>NC_135306.1:40613498-41213498 GCF_048772815.1 Callospermophilus lateralis
CACATTAAATGTGTGTAAACTGAAAAGAGCACACTAACAAATAAAGCACTATGACTAAACGAGGTTTATTCCAGGAAAGTGAAGTGTGGCTCCAAAATAGAAAGCATTAATATTTATTTATTTATTTATTCCACTAAGAAAACTACAGAAAAAATCATAAGGTATTCTTCAATTGCATACATATATTTCACATTGTTCTTCCTCCATAAATATTAAAAACCTTTGAAAAAGTAAAATTTGATAGAATTTCTTTAATAGGTGCATAATAAAAGCATGGATACAAACTCACACAAATGAGTATACAGAATAATGCCAGATTAAGGACCAGTATATTTTATTTCACTGAAAGTTTTCTGCTTAAGTCAGACCTCAAGCGGAATTCCAACTATCTTCAGTTCTCCTTCACAATATATTGCGGAAATTGACCAATGCTATTAGATCACATGAATCATTCCACTCAACAACTCCAACTTTCAGTATCTCCCAATATTTAAAGAAAAATATTTCTACCAGGTGTCAGAACAATTCCATGATTTGATCTACTTAAATTTTTAGGCAAATGATACATCACTTGATTTTATAATCTCCAAACAGTGATATTTTCATGCTCCAAGCATTATCTCCATCTATTTACTTTTGTCCATAGTGTTTTCTCTGAAATCTCTGAAATTACTTCATCTTCACTCTATATTTGAGGAAATACTATGGATATGTTAAGGCCCAGTTTCCACATAAGGGAAAATGACTCTTCCTTTGGTTAAATCACACACTCTCCCTCTCTACTCTTCCTTGTGTTCTTATCATTTTTTGTAGATTCCAAAATTCAATTATCAACGTAAGTGGTTCATCACCATGTGCTTTAAGATTCTTGCCGTACTTTGCCCACCAATCTACAGGTAAATATCATGAAGTCTACCCAACTCTCACCAGTTCCCCAGCTTTTAAGACCTATTTGAAAATCACATAGCCAAGCCTTGAAAATTTACAAGTAGCACTATATTGCCACTGTCTTCATAGACTACAAAGACACTGTCGGCATTGTATTTATTATTAAAGTGACTTTAACTAGTTTCATGTAATTGATTTTCCAGTTATCTGTTAATATTACTGGAAAATTCTTAACATTCCAGGTACCTTCATGGCTATGCACTTCTGTAAATATTTTCTTAAATTCTAATGTCTCAGGAAAACTTTCCCTGACCACATTATTTCACAAGCCACGTTATGACTCCTCCCCTACACCATTCAGCTCTCCTCTTCTCCTTGTCAGGATAGTATTTATGTGGCACAATATCTATTTGTTTCTTCCTAAGGCCATATGGGTTTTGGTCTGAACTATGAAAACACTATTAAAATTCAAGCTTCGTGACAGCAGGAACTATGATTGCTTTACTCACTAATCTGCATTCAGTTCCTGGAATAGGCCTCAACATTTAGAAAGTATTGAATTAATGTTTGGAGTTATCAGATTCTTTTACATAAATTAGATTTGGTAGCTAGTTACCAAGTCACCAAAGTTGTGTACTAAGTTATACTGGTAGAAAAAAAAGGTTCTTTCCTCAGGCTTTTTTATCATGGAATCTAGAAAAACAAAACTCGTTTGTTGTTAGTCATATTTCTTCATACATGGAAAGAAGCCGAAAAGTGGTAGGAGACACAAACACAACTGATAAAGAGAACAACAACAGAATGCACAAAGTTCATTGCTTGAATTCCCTGGTTTTATTTTTTCCTCAAACCTATTCTCATGAGTACATTTCTGACCATCCATAATACTGGTGCTCAAGATTTCTTAAATGTGTGAACAAATACACTTTTCTTTATGCTTGAAATGTTTAAAGTTGTTTTTGTAACTTGCAACTATACTCCTATAGGTACTAATTTAAAAACAATTCACTTATATTTGTGCACAAACCAGATGTACCTAAATGATGTTTTAGTCAAGAATCTGTTTCTGGAACTAGCAGCCATGATATGGCAACAGCACGTGACCAGTTCTTTTCATGGTAAGTCAATAAATGTGCCAACTCTGGGCATTTGGTGAACATTTGCTGGTTCATATATTCTGATATTAATATTTCAAAGACTTGCTCATGTTTTAAAATCACTTATAAGTATTTATATAAGATTTAACAATAATTTTGTTGATTTTAAAAATTTCTACGGTTTATATTACAAATGATGGAAAAGATGAAAAAGGCTTTCAGAACCAGAGACATAACTGTACTCTATGTTAAAGTAGGTGCTAGATGAGGATGTTGACAGGCTGTAGGATTGCCAGAGCACATGTAGGATGCCTAGTTAAATTAAAAATTTGCAAAACAATTTTAGTATAAATATATACAAAATATTGCAAAAGAAATGTATATACTGAGAAAATGCTTCTCTGAAATTCAAATTTAGCTGGACATCCTGCATATCCATTTGTTATTTCTGGCGCTTTACTTTGGGAGAAGGTGATTCTTTTTCTAGTAACTATGGCAGGTCAATAAAGTTCTGATTTTGGGGGGAGGTTGCATTTTGTGATTAACAAGGGATATAAAGCTGAAATATATGTGGGTGATAGTGGTAGAAATCAAAAAATTTAAAAGCATGAAAGCAGTATATCATTTGTTTACATGGCTTTGTAGTACTCAAAGCATTTAGCACATACTTATTCCTTTCATAGGATGACAAAATACAAGAGCATCTGTTATGTTCCAGACTAAGCCTCCATCCCTGCGACCCAGACATCTAAGAATTATCCTGACCAGTCACCATGACTTTAATATTCCCAGCATTTGGGAATTCAGCATGATAGGAAAATTTCAGTGTCAGGCAGTTCCAACTAAAAATCATTCCTGCTGTCTGTTGAACTAACACGTTTTTCTCCCTGTATCTTCAGCTCACTAGGTACAATATGTCTCTGGAACAATAGAGAGAAAATTTAACTGCTCTGCTCTCATTCTATTCTTGGAAAAAAACAAATCTCTAAATATAACTTTATGCTGAATATAGACAGATGTATATACATATTTACTATTTGTAACAAAATTTTTAGCATACATGAAAATGTTTATACATTTAAAACATATTTTTAATCTAAAAATATTGGGCTAACAAAATAAAGTGGTAAAAAAGTCTGTATACTATATGGTGTCCCAGAGTGGCAAAAGGATTATAGTCCCTGTTCAGAGTTGGAGGTGATGCCCCTCTTGGAAATTCCTCTGTGCAAAGGCGCCAAGAAACCGCCCACTTGTCACCATACAAGAATTTCCTTGGTTACCATGTAGTTTATCAGTTCATGACCTAAGTTTCAAATGCCAGCCACTGGGTGGGTAAGTGCAACCTGATGACTGTATTTGAGCTGCTCAAACTTTTGACCTGTGTCCTGTTTCAAAGTAACTTTCTTACAATGAATCCCTTTAATGTTAAATCCTGTGTAGCAAACATGTGGAGCCGGCTTATGGACAGTCTCTCTCCCATCAGAAGTTTGGTTGGTCCACTGAGCCCGGCTTTCTCTATATTTGTCTGTCTCTCCTTTTTTTCCAATCCTCTCATTGCCCTGTTCAGGAAACTGATTAAACATTGTCCAGGCAATGATAATATGGTGTAGTTTTTAAAAAACTTCTAGAGAAGACATGATTCATTTATAGAGTCATGAAGAAAATGGTTGGTAAGTTGAGCCGATTGTGAAGGGGCATGATAGGATATGGTGGAGTGATGAAATATCTGAAGTTGATTGGAGCTGTAGCTACATGTGTAAACATTTCTCAAAACTTACTGCATTGTACATAAATTGGGCACAATGATGTAAATTATAACTAAAAATGTCTATTTATAGATATATCAAACTGATAGATATTTTCTTCCATTTTTAAATATTTGCTACAATAAAATGATATCTTTAAAACAGGTTTCTTAAGAGAAAATATCCTATATACCAACCTTAAATTACACTGTGTATGTATTGAACTCAAATCGTTTATGTCTTAAGGCAGAAAATGTTAGGCTTACATTTAAAGTACAGTAAATCAGGATGAAAATGTTTTTATTAAATTGCTATATAAAGAATATTTCAAAAATAACTTTCTCATAAACAGTTTGAAGTCAGCATTGTTGAAGTATTGTTTAAAATATTGCATTTATGTAATACCTTCTCTTCTACATGATATTTTTAGTCTTATTTTAAGGTTAGTTTAGAATATAAGCCTAATAAATATGTTTGGGGCACACAACAGAATGTGACCATTCTTAGAACAATGCAATTATCATTTCTAACTTTGTTACATTTGTATTCTTCTAAATATTTAGGGAATGCATCCATTTTGTCAATAATAAAACCCAGTAGGTAGTAAATTTTAGGTGATTATATCAGGCTTCGGCTAGAATCCTAATTTGAGGTAATTTTACCTCTTAGAAAACATAACAGTTATTCTTAAATTGTACTTCCTAGGGTGCTCTAGGCTTTCAAGAAAAAAAAATATTTCAAAGAACAAGAAAAAACAACTTGCAAGTTAGTCAAATAAATGGATATTATATTTACTAAATATCAAGGTAGGATATTAGCAAATGCTAAAGGCATCTAAAATCATTTCATAATTTGATAGAATGACTAACAGGTGATTATACTGCTGTGCAAATCAGTAAAATGAAGAATGATGAATAAAATGAAAACAAATTACTTTTGCTTACCAAAAAAATCTGGCTAAATAAGAATAAATCCAATTTTAGCATTAGTGAATCATGAAAAAACAATCATGTTTTATTTAATCCAGAAATTGATATTGGGGGCTTAGTATACAAGATAGTTTATAAAAATCTGTAAAACATACCATATTGGTTATTTGTAATACCTGTATAATAAAGGAAGTCTCTTTTATGTATATTATGTATATATGTTCTGCTTCAACAAAAAGTGTGTTTTTGTAAATATATTTGTCTAACTTTTCAATATCTTCTTAATCTGTTTCATATTTAACTTGGTACAATAGAAATATTCCTCTTTTCAAGTTTATGGGCAAACTTAAATAATGTAAACTCTTGCAGTTTTCTCAACATATATTTTTATCCTCTCATCTCTTCCACCACCTTATCAAAAGTCCTATCTTCTTAAAATTTTCTCCCTCTTTTCCTTCCATCATGTTATGTTTCATTGATTTACTTTTTATCACTTCTTCATTTCTAACAAAACATCTATTTTAAGGCCTTTCCCAAAGATAAAGAAGCCCATATTTACTAATGAAACCATACTTGATTTCTGCAGAGAATAATCTTCATTCTCTCATGTTTTTTTGTAAAATTGGGTGTTTGAATAGAATAAAATAAAAGTAATGGGTAAAATAAATAAATAAAAATAATGGGTAAAAGCTTATGGAATGAAACTATTTGCCTACAGAATTACAGAGAAATGTAAATATGATAGGTGTGGATTTATAAATACTGTCTTATAATGCTATAATGCCTGTATCCCAGTGTCTTATAAGATATTGCTAAGAATATTTGTTTAAGTTCCAGTACTCTTTTAATGATAATGCAAAGGCATTGTTCCATTAACTTGTGATGAGGAAAATATTCTTCCCCTATTCAATTATGTAAGATAGTACTCATGAAATTATTGAATCATTGAATACATTGATATATAAATTTCTAAATAAATTTGCACATAATAAACAATCTTTAAACAATAATTTCAATACTGCTACATATTTCATTTGCTGACAATGATATCATTTTATAATGTTGAGGTGATAAATACAAGGACAAAGTTATAAATAATTTTAAAATTGCTGATTTATTTTACTCATTTAAGTATTCATCAATTTTAATGATGTATTTTGAAAATATTTATTAGCTATTTAATAAATAATATTGCATTATAAAATATGAAATAAATTAAAGACAGCCAAATGTTAATATTTACAAAATGTCAATATTCTTATATGGAAGAAAGGCCAGTATCCCATATCTCTGAAAGTCCATTAAATATTAAGTCAAAACTACTATAATGAACTCCCAGTTTCATTTTTCAGATGGCAAAAAAACTTGGATTCCATGTAAGATCAAGAGTGTAGGGACTTGATCTTATTCTCTCATATACTAGGAGCCATTTTATGAAAATTTGGTTAATGTATCTAAATTTAATTACTTTTATTTTTCTTAATAATTTCATGCCTTCTACATACTTTACTAAATTCTATAAGCCAGTCTCTCCAGATGCTAAGCATATGTAGAAGAGGGAAAAGACAATGACCATCTACTGGTTTAAGAAAAAAAAATAATAGAGCTTTGGTAAACATTGATGTCAATTTAATTATTATTACCCTGACAACAAGATAGTAGGAATTATAGTCTTAAGCTTAAGGGTTATTTTTACAGAGCATAATTTTATTTTTTCATTTGTTCTAATTACTTATACATGACATTAGAATGCATTTTGACATATCATACATAAATGGAGTACAATTTCTCATACTTCTAGTTTTACATGAGGTAGAATCATACCAGTCATGCAATCATATATGTGCATAGGGTAATAATGTCCAATTCATTCTATTAACTTTCCTACCCTTTTCTCCCCTCTCCTCTTTCCACTTCCCTATGTGTAATTCAAAGTAATTCTATTCTTCCCTAGCCCTCTGCTTATTGTGCATCAGCATCTGCATATCAGAGAAAACATTCCGCCTTTGGTTCTTTGGGATTGGCTTATTTTGCTTAGTATGATATTCTCCAGCTCCATTCAAGTATGCAAATGTCATACTTTTCATTCTTTAAGACTGAGTAATATTCCATTGTGCACATGTACCACATTTTCTTTATCTATTCATCTGTTGAGGGCACTTAGTTTGGTTCTGTAGTTTAGTTATTGTGAATTGAGCTTACTAAAAACATTGATGTGGCTGCATCATTGTAGTACACTGATTTTAAGTCCTTTGGGTATAAACTTAGGAGTGGGATAACTGGTTCAAATGGTGGTTCCATTCCAAATTTTCTAAGGAATATCCATACCACTTTCTATATTGGTTGACCAATTTGCAGTCCCACCAACAATGTTTGAGTATACTTTTCTCCCTACATTCTCGCCAACATTTATTATTGCTTGTATTCTTGATCATCGCCATTCTGATTGGAGTGAGATGGAATCTCGGTGCAGTTTTGATTTGCATTTCTCTGATTTGTAGAGATGTTGTACATTTTTCCATATATTTGTTGATGAATTGTATTTCTTCTTCTGTGACTTGTCTGTTCAGTTCCTTAGCCCATTTATTGATAGGGTTATTTGTTTTTTGATGGTAAATTTTTGAGTTATTTATATATCCTGGAGATTAATGTAGAGCATAATTTCTTAAATCTGATATCTTGTCATATTCCCTTTCCATAAATTATTTTTCTTCTGTAAACAGTTCTATTCTGAATAGTAGGATCAGCTTTTTACCATTTTTATGATATAGAGAATTTTTCTACTACTTCTTATTGAATATTTGTTTAACTATATGAAAGTTATTTTAGTCAGCTTTTTTTGCTGCTGTGACTAAAGAATAGAACTGTTTACAGAAAAAAGTTTATTTGAAGGCTCAAGGTTTCAGTGTTCTTAGTCCATACCAGACCAGTTCCATTCCTCAGGGCTCAGTTTCTGAATATCATGGAAGGAGAGTGTGGTAGAAGGATGCAGCTTACATCACGGTGATCAGGAATCAGAGAAAGAAACTCCACTGTCCAGATACAAATATATACCCAAAGCCATGCCCCAATTCCCATATCCTCCAGCCATATCCTACCACTTCAGTTACCACTTGGTTAATCCCTGTCAAGGAATTAATTCACTGATTGGTTCAAGACTCTCACAACCAAATTATTTCTCCTCTGAACCTTCTTGCACTGTTTCACATGTGAGCTTTTGAGGGATACCTCACATCCAAACCATAACAGAAGTTATAAGGCTAAGTTCTGGAAAGGAATTATTTAGAGAATAAAGCAGGCTTGGGAAACCCACAATTTCAATAGAAAAAAAGAAAGAAATTATTTACCGTAAAAAAATTGAACTGCAGAAATATGTATGTTGTATACCTTCTTAGTGTAGTAGTCACATAGTGTGAATAATGAATAGTTATAGATATAGGCATAGGCAAATTTACATAGTAATTCATTGCAACAGTAGATGTAGATTAACCCTGTGTAAATGCCATCAATAAAAAGAGTGCTTATGAAATTCTGGTTTGTCTATATACAGTGAAAACTATGAAGAAAATTTCATATATGAACAGTAACATTTGTAAAACACACTCAAGACTATGCATACATGCACACTGTAGAACCATATAAACATTCTGTTTCATTCAACCTATTAAGCTTCTGCTAATTTCCATCTTGTTTCTGTACTGTCAACTCAACCTTTTAAGCATGTCTCAACACAGTTGATTATTCCACTCCAAGAATTCTCCAATCAGCTTGAACCTTGGCTTACAGACCTACTTCAGCAATCTTTAATTGTTTGGTCTCCTTATTTCCAAATTCCTGAGCTGATTGTAAGAGTCATAGCATACTATTCATAACTCAGGATATGGAAAAGGAAAGATTGAAATTACGTACTGTAAGTCTACCTCATAATCATCTTGCTTTGAGGGATACATGATACAGAAAACCTAAAGAAAAAAAGCAAGAAATGAAATAAAATTGAGAAATTAGTGCCCTTAAATAAAATAAAACACTATTCTAAATGAAATGAAAATATCTTTCTTAAAAGGCAAATTCTACATGTGTTTATTAGAAATAGTTGGTAAAAAGATATGAAATTGCAGGTCTATAGTGATGTGATGCATGCATCTTATGTATAGCTTTTATGTTATATAATTTGTCTAATTAATGTATAATAGTTTTATGTCTGTTATCATTTATGTATTTTATATACATCTAATAAAATATTTGGTACCCTATTTGAAAGAATCAAAATTTATTTCAGCTCCATTAAGTGAATTAAACTTTCCAATATTTTTTAGCTTTTATAGCAACTCCTTCCTTACCATTAGAGATTGTGATGACTCTATTTCAGTTCCTTATTTATCAGCATGAGTTTATTCCTGTGAGGTTTGATTTAACCATAGTTGGGAAATATGCCACTTTCATTTGACTAGCTGTCATTGAATGTTCATGTTAAACAGAAAATTACTGTCATGTAGTGACTACCAGAGACTGGAGTGGTTCACTTGGAGGTAAGCTTAGAGGTTTAAAACCACTTGCATAGAACTCATGATCTAGATTTCACTGTATTTTTAATAGTTGTCATTTTGACCATCAGAACAATATTTTGTGTAGATATTTATGCAATTTTAAATTTAAAAAATTTAAAAAATGTTTTAAAAATTTTATGGTACTGGAGATTAAATCCAGGGCTCTCTCCTACTGAGCTGCATCCCCAGAACCTTTCATGTTTTATTTCAAAATATGAACTTGCTAAATTCCCAAGCTAGCCTCAAACTTGGGATTTTCCTGCCTCAGTTTCTCAAGTAGCTGAAATTAGAGAACTGAGTCACTGTACCCAGTTGAGAACAAGTTTTTAAACAAGGAAGAATAAAATGCCTTTTGGACTATTTTATTTCAACATATTCATGAAATAGATGAAACTGTGAAAGTTGAAAGTCATTGATTTCTACTTCAAGATTTAAATCATGTGATTTATCAAATCATATGTTGTACCTAATTGAGATTTCATATTTTTATTTACAAGAATATAATTTGTACATTTCCCAAAGACACATTGCTGAAATCAAGAGAATAAAGCAACCCAACATTGTTACTGTGGGAATGAAGAACAGCTGCAAGTAGATTAACATTAAGAACTGGTAACTTCAAATGGGCCAGAGATGGCATTCAGTTAATATAAATTATTTAGATTAATTATAACATAAATAATTTTCAACTGTTTCAACTTTGAAATATATGGATTCTTTAGAGTGTTACGTTTTGGTGGTGTGAAATGAAAAACGGGAAATGGAAACACAGCTATCCTGAGAAAGATTAAAGGGTATCTGACAGAAACATCTGTTTAGGGAATAAAGAGATGTTCTGAACTTCAACTTTTATTTTACGAACCTAAGACATCAAAATACTATGTATCATTTTAGTTTGAGAGAAAAAGTAGGAAATAGAATGGATATTAAGAATTTTAAAAGCTGACTTTTAAAAAGCATGCATTGGTTACTGTTTCAACTTCTTTAAAAACTATGGTGAAGTTAGTTGAGTGGAGTCTGTTTATAATAAGATAAATATAAGCCAAATTGAAATCCTATGGAACATCAATGTAGAATTTCAATAGGAATGTACAGGACTCAGTCGGCTCATGCTATAGGGAAGTGAAGTCTCAACAGATAGAACACTTTTCTAAAACCAGGGGCTAAATATATGACCAGTTATGGGAGGAAGGTCAATATTAAGAAGAATCAATATTTGAAATTATTGAAGGCAGGGATTTTTAGGTGAGGGAAAACCCTTAATATTGGAATATTATTTATTCTGTTTCACAGTTTTATTTTCATCCCACTTCTATGCATTAACAATCACTTCAAAGTCTTCTAAACTTTTCATACATGGTTGGGTCCTATCCTCTCCCATTTAGGTCAAGGAGAAAGAAGGAAGGGACGCATGGCTGAAGCTAGGGAGGGAGACGTTATTCTAAGATATTTGTGATCTCTCTGGTTCAAATGGGAATATACAGGAGTCTTATGAATGGGTTTGAAACAGAAAATGGCCAACCAGAAGCATAGCCGTCCTGAGAAAGATTAAAAGTGGAACAGCAGAAACATCTACTTAAGGAATAAGGAAATTTTCTTAACTTCAAATTTTACTTTATTTATGAAAGCAGAGCTTATCAAAATACTATGTATGAAGAAAAATTAGGGTAATAGGTTAAGAATATTGACATGATATATCCAATGAAAAAAGATTGAAAGATTTTAAAGCATATCCATATGGTTCAAAACCATATCTGGGTTTTGAACCCAGGCCTCCCAGACTCCTTGGAATCCTATGCATTTTCCTCAGTCCTCTAACAATAGAAAAAATATTTCATATCACCAAGCAACTGCAATACAGCAAAATGTATTTTAATTACCATGGCACTGTACAGATTCTGATTGATAAGATTACAACTTTGTTTTCCCTTCATTTTATAGTAATTTTGCTAAACTCAGATCTAGTAACAGATTGCTAAACTAGTTAAAGTAATAATGAAGCTTCCATAAGCAAGAAAGTTAATTGTCTTTCCTCTTCCCACTCCAATTATTTATACCATTTTTAATGATAAGTACTATTTACATGTTGATGTGTATCAATCTAGACCCTGCTTCTATGCATCATCTACAGTCTATAATGTGTTATATCATATCATTGTGATATACAATTTTATGAGGCAGAAATCCAGTTTTTACCCAAATTCCAAATAGTCCTCTTTTCCATACATTAAATCCCACATGTACATATGTAAGCTTCTCTTAAATAAAGGTTTATTGAAATAAACTGTAAATGTGGTATTTGCAACATTAAAGTTTAATCATATATGGTATAAAATCTATTTCCAAAGACGTATGCCTGGCAAACATCATGTACTTGTTAAATGTTTTCTTTTTTATTAGAGTTTGTTATAGTGTATTAACAAATTACCAAAATTCAGTAGCCTAAACAATAAAAATTTATTATCTCACAGTTTCCGCACGTGTGCAACTTAGGTAAAGGGTGATTACATGCTCTCCAGAAGCAGCAATCAGAGTAGAATCAAGGTGGCAGCTGAGGTTAGTATCCCATCTTAGGCTAAGGGTCTCCTTGTAACTTGACTGGTTGTTTCCAGAATTCAGTTTCTAGCTCTGTAGGTCTGATACACAAAGCTCCTTGTGGCTGCCCAACATTACTTGACATTTGGCCCTGTCTCATAACATGGCAGTTTGCTTTTCAAGGTAAAATAAGATGTCTCTAAGAGAACATCCTTTCTGTCTGATCTCTAGACCCTCTTGTAAAGGGTTCATCTAATTAGGTCAGGCTCCCACAGGATTATCTCTCTATTAACTTAAGGGAAGCTGACTAGAGACATAAACACATTGAAAACTTCCTGGACAGACTCTTCTCTCACAGCCCTCAGAAAGAACCAGACCTGCCAATACCTTGATTTCAGACTTCTATCTTACAGAATTGGGAGAAAGTAAATTTCTGTTGTTTAAATCACCCAGGTTGTGGTACTTCATTACAGCAGCCCTAGAAAATTAACAGAATTCTGCCAAACACCGTTTCCCACCTTCCCTGATTTTTGTTCCTATTGTTGACAAACATGCACTTTTGTCATAATTCTCTGTACTCTGGATAAGATGTGGTCCATCCTGCACAGCATAATTTGGGGACGATTATGTAAGGACTTTGGTTATATATTTGAAACGTGTTCACATAGAATAGATAATTGAAAAAGAATTTTTTTTTCTTGGAATCAATGTGACTAAAAATTGTGTGAGTTCTGGTGGGATTTCAAGTGCCTGCCTAAAAAGAGAAAGAATGCATTATAGTCAGCATGATTCAATTTCCCAAGCTTGGAAAGAGAAACAACTAATATGTATTGATGGGATTCTTTGTGCTGAACAGGAGTTCCTTATATGTGTTGTTTTACAGGTGAATAAACAAGTCCCCATGAAATTAAACATTGTCCCAAAGTCACACAGCTAAAACATTATGGAGATTAGTTACTGAACATGGATATTACGAAGTTTGCATAGGCTCATGTTAATCAAATGTATAGGATACTAATAAATCAATCACATTGCTAATATATTAATATAGGATATCTTTGTCCTAATGTAGTAATTAAGAAACAAGAAGTTATCAGAAGGGTATTTTGTGGGGTTGGAGATCACAGTGAAAGTTAGGATTGGTTTTGGCTTTCATCAAAAATAAAAGAGTGAACAAGAAAGAATCTTTCATCTTCCTCTAGTAAAAAATTGTAAAGAACTAGTCACTTCAGAATAGATACAACACAAGTACTTCCAACTTTTCCATAGTATCACTAAAGTAAAACATATATCTTCTAGGCTCTAGCTATTGTATCTACATACCAAATAGTTTAATGGGTAAAAAAGAGTAAGAACTCCTATAGTTAAAGCATTCCTTCTGTCTTCTCCAATAACTTATCTATCCTAATTCTACATTGGCAAGGACTTAGATACATGTCCATACTTAATTACGTGAAAAACACAGAAGGGAACTTTTAGCTAACATTTTGATGCCCTGCATGCTTGTGAACAGAGGGATACAAGACAACCCAAAGCTTTTGCCAGAGTCAACTTTAAGTAGGAAACAATCATCTACTCAAAACGCCAGTTCAAGTTGGATTAAATAGAAAGGGGTATGATAGTTTACTAGTTTGAAGTCCAAAGGAAAAATGCCCTACAGGCATAGTAAAATCCAGAAGTTAATTATAACATCAAAAATGCAGATTTTCTCAAGTCTCTACTCTCTTGCCTTGGATAACTCCTTCCTCCCTCCCTTCCTTCCTATGCTTGAGTCCCTATCTACAATTGTAATGTCTGTATGTTTTCTATTCACACCCAACAGGAAGATTCTGAAATTTTCATCCATTATTCTTCCAATAGAAGGATTAGGCAACTTTGAAACACATGTCCACTCAAGGGTCAATAAATCATCATTTGAATTTTATTAACAGATTAGTTAAAACTAAGGATGTAAGAGAATGTTACACAACCAAACATGTTGTTCATTTAAGTAAATTAGAATAAAAAGAAATGGATGATCTTGATTGACATTTTATTCAGGTCATGGCAAAGCCTGCTGATTTTTTGTAAATACATTTACTAAAGAGATAACTGTAATGCTTTTTGATACTGGTGCCTTGTTTTTAAATATTACTGAAAATAAAATTAATATTCACTCATATCTGAACCTGTTATTTAAAATTTTTATCATAATGGTGTTATTTCCACTATTCATTGATGTAAGTTATTACTTAAAAGTTTCTTTTGCCTAAACTAATTAGATAAGACTATTCTGTTTCAAGAAATGTTTAAGAGTACCTTTTCTAATTTATTAAATATATTTTATTGACATGAATGTTAATCAATTAAGGTAATTTCTGGGATTTTTAAACATTGATTTTATTAACTTATCCTTTAGAATAGGAATTTTATTTTCAAATTATGATTATGGGTACGTGTTTTTTGTTCCATTTTCCAATCTGCAATCATAAGAAATTATATTTATTATAAATATTTCATATCATTCTAATTAAAAAAGTAAGAAATATGCCAAGGAATGACATCTTATACCCAGTAGGAATGTGAAGACTGGGGATATGGATACCATTTTGGATTATTTTTGCCCTGGTATTGTTAATATTAAAACTATTGACTCCATTAAAATATTTTAGCTATAAAATATCATACTTCCAAGTAGAATGGAGATAATTATTGCTTTAAAATTATGATTTTTGTTACTATAAACTTATTAATGGAATGCAAACAAATAAAACAGATGAGCCTAAGAGTCTAAAAGCTTTGGGCTGGAGGAAATGTTGCTTCTTCATGGAACAGGTCAAGTCTCAAAAGAGTACTGTCCAGTTTTTTAGTAGTACAGAACTACATTTTGGGTTATTTTCTGAGACAATTTCTTCAATATTTATATGAAAGTTACATGATTTGTTATTACTTTACATCTTTATTTTAAAACAGATTTTTGGTGTATCTTAATATCAAGATCTCCCAATGATTGAAAAATTGCAAAATACTTCATAGTTAAGTAACCTGAAAGCAAATTCCCTTTCACAGGGACTGAAAGGAAGAGGGAATGGGAGTGATTGCTTAATGGGTACAAAGTGTCCATTTGTTGTGGTGAGAAACTTCTGGGTAATGATGTTGGTTGGGTGACATTGTAATGTTTCAAATGCTACCATAAGCTGCCAAATGGTTAAATAACACATTTTGTGTTAGGCACACACACAAAAGAGGGAAAGAGAAAGAGAGATGTATAAATTAATGTAAATGCATTCTATCAGCTGATAAAGAAAGAATAAATACACTAGTCTGTGTGCTAAAATGTAAAGAGGATTAAAAAACAACAATTATTAGTAGCTTAATTAAGAATGTAGAAGGAGCTTTATGAAAATATGGAAACTTCATTTAGCTTGTAGAGTATTTAAAAGGGAAAATAAGTATGTCTGTTTAATAACTGAACTATTTCATCTAAAATTTTTGAAATGACATTTTAAAAATAAAGTCTGTCAAAGCTGCTACTACATCCTCAAATGGCAAAAATCTACTAGCGCTATAGATTAAAAAATTGTAAATACTTTAAAATCATTTAGTAGGCTTGTAATAACTATGATACACTCAACTGTATAACTCACAGCTATAATCTCAGTCCATTTCAAAAAATTGGACTGCAGTGTCTTCTATCAGTGGAATGAAATCTGTCATATCAGTCTGAATGGTAAATGTGCATATTTTAAAATTCTGGGGAGGTGAACTTTAAAATCATTGTAACAGGTTATATTTTTGTTTCTAACACTTTTTTTCTTTATAGAAAATATGAAAGGGCATACTGGCAATGAAGTGTCAATATTGAATATGTTCTTTTTCCTACTTTGAAAAATGGGAAGATCTCTTCTATATTAGCAATTCCTGGAGAATTAAGTGCATAGAGTTTCTGTTCTCCTTCTCTCCTTTGTCTTTGGGGATCTATAACAGACTATACTTGAGTCTATGCTAAATTTTACTATATTGGGATTTTTCACTTCCAACATTCATGATTCTGTTATTTGTTCTAGGAGTAGACAAATGGATCCATGCTGGGTCAATAATATTTTCAGGAACATGGAAATGTAAACTAGGAGATGAGATGAAATATTTAAGAACACTAGTGTTAAACTCTTAAGGAATAAGCAAGCTCTAACCATTTCCAAATTTTGAGTGTTGTCTTTGTGTTTCATGAAATATCCCTGCATTCTTAAAAATAATTTTTCTTGGTCACCTTGGGTACTAATACCCATAATTTTTCCCCTGTATTTGCTTTGTGCACCCTTTGAGTAGGGATTTTATAGAGTCATCATTCATATATACAGTAATAGTAGACAAGCTAATTATGTACCTATATATTAAGGTTTTAAAAAGTTATGCTTTTTTGAGCTTTGAACCCAGAGATTAATATATAAAATACAAATTATCTAAATAAACTTTATGATAATAGCATACATTCTTCATTACTTCATTAATGTCCGAGTGTTTTATTTCCATGGTTATTCATCCATGTGGTTTAGTAGATCAGCACAGATAGAAGAGTTTGTTCTTGATATTGCCTCTCAGGATCATTAGTGTCCAAAAAATCACCAAAGAAATTCTAGGAAAAAAGTAATGAATCTCTCTGAATCTCAGTTATTGTTTGTAAAGTGGAGAATAAGAGAAAAATAAAATGATATTATTTGTTTTTCTCATTTTGAGTGTAACTTTGTCTACCTTATTAGATTTAAAAGAAAATAAAGCACTTCCTACCTTACTTATCTAGGGCAATAGAATGTGACTTGCTCACTTCTAGACCTTATGCTTTCCATAATAGACCTGCTTTTTCAATGCTGTAAAAAAAAATTTTGTTTTTGTTCCCAATTTTTATAATACAAATCTATAAATGAAGAAAAAGCTTGAATCAATGAATTTGTAATTCTTTTTTACTTCATGTTTTTCTTACTCGTTTGAAGACTTCAAAATATATTTTACATTGATTATTTTATATATATCGGGTTTCCTCTTAATAATACCCAAGGGCTTCCTATCTTTGTTTTAACATGACCATAATAAATTACTTAATCCATGATCTACAATTTATAAAATATTTTTATCTATAATATCTAAACCAAGACCTATTACAATAATGAAAGTTATTGTAAATAATATTAGTTTCATTTTATAAATGAAAGAAAATAATGTTCTAAAAATCACAATATAGAAAAACTAATTTACATGTATAGAAAATAAGCTCACAATGAAGAATGTGTGTGTGTGTGATTGGAATAAAAAGTTACATCAGGTGTAAATATATGCCATAAAGGGAATTTCTTTATGTGTGTGTTTGAGATAATCTAATCAGCTTTGATCTAAAAAAATTAAACTAGATATAATCCTTGTTTGCAATTAAAAATTATAGCTTTTCTACCTTTGTAATGTAGAAATATTTGATTATTTGTACTGTACATTTTATTTAAAAATTAAATACATTTTTTCTCATAAAGTATATTATTAATAAAGATATCATGTATTAAATGAGAATAGTAGCTGGAAAAATATTCTGTTTTAATCAAATTAGGTTTATAATACCACCTACTATAACATGGCTTCAAAATATTTCCAGCTTAGCACAGTACAACATTACTGTGCTTGTTCAAATCAAGGCGCCTTATAGCTCATAGGTGATCTTTGATGCATTCATTTATTCAGAGGTCCAAGTGCATTTCATAGGATGTTCCATAGACATCCGCATCATCCTGGTGAACTGGCAAATGAGATGGGGAGAAGGGAAGGAATAGAGAGGACAGATGAACTACAAACAGCTATACTTGAAAGTGAAAATTTAATCTCTTCACTTTCCGTAAGAAGGAATAACCAGACAGCAGCACCTAGATAAAAATCAAGGTACATTATAGCTCCTTAAAGAAAAATAAAATAAATACGGGTTTAATGAAAACATAGCATAGTCTCTGTCAAGTGTGTCATGTCATCACCAAATGTGCCTTACAATCTTTTTCCTACCAAAGACCCATTTTAAATTCTGTGACTTTCATGAAAACTTGGAAACTTTTGGTTTTGTGAAACACCTTCTTTACAAAATTGCTAAAAATCTTATTTTACAACTGCATTGATATAAAAGGAAAATATATTAATACTATTCATTAAAATAGTTTCTCTGAATTAAAAAAGAATGATTTTCTTTTTGAATAAGAGAAAAACAGCTTTTGTAGACCCCTAAATATTGTAGACTTATGATTAATTCCCTAAGGAACATGTTGACCCTGTTTTCTACACATAAAATCCTATCTCCTATCCCAAGGTAGATGACCCAAAGCCCCTAACTATCATTCCTCAAGGTCAAGGTCCAGAAGTTCAGGTAATATGCAATTCTTTCTGTCAAGTACAAATATGAGTGTTTTTGTCAGGAAAGGTATGAAATAAATAGAGGTAGTTCTGCATATTCTATACATTACATGCTCTATTCCCAGAGGACAATTCTTTTTAAATAGGAATTTTAATTTTGTGAAATCATGGGATTCATTGTGGCCTATTCATTCATGTAAATGCCATATTTTAATCATATCCACCTTCTGTTTCCCTTTCCCTTTCCCTTTCTCTATCCCTTGAATACCTTCCTAATCTCTAATAGTTTCCCTGGAAAACAATTCTTTGATTCTATGATTGTAGAATGGTCTATAAAAAGATCTTTGGAATTTACTCAGTTAAGTAAATGCATTGCATTTGTTTTGAACTGAAGATTTTCTAATTCTTCAAAACCTAATCTTTTCTTTCATAAATATTAGTGCAGAAACTAGTCCTTAATGACTATTAGATGCAATTATCACCTTCTCTACCATAACAACTTGCTGTCTGAGAAACACACCAAAGGATAAGGAAAAGCATCCATCTTTTCAACTCTGTGGTTTATTATTTGACATAATCAGCTTTGTACTGTTGATCTCTAAGGTTCTCCATTTGTTTTAAGTTTAAATTCAATTAACTTGCACCTGATTTCTTATTACTCCTTCTTAGAAATGGTGTCACTAGGGGAGCTTTTGTAATTAAACTTGAGAACCATCATAAAATTGATGATGTTACCAGTCACCAAAAACTTCAATGGATTTTAACCATCCACACCATCGAAGCCCCTATACTTTTTTCATTTGGCTATCTCCAGGAAAGTTATATTGATGGTTTATTGTGTGCAGGAGGATCAAAGAGAGCGGATCTTTCTCTCTTTTAGGGCATACATCTTCACCAACAAAAATATAGTCTTGAATGTTCAAATTCTGTTATTTCTATCCAAAATGTTTATTAAAGAAAATAGAGTTAATCAACTAAAAATGTTTCAAAATTTGTACCATTTATTTGATATGGGAATTTAAATTGGTGTTTGGCTCCTCTTTATAAATATTATCCAGGTTATGCATATAGAAGCTGTCAAAAAATTGGATATATATGAAGGTTACTTAAAATATTAATTTTACAGAATACTAAGGTGTTATTGCACCCATGTTTGTATCTGGCATCTGATCAGTAAATCTGAAATCTGCAAGCTGATATATAGGAGAAAATGGCACATGTATAGAGTTTGGTACCATCCAGGATTTCAAGCATCCACTGAGGTCTTGGAACATTTCTCCCATGGACTAGGGGAGAAAAGTTGACCTCATTTTTTTTTTTTTCCAAAGAGCCCTAACTAATTGGAGGAAGCTCATTTACATTCTGAAGGGTAGCATGTTTTACCGAAAGTCAACCAATTAAAATGTTAATCACATTTTAAAAATACCTACACTGGAACATCTACGCTGGTAATTGAATATACATCTGAGAACCATAGCATCATAGTAGTTAATTTTGTACATCAGTTGATTGAAACTAGTTTGCCTGCCTCTTAAAACACAAGGCATCTTTTCTGTCTTTAAGATGTTTCTAACAAATGACTATTCTCATTTGTTTTAGCTTGACTAAAAACAATCTCTACTTGTTCAGTAAATTTTCTTTATCAAACTACTATATTTCTTGAATTAATATTCTAATAAATTGATTTGAAAAAAAAAACATTTGTGTCAACTGCTCCTTAGTGTAACTGAGAGTTTCACATGGTCTTCTTTTTTGCCTCATCTATCTCAAAAAATGAAAAGAAAATTTCCCTGTTTTTTATATATCTTTTCTAAAATGAGTATATTTTAGTCTTTTATGCAAATAATTACCTTCATTTTTGTGAGTTCTCTCTTTGCCATCTATGAGTCCATTCATTTCTTTCACTGCCTCACTATTAATTAAATATTTATTTTTGAAACTAACATTTACTATTTGACTAAGTTCTAATTATTATGCACATCTGGAATGTGTAGATAAGTGAAGTAGTATAAGCCCTTCGGAAATCTGCCTTTTAAAATGAAAGACAGGAAAGATCATGTTAGATGTGTGATTGAACTAATACTAAGTTTTCATAATTATAGAATAAAAAGACTCTTCTCAGAAGGAGGGATCAAAGAGTCCACTTTTCAATCCATTCAAATCATTTTCAGGAAGATGTTTTCAAAAGAAACTTTTCTATGTTGTAGAAAAGCCTGATGAAAATTTTTGTATTATCTTTTTTTTGGCCTCTATTTTTTTTATTTTAATTTATTATAGATGACAACAGAATGCATTACAATTCATATTACACATATAGAGCACAATTTTCCATATTTCTGGTTGCACATAGAGACTTTACCTATCAGTAATTACTTATTTGAATAAATAATCCTTGATAGAAGCATTTCCTTTAGTGCAAATATGAGTCTTCATATCTGAAATTTGGAAATTCATTCAGCAAAGTTTGACTTTTTCTTTTTTTTATAATTAGGGTGGTGATTTGAGCGGCTGCAAGGTTTATTTGTTTAATTTTAGAAATGCCTATAATCAGTAGAAAATTTTTTCTAGATGATTCTTTTTTATAGTATTACAATTTTTTTCTGTTTTCTATTTCAATGAATACCTTTATCAAAGCTTTAAGTCAAGCATTTATATATGGATAGTATCAATATCTGGTGCATAATTAATAGCTTATTATTGGTTTTATCTTTCTTTATATGTTGATTTAATTGGGCAGTGATCTGACTTTGTTAGATATTTGTTGTCTACAGCTTCATTTCAGAATGATTCAAAGTGCTCTGCTAAGTGTTCAGGAAATATCCCATCCTCTCCCCCTGTTCCCAGGCACACATGAGGTTTTCATTTCTGCATTTATTGGGGAAGACGTAGTTGAGTATGAATGAGAGGTAAGTATATGTTCTGGATACTTACTCAAAACCTTCATTTTAGCTCTCATTATTCCTCTTTTAGTATGTTAATATGTTTTACAAATTAGTTTATTGTTTCATATTTTGCTGAATATTTTATTGGTTTTCAGTGTTTCTCCTCTATTTCATAAGGGCTTTAGAGTGTCTTTTCAGTAATCTTTTGTACTTCTCTGAAATTATGACAGTACCCTTATTACTTTTAACAAAAGCATTGAGAAAGAACTGTAATGCCTCCTGACCATTTTCCAAATTGATTTATCTAAAAGCCACACAAATGAACACAATACCAAGAGAAATCAAGTTTCTTATAAGAGATATCTGGCACTGACATATTATTCAATAAAACTAAGTACTTCCCAAGGCAACCTATCTAGAGCATCCTTCAAGAGGAGCACATTACCAACTGCTGAGAGAGCCCTTCTCAAAGGAAACAGTTTATAAACCAGGAATAGCAATGGCAATGATAACACATCTTCCATCACTTTACTTTAATGTCAGGATAAAATGTAAAACATTATTTTAAAAATATCCATTATGATTTTACGTGGCTAGTTGCATACTATAGTGTATCTTTGTCTCAATTTTCTTAACAATTTGGAAACATAATTATGATGGTTTTTATATTTTTCAGATTTTTTTGTTGAAATTGTATTTCTTTAATATAATCTTGCATTTTACAGACAAATATTAGTTGTATAATTAAAAATAAATAACTTTCTACTTAATGTTTTCTTTTAGAAAACTGAAAGCTGGTTTTTTTATTTGTACATTAACAATATGGAGTCTCAAGTATTTGAAGTGCACCATAATAATTGTGAATAAAATGCAGCAATAAATATAAAGATATGTTTTGAACTCAATTGGGAATGTGAGTATGCACATGTATAATATAGGCACAGAATGGAGACAGGGAGAAAAAACATACTTGTTATGTGACTTAGTTTGGATGTTATAGAAAATTACCATAGATCAGGGGGTTGATAAATAATAGAAACTTCTTAATCATGTTTCTAGGGGTGGGAAACTTGAGATCAGAGTGCCAGGCACAGCTAAATTCTGGTAAGAGCCTTCTTCAGGTTCAAGACTGCTGTCTTCTCTTTGTGTCTACACAGGACAGAAAAAAAGGTAGAGACCACTATAAAGAGTTGCGGGACCCTTTAAAAAGGCACTGACCCTATTCATGAGGCTCATGACCTAAACTACTTCTCAAAGCCTCTTTCTCTTAATACCATAACACCAGGGATTCAGATTTCCATATATGAGCTTTGAAAGGATAAAAATCCTACCATTTTCAACAACTGCATCAACTTTTTGTAGTCATCATGCAAAAATAGCCTATATTTACATTCTGTACATTTTCTTCTGTCATGCACTCTTTATATTATGAGAAGCTGATTTACAGCACTCAGATTGTTCTTATCTGTGGCCTCTTGACTGTCAAATTCAGTATATGTACTCTTTCTTCATCTCTCTACCACCAAAGATACTTTATCATTTCTTCTTCAAATATTTCTTTTTTCATTGTAATAACTGATGCTGTAATTTGGTTGTCAATTCACTTTTTTGATTTCTTCATTTTCAGTGTACTTCTAGGTGGTTCACTTCCTAAACATGTGCCGATTATTGATTTTTAGTGTTCTTTCCAAGTTCTGTTTGAACTTAAATTTCCTAGACAGTCGTGCTTTGCCATGGTAGCTTCCATGATTATCTATATCCTCATGACTTAAATCAAACAGCTACACTATCAGTGCTGATGTTCAAACTCACCAAAACTGTTTTTTTTTAATAAGTCCAATTTGCAAACACCATGAATCATGATTACAAAAATAAATACAATTTCCCCCTTTAAAAGTTGCTTTTATTATTAAGGGCCATATCCTATCAAATTCATTTGCACCAGTTCTTTCCATCATAACTTGTGTCACTAAATTCAACTCTCATATATAGTCTCTGAAAGCACAGGATACTCCTTTAATTCCCTGGATTAACTCAACAACTTTCTAAGTAATTCCACTATCTTGTTTTCCTTTAATCCACACTTCAAGGGGAGATCAGAATGATCTTTTAAAATGCAAATGTAACCATGTTCCTGTGCTCCATAAAACCTTTCAGTGCCTCTGCTTTAAAAGGTAAAAGTTATAGATCTTAATGATTGCAAGGTTTTCTCTATTCTCTTTGTCTTTCCATTTTACATCTAATCACGATCTCTTACTGTAAAATGGAATCTAAATGTTCTTCAGATCTTTAAATGCCTTATGCTTTCTCTCAAATCTGACCCATTGCTTTTGACTCTTGTTTGGAATATACCATGTCCCTACCTTTAATAAGGTATGTCCTAAATTGGTTATTCCTGCACACTACAGTCCTACTCCCTTAAGATGCTATAAAATACAACAGTATTACAGAATTACTGTCATCTCTAAAATGTACTGTCAGTCCATACATCGGGACCATGATTTTCTTGTTTATTCTTACCCCAAAACTACCACAGTGCCTGGCAATAGTGGCAGCTCAGTAAATATGGAATAAGAGAATATTTGATCTTTGCAGCTGGAGTCAAGTATCTCAAATTTCTTATCTGTTTTTCTGTTTTATATAGATAAAGTCAATTATGGAATATACTGGGGAAATTAATATATATGGTACCTGATTGCTTCCATACCACCAGGTACTCTAGTAAGAATCACAGAGGACTATGTGAGTTTCCCAATGTTTTAAGCCAAGTATACTGAGATCTCTGTGGCACAGCTAAAATAAAGTTTGCCCTTTTCGTAAAATATGAATAGTTACTACCTGAAGGTCACAAATTAATAGTTTATTTTTGTGTAACTCTGATATGATGTCACAGAGACTATTTGTTTCAAATTTCTTTTTGAAAATTATACTAACTTCCTTATTTACTTATTTAAATTAGGTATATATGACAGCAAAATGCATTTTGATTCATTGTACACAATCTAACTTCCTTTTTGATAATAAATCAGGAAAAATAACTATATATAAGCATCTAAATAACATGAATGAGGGTTGGGCAAGGTGCTGAGTGTCATTTTGTAGCTTCAATTTCCAACCGAATGAGACAGTAAAGCCTGTGAGAAGTCAACCTCTTGTAGAACTCCAACCAATTCCCTAGCTGCAATGTTCAAGGTCACTTTACAGCAAAGGCAGAAAAAAACATTGCCAGATGTGAAACAATGATCTGTTTGGAGATGAAAGTTTCTCACTTTAGGCAGAAAACTAAAGACTACGGGGAATATGAAAGAGTAAAAACTTGACATCTCATTCTCCTGATGTTTTATTATTCGTTTCATTAAGATTTTTAAGAATTCAGAATTTATTATTATTCAGAGAGGAAAGAGAATCCCTGATTTTATCATATCTCAGAAGAAGTATGTGACCTTTTTTTAATTGACAAATTTTCATTATGTCATTTTTTTATATCATGATCATTTTTCAGATTGTTCTTTAAGCCACAAATGGGAGAGAGAACTTATGGAGGTTTTTTGCATTTTAATTTTTTATTAGCACATTAAAGCTCTACATAATACTGGGTTTCATTTGGACACAGTTTCACATACATGGAATATAATTTGCTCCATTTCAGTCCCCTCTTTCCTCCTCCCATTTCCCCCCTCCTTCTTCTGGCCCCCATTCCTCTTCTTCTATCCCTCTGGTTTCTCCCTCTCGATCTATTTATTGCTTTTATAGATTGTTACTTAATAGAAATGCATGAAAGTGGAATTTACCATAGTACAATCATTCATGTACCACAGCAAAATTTGTTCAGTTTCATTCTGCTGTTTCTCCCATTTATCATCCCACTCAATTTCCCCTTCAAACCCCCCTCCATTCCTCAGATCTGCTTTCCGTTTTCATGGTGCTCCTTTCCCTTCTTTTTTCTCTTTATTTTTGTTCTAGCTTCTCCATAGGAGAGAAAACATTCACCTCTTGATTTTTGAAGTCTGGCTTACTTCACTAAGCATGATGTTCTCCATTTCCATCTTTTTTACTGGTAAATGCCATAATTCTCCTTTTCTTTAAGGTGAAGCTCCCATTTATATATAATATAATTTTTTATCCATTCATCTAAGGAGGAAATCTGGGTTGGTTCCATAGCTTGGTTATTGTGAATTGCACTGTTATAAATAATGATGTGGCTATCTCACTGTATGCTATTTTAATTATCTTGGTTAAATACCAAAGAATGGAATAGCTTTGTCATATGGTGGTTCCATTCCTAGTTTTTCAACAAATCTCCATACTGCTTTCCAGAGTGATTGAATTAATTTTTAGTCCCACCAAAAATGTCTGAGTATACTTTCTCCTCCACATCCTCACCAGCATTTATTATTATTTATATTCTTAATAATTTCCATTCTGATAAAATGAAATTAAATCTTAGTGTAGTTTTGATTTGCATGTTCCTCCTTACTAGGGATGTTGAGCATTTTTTCATATATTTATTGGCGATTGTATTTCTTCTTTTGAGAATTATCTATTTCAGTCTTTTGCCTATATCTCAATTAGTTTATTTGCATTTTGATGTTAAATTTTCTGAGTTATTTATACATTCTGGATATAAAATTACAGCAGGGGAGTAACTGGCAAAGATTTTCTTTCATTCTGTAGTCTATCTCATCAAGCTCTTAATTATTTCTTTTGCTGTCCTGAAGCTTTTAAATTTGATGCTGTTACACTTATTGATTCTTGATTTTATTTCTTGAGCTTTAGGGTCTTGTTAAGGAAGTCAGTGCTACCAATATAAAGCTAATCCCCAAATTACACATCTTTTGCCCTCTAATTTTAACCAGGGAAACTTCCGAATTATATAAATATAATAATTTAGAAACTTTCAATGCTATTTCTTCAGGATCAAATACCATGAAGCAAATATTTATATAGTAGCTACTAAATTCCCCAGACTCTACTATATACTGTTACTCTCAACTTAAAGAAATTCTTCACCACTGTAGAATTTCTAAGCCAGAGGGAGAATTTGGTGTAAAAACAAAATTGTGAGATTGCAAATTGAGACCCTGTGAAGAAATTCTGTAATAATAATTGCAGTTGAAATTTGTTGAACTCTTACAAGGTATTTTATTGAAGGTTTGTATTTTATTGAAGGTTTGTAACAGCTGTGGTACCAGATCTGTTTAAAGTTGTGGCAAGAAAAAGTTGATATTGATAAAGGTAGCAAGAATATATGTGAATTTGCTCTATTCTCTCCCTTCCCAGCGTAGTTTTTTGCATATAAGAGCCCTGATCCACAAGTGGATCAGGTTAGTCTTTCTGATATACTGTGAAGCATTATTTTATTTTTAAAATGCCTTCTATTATTATACAGACATAAGGATGTTTGTCTAATAACTTACCTAAAAATATATTACTTGAAAAAAAAAGAAATTCTTTCTTAGTCTGAGTCAAAAAAACTAAACTGAAGTATAGGAATGTGGTCTGAGACTAATCAAACAGCTGAATTATGTGCAATATATATTCTTTTATTTTCCTTATTGATACACTACCTTATACATTTGTGGAGAAAGAAAAAAATGGTGTGGTCCCGTTAATATCTAATGCTGTTTGTCATGTTACCCCTCAGAAATTGTGAAGCTTTACTTTATTCATGCTGCTTTCAAAACATTATGAAAATTTTCTTTCTTCCATATCTCCAGTCATATTTCACTTATGTTGATCAATTGGGGTATGATTTTATATTAATACAAAAATGAAAAATATTAATTTTTAATACACATATTAAAATGCATTATATTTCTTTTTGTCTCTTAGCAATCTCAATTTAATAACCTGTAATGCAGGAAATTGAGTAGTCAGTGTTTATTTTATTGTATCAGTTATACACATTTGGTATGGTTTCTTTTCATAATTATTTGAGCAGTTTACTTCTAAAATATCTATTCTTTGGCATATAAAGTGCATCTGGTATAAAATCAATTTGCATGGAAAGCCTAAGAGTGTGATTAAAGAATTATGCTTGGGTGTGATTGGGATTCCAATATATCACTCATGTTTATCCATTGTTTTGAAGATCACAGTGTATGCTTATTAGCAAAGCAATTAATTAAAAAAGATTATTTTCAAATTCACTTATGTTCTTATTACAAAGAATAAAAGGTACATCAGAGACTGGGAATTCCTTTTGTAACTATGCAAAGCCTGCATTTTCCATCTGATATGCACTTGTGAGAATTTTCAACAGATGCAAATACTGGGGTTCAGCCATTTGTAGAGTTGGTTCAATTATTCAATTAACTATACTTCTGAAGGTTTCCAATGCTCTGTTCTGGAGATTTGAGACCTTCAGTCTGAAAAATTAACTACCTGTTTCATCTAGAATTCAAAATAGAATGTATAACATCATATTAAAGAAACAATAGTAGAGAGGGTGAATGAAATATAGTTTGAATTTTAAAGAACATATAATTTAGAGTGATAGTAAATAAAATATAAATATTACGGTCCTAATCTGACCTATCACCACAGGAAAAATACTGAAGCACATAAAAAAGTGCTTGTCATTACAAAAAAAAAGTCTTTAGCAAATATTTCTTACAAAAGTAGGAATATCTATTAACATAGTAACAGGAAACATCATGTGGAATAAAAAACTAATCAAAATTGAGATGTGCACTAATGACTGTATCAAATAACTCGGCAGTTCAAAGACTCATATTCCAATTTAGTACCAGAGCCCTAATTAGAAATGTTGGTAAATGAATATATAAATCATTTTAAGGAAAATAATTTGGGACTAAATGCATGATTGAAATGCCAGTTTTGATTGAAACAGTAATTGAAAGCCAAGAAAATTTGAAGGTATGATAGTGAAGTCCAATAATAGTAAATTGTTTTACAGTGAGTAAATAAAGGCACAGAAGTAAAGCCTAGAAAGTCTTCAACAACAGAAAACTACACAGAGGCACAGCCTTCTATAATAGTTTTCTCAAACTCCCCAAGAAGAAAAGCTGCTGCTCGGATCAGCTCATCCTACCATCTTCCATGTCCCCAGTAAAAGGCCTACATTCTTTATGTGGCAAAATTCTGCAAATTAATGTGAACATTTATACATCAGAAGCCTGAGGAACAAGAAAACAGTTCACCATGAGAATTAAGAACCCCATAGAATAGGTTTCTCTACAAATTCATTTAGTAGAGCTCAAGCTACTGTCATTTGGCCAATCACACATGCATGAAAAACTGACAAGAAAATAAAACTATCTCTAGCAATAAAAATAAAAAAACTTAAAAAAACACAAACCAACAGAAAACAAAAAAGAAATTAAAAGGAAGTAGACTTTTAGTAGTCAATAAGTACATGTGGGTTTCCAAGGAAGATCAATTAACCCAAGGACACTCTTCTCTAGTGGTTAATGATAAGGTAGGGTCCCAAAACTACAGGGACTAAGTTTGTGCTCTTCTTTTCAGTTTGTGGGTGGGAATGGGAGTAACAGAAAAAAAATAAAAGTATTTAAAATTCAAAATCTGACACTCCCATGGTAATAAAATATAATGGGCCTTTCTCTAAGAATGAAAGATGTGCTAAGTCCGGCTGAGTAAAACTCATAGAGGCCCTTTGATAAAATAAAGTCAGATCTCAAAGAATATACTTCAGGTCCACCGAACAAGGTTAGTCACAGTCACCTAAAATAAATTCAACCTAAAATATAAATTCAACCTTTAGTTTTATGCAGAAGGTGACTATCTCTCACAAAGTGCAAAATAATGTGTCAAATAATCATTCAAAATAAAATACTATTTGATGCAATTTGCTTATTCAAGTGCAATGGAGAAAGAAGAAAAAGTAAACATAGCAGCATTCCTTTAAAATAAAGGAGAGAAATTCTACATGAAAGAAAGAAAAGAGATGGTATTAGTGTATAGAAATTCTACTGATTGATATCTTATCTTGATTTTTATCTTGATGCTTTAGTAAACTTATTATTTATAATAGGTTTTTTTGAGCCTTTGGGTTTTCTATATCTAATACTTGTTATCTGTACACAGACACAATTCAACTTCTTTTCTGATTTGAGTGCTGTTTATTTCATTCTTTTTAAGGGACTCAAATAATAAAATAGGGCCAAAGAGCTTGAATGGGCATTTCTCAAAGAAAACATGCAAATGGCTAATAAGTATACAAAAAAAATATCCATATCATAATCATTAGAGAAATGCAAATCAAACCTTACTGAAATGACAAGTTGTTGCTAGAATGATCATTACCAAAAAGACAAAAGATGAGAGTTGGTAATAATGTGAAGAAAAGGGAATCTTTGTATGCTGTTAGTGGGAATATTAAATTCATGCAGTCATTATATAAACTAAACATTGAACTGCTGTATGATCCAGTACTCCCACTTCTGAATACATATGTCAACAACTGAAATAAGTATGTGGAAGAGCTACTGCACTGCCATATTGTTTATAGCTTCATTCACAATAGCCAAGATATGGAACCATTCTAGGTGTTCATCAGTGGATGAATGGATAAAAAATGTGGTAAATAAACAGAATGTAATACCATTCAGCTTTACAAATGAAAGAAATCCTGTCAATTGTAACAACATTGATAAGCCTGGAAAATATTATGTTAAGTGAAATAATCCAAGCACAGAATGACAAAAAACTGTATTATCTTATGTTTGGAATCCAAAAAGATGGAATTCATTGGAGCAGAACAGAAAGTTGGTTACCTGGACAGAGTGAGGGCAGGAGTTGGGGAAGACATTAGACAAAGAATACAAACAGTTTCATTGTATAACTCTGGGACCAGAGTTAATCACAGTGTAATATATGCTTGAAAACTGCTAAGACAGTATAATTTTCAGTGTTCACATAAAAAAAAGCATATGAGGTAAAACTTAGGCTAATTTGTCTGCTTTAGCCATTGTATAATATATTCATATTTGATCTTTATACAAATGTACACAATTCTTATTGATTAAAATTATTTTAGTGAGTGAAACAGACAAATCATAATTTAGCTATCAAATTTCAAAGTTAAAATATTTGTGCAGAGAGAGATAAAAATCCTTACAATGGATTTTTTAAAATCCTTACAGAATAAAATGAGGGTTGGGGTTGTGGCTTAGAGGTAGAGCACTCGTCTAGCATGTGCAAGGCCCTGGATTCAATCCTCAGCACCACACAAAAATAAATAAAATAAAACTATTGTATCCAACTACAATTAAAAAATAAATATTAAAAAAGAATAAAATGATGCAAGTATCTCAAAGACATAGAATTCTATAATTTAAGTAATAACATTTTTAATGTATTCCTTATTATAGTGTTTACATTTTATCACTGTGGGATGATATATATACTTACTAAAAATAAATAGGTCCTTTTATTTCTATGATATGACATCTGTTATTAGATTGATCCTTTTGATGAAAAAAAGAATACAGTCTGAATAAGGCCTCCATTTGTAGGCAGAATGAACACAGGCTCAGGGACTTTGATTCCCAATCTAAAATAAAAGGAATTGAGAAAAGCCACCAAATCATACTTTTACAGACTTTGTCTATCAGAGATCTGAGGGCATGAAGTAAGTAAGTTTTAAAATCTCAAAAATGAATCCCTGAAGGGAAAACTCTAAGTCCAAAAAATCCCAACTTTGATTTTCTGTATTGGGAAAACTAGTGGGAAAGAAACTGAACTTGATTAGAATATAAAATCTCCATGGTCTATTATTTTTTTTCATCTGTTATAGGAAAAATTAAACTTCATTAATTCTCTAAAATCTCTAAAAATGTATCAAAATTATTTACAGTTAGCACATAGATAATGTTTTCCTTATTTAGATCACCATCAAATGTGTAGTATAATGATTTTTTTTCTACATAATCTGTAATATTAAAAATGCTGATGATAAAACACAAAGCTTCATGCTGTGACAGGTATGTGTATATTATATTCCATTGCTATCTGTTGAATAATTTTAAAAGCCTAATATTTTACAGCAGAAAATAATAAAGACTGAAGAAATACCAAGATGTGTAATTTTCACTCCAATAAGTTAAATAAATTTTTAAAATAGGCCCAATAAAATTTCAATGAAGTTTTTTATTTGAAGCATCATTACTCTGGTCAAATGAAATAACATTAATTCAGCGAATTGGGTCTCCAGTGCTGTAAATGAAACTGAATTATAATGTTTGTATTATTTAAAGTAATAATTTGCCATATGTTTTTGACCCAGACTAGAATATAATTTACCTTATATGGTTCTATAATATCTAGTAAAATTAGGAAGCCATTAGTTACTTAATGGAATAGCTACCTTTTTCAACTTTGAGGATCATTAACTTTTGGGTTAAGTCAAAATTTTAATAACAAATTATTCAATGTATCTATCATATTTATTACATCTAGATACCATTACCTATATGATAGCTATATTTTTTGAACACTCGATAACTACTTTCAGGATAAAAGGCTCTATTTTTATTAAAATAGTTTTGATATAAAAGATTACTGACTTATGTAAAGTCCTTCTATCTGCTTATTTCCAATTATTTTAATCATAAATATGTGTATACCATTTTTAATAAATTTAATTAATTGAAGATAACTTAGAAGTTTGTTCACTAATTAATCCCTTCACCAAGTTTAATTATCAAAAATTACATGACTATCACTCCACATTTTAGCCACCATATTTTGTTTTTGTTTTATCTCTTGGTTTATTCATGCTGGGGATCTAAACCAGGGCCACATGCAATGCTAGGAGAGCACTCTACCACTGACATACATCGTAGCCCCTTATCCTATGCTTTAAAATATTAAATAGTCAAATATAAATGGTTTTATTTTATAATTGATAAAGTATTTTATTTTTTATTTTGTTACTTTAACATCTTATGAACTCACCATTCTTGTAATTAAAAAATGTGGAATAAGAACACTGTCTTATGACTCAACCTCATATTTTTGGCGAGGTTAAATTTAATGTTGAAAAATACAAGCAACATATGTGATATATATAAAATTTGGAAGGCCATAGAAAATAATATTAGTAATGTCTTATACTGTGAAATTAAGTATAATTTATAAAAGTCATTTTGCTTTACATATTATCCATGCTTCTAAAATGAACATATAGTACTTTTACAATCAGAATATCATAATTTTTGTCTGTCGGATATACTATTGAAAATGATGCAAGAATACAAAATTAGTATGTGTGGGTTGTCCCTTCAGCTGCTGCTGGTTATAAATTCATAATTAGTTCAGAAATGAGTGGATTTGGAAATAAACCATTTAGAATTGTGTGTATATAATAAATACCACAAGATGTTTCCCTACTTCATTCTTCAAGCTATTTAACTTTACCATTGAGGCAGATACTGTTTGTTCTTCATCAAGAAGTCACATTTCACTGTCCTGAGCATGAATGTAGGCTACAGCATCTCATCTATCAGTTAGATATAGCTATGTGAACTGAGTTCTAGTTGGCAAGATACTAGTGAAAGTGATGTGGGCCTTCATAGGACTTTTAAGACATGTTGACTGTCTTCACATTCCTTCCCCTATCAACTGGAATGGTGATGCCAATAATTAAATCTGGCAATTCATGGAGGAGAGGTCCACATAACTCAACCTGCTACATATGTGGTGAGAAAACAAACTTTGATCATATTGGAATAATTTAATGAGTCTAGCCCATTCTTAACTTAATGTGTAATGGGAAAAGAAATGGTGTGTTCAAAAAAGTCAATCACAACAAGGTAAAAAGTACCAAGACATTCCAAAATGTGTTTGAAAAGTTTACATAATGAATTACAAAGTCCAAACTGATATGTCTTTTGGATTATTAAGTATGTTTAAATATGGGAACTACTATTTCCTCTTCTGGCATAAAGTGGCTATGTTTTAAATCCATCAAAAGCTTTGATACAAATAAACTCACCACATTCAAAAATATAACTCTTTACATTTTTTCAGTAATCACTTTACTTCCATTTATTTTACTACAGATTTATGTCTCTACTATACAATTTGCCATTACCTCTCTCTCAAACCGTTTGTATGGCTTTCAATCAACTCTCCCTCTATATGACTCCTTCTTCTGGGAATGATGAAAAAGCTTCAGACTAACCAAAACTTCCACTGTGCTAAACACAGACTAACAAAAGTACAAAATTTTTATGTATTATTTGAAGTCAAAGAAAACAACAGAGGCACTAAATCTCAAGGAACCCAACCTAGGGAAAGGGGACTGTCAAGGCTAAGGAAAATAATCTTTTAAAGCTACATTTTTTCCCAAAAAAGAAAAAATGAAAAATACCAGTCCTAGACTACACGAAAGACTGAGGATCCAAGCAAAATACCTACCAAATAGCTACTACAACAACTAAAATGCCTGTGCAGATTTTGCAGGATCCCAGGTAGAGAGAGAAATTTTAGGGGAAGGTTTTCCTATAAAAAGGAATGAAAGGATGAATCAGCTTTAATCTCTTGGAGAAGAAATGATCAGAGTTTGGGATTTAACTGACAAGAAACTCTGTGATCCTGCCAGACCCTGAGCTGAAAAACTTGGAAGATTTTGCCATGAGGACAAACCTTCTGCAGGTAGAACAAGCCTGAAATCTACAAGTGAGATTTGAGGAGCCTCCAGGGTTTGAATAAGATTAAGGTGATTCTCCTCATTTCTCTATCTGCTTAACAAGAGAGAGAAGGAACTCTCTGTGGAAAACAGCCAGAGAAAACAAACATGATACCTTCAGAGTTTCAGGGATTAAGACTGTTTTTTTTAAAGTAACAATGGGAAGTTAAGAAATGAAATAAAATCTATAAAGTTCTAAAAAAAGAAAACAAAAGTGTAAATTTCTGTACTGAGTGAAAATACCCTTTAACAAAGTACATAAAAATATTTCCAAATAAAAAAGCCATGTATTCCAATATAGCTATGCCAAACAGCGTTATGCTAAGTTTTTTCATACTAAAGAAAATTGTATCTGTCAGAACCATAGATATGCAGGAAGAGCAATATGAAGACAAATGTGGCATCAGGAAATAATTCAATATTGAAAGTGAAAAATAAACATATTTTAAATAAAAATATATTTAGAGTTAAAATTCATGACACCTGTAACAATGGTAAGAGAAGTTATACCGATTTAATATGTTTTAAGGTTCTAGCTTTTCAAGAAATCATCAAAATAATGTTTTTGCTATTGCATAATAAATCAAGAATGATAGTTACTAAACTCTAAGATGATCATAACAGATAATAAAAAGCAGTGTATAATCTGTTAACTAATAAATGGAAAATACACTTAAAATTTTTAAAAAGTAGAGGGCAAGGAGAAAAAACTCTTCAAAGCATTTATTAGTAGATACACATACATATAATCCCATTAGCATAGTACTAGTGAACCAAAAATTCAAATAGAGAAAGATTTCAATGGCAATCTTTGAAAGGTCCAATTATAAGCTTCTTATTAAAGATGCATTATAAAAATATAAAGCACATAAAGGAAATGTTTTCCAAGGATGCATCAAACAAACAGTATCCAATGAAATGCTGGTATAAAGCCATGCAAAATCTCACTCATAGATATTATGTTAGCATGTTCATCAGTAGCAAGCATGTTAATAGTAGCTCTTTCATGATAGAAAAAAACTCAATAATAGGTAAATGGATAATAATGTTCTATCATAAAATTATACATTATAAAACACTAAGAATAAGCTATTTTATTGCAACAACTAGCACAAAATCCTCTAATGTAAGGCTAACCAAAAGAAATCAGACATCATAGGGTATATGCTATGTAATTCCTTTATATTTACATTTGTTTTAAAAAACTAATAATAGGCATGTCAGTTATTACATTTCCATGGAGGTAATGAAAGGAAGAAGATACGATGGGGATTCTAGAGCTGGTAAAATCTACTTTGCTGTTTTATTGAGATCTACATAGGTATGTTTACTTTATGAAAATTCATTACGTTTTATACATATATGTTTTGTTCTCATCCATATGTAAAAGGTATACAATGCACCTAATGATTATTATTGGTGTATAAATAAAGAGCCATATGAGACAAATTAATTAAAATTATTTTGCAATTTTATTCTTATTTTCTATGAATATTATAAAATCAACTTTCATCATATGAAAAAAAATCTTTTCGGGGGCGAGGTTACCATGAATTGAACTCAGGTCACTCAACCACTGAGCCTCATCCCCAGCCCTATTCTGTATTTTATTTAGAGACAGGGTCTCACTGAGTTTCTTAGCACCTCACTTTTGCTGAGGCTGACATTGAACTGTCAATCTTCCTATCTCAGCCTCCTCAACCACTGGGATTACAGGTATGTGCCACTGAGCCCAGTAAGAAAACACTTTTATATATGGATTATTTTATTTTCTCTCAAATTTTCCTTTTGTTTATTTTCTCCTTCCTTTGACAACTAATACTACAAATATAAAACATTTCTACTATTGAATTACTTGTGTTTACATCTTTATCTAGCTTCCCTCTAATAGGCAAAAATGGGAAAAACATGAGGAGGAATTTTTTTAATTTAATATTTTGGGTATATAACACATAACTGGATCTGTACACATATGCACAGTCACAGTCTATATTACTTAGTCATATTTAATATCATTTTGTTAAGGATGTAGTTATATTAAGTAATATTAGAGAAGAAAATCTTGGATTAAAATGAATGTTCTATTTTTAGGTACTTTTTAAAAAATTCAGAGACATTTTTGAGATTTTTTTTCTAATGTTGGCAGAAATAGAAACTTCATACTGTAAATTTTAATTCTATAGGTCAAAATTACTGTCATATCTAGTATGTATGTATATATGTATATATATTAGAACTTATAGGCCTGCTGGTTCTTGTACTTTTCTCCAAAAGCTATAGGGAAGCCAAATGAGAATGACTTATTAAAGTAATTAAAGAAATCCTATTTCCTTTAATAATTAAATATAGAAATCAGAATTTTCAATTGAACCTTAAATTGAGCTGGCACAGAACCCAGAGAACAAGAAAATGAAGGTGAACTGATTTTGGCAGTCTATTCTACCCTGCGAATCATCACCATTAATTTCTAGTATACTTGTCTAGATAACTATGTTTTAGGAGACACTGATTAAAGGCAATGCAGGATAAGAGATAAAAATCAGTATAAAATATATATTATCTCAAATAATGTTTACAACAAGCTATGATATAAAGTTAATAAACTTTTGGCAGATTTTATACATTTAAAACTTCATTGTGTCAAAGGCCAAAATAATTACCAAGTACACAATTACCACTAAAATTTAGAATTACCAAATGTGGGTTTTTAAATTTCTGCAATCATTTTCTTTCTACTACATTAAAAATGTAAGAAAATTATGTGTCAATGTGTCATCTTCTACATTGTAAAAAACCAGTAGAGTTCTGGCTCAATTATATTTATTTGGAAAATATGAAGATACACATATATTTTTTTTCCTAAGAGTATGTATCAGTAATAACAAATTTCCTAAAAGAGTGACTTACACAACAGAAATGTACTGCCTCACAGTTCCGGAAGGCAGGTGTCTGTGATCCAGGTGTCAGCAGGGCCACACTACTCTGAAACATCTTGATCTTTCTCTGAATTTTCCTGGCTTCCAACAGTTTTGGGCAATCCTTGGCATACCTAGGCTTGTAGATGCCTCGGACTTCACATGGAGATCTTCCTTCGCATGTGTCTGTGTCTCTGCATCTCCTTCTCCTTAGAAAGACACTAATCATTTGATTTGAAGTCCTCACTGATCTAGTATGACCTGCTCTTTATTTGATTACATATGCAAAGAACTTCTTTCGAAATAAAACCACTTTAACAGAGTTGCTGAGGGACAGGACTTCAGCATATCTGTTGGGTCAAAATTCACCCACTAGAGGAATCCAAGATGGCAGGCCAGAGGGAGGCAATATTCTGTGTGGTTCTGTGACCTAGGACTCAAATAGTGACGATACTGCTTGTCTGTGAGGGATTGGGGACACCCCCACAACTGCTCCCACATAAGAATCACAGCCTCACACCTATACAAAGGTCCAGGCCCCAGAGTAGGATACGTAATTACTATCCCACACAGAACTACTGGGTACCCGAGCAAGACCACCAGCATCAGCACCTGTACAGAACTTTCAACCACCCACCAGAACAGAAATCCCAGACACTGCTCCCACACAGGTACCCTACCACTACGCATGTGCAGGAACTCCAGCTGTTACTCCTGTGTGGACCCCCATCTACCAATTTGAAGCAACCCAGGGTCATCTCCATCTTGGGACTCTGCAGTAAGTGAGATAGTTCTCTACACTACAACACTGCACACTACAGAGCTCATCTGTGAATATCCCACCCAACACCATTGCCCAGCCCCCCACACCTGAACCCTCACCCCATTGCTGAAAGCAGTTGCCTCTATCTTGGGTCACCTTCATCACCATCTTTAGTGGGGGCAGCTCCAAGTTTGAAACTTCAGCTGATCAGGTACCCATAATTTCTAACACCCCCCTCTCCCAAACAGCCATTAACCTGGCACAGTGACTGCCCAATACAAAACAACTCTACAAGACAGTTGTGCAGAAAGGTCCCTTATTACAAAGCATAAAGGGAGAGGGTGAGGGAGATACACTATAGAGACTAAAATAGAGACCAGGAACTATGAGGTCTACAGGAAAGATAAGGAGATATGAAAAGTGCCCACATAACACAAGTGGATACAAAAGGATATCTGTGAGGTACAGTATCCCTTTACGGACTGGCAGTGCTACACCCCACCTCCAGGTGCCCTAAGCCAAGACCAATCATCTTACTCTGGTGACATTCACCATCCTGAGGGCAGAGATACCTGCTAACAACTGTCAGCCATACCTATTGGGTGATAAGGGAAGCAGGAAAGATACTGATCTCTCAATAAAACAATCCTTATTTCTTCATTTTAGATTTTTTTCCTTCTTCTTTCTCTCTATTCACCTGTCCTCATATCCCCAATATATGTGAAACCAAGTACTTTGCATGAATTAGGATACTGAGGATTGGGAGGTCTGAATAGTATATTAAAGTTGTGTTGTATTTTTTTTCCTTCCATTTTTGTTATTTTAATTTTTCATAATATATATGTGTATTTGTTTTATGTACTCTATTGTCCTCCCAATTTTCTATCCAAAATTACTTCCTTTCTTCTCCGGCTAGTAACCTTCTTCTTTAGTTTCCTTTTTCACACCTCCTAAGATATAATAACTCTATATCCTTACCTCCTACCTCCTAAGCATATCATCCTACACCTCACCCCTGGTTCTTTACCCACCATAATAAACTGTAACTCCTTTTGCAAACCTACTGATTATATTGTAGACAATAATTAAACTCACCATTTCTGTACATTGTGACCAAACTGTAAATGTCTTAATAGCAACTATTTGATTTAAGACTATATTATATATATTTTTTGGATGTGTTAACATTGTCCTTCCCTTCAAAGAGAGGTATTGGAACCATACAGGGGCACTATAAGCCTTTAGGGTAAAAACGGTAACTCCTGGGATTCACAATGCTAAAAGGTAAAACACACAAGCAACATGAAAATACAAGGGAAGAAAATGCCCCCCCAAAATCAAGATACCATATTATTAGAATCCACGGCCAGCACCATAGTAAAAATGACAGAGAGGGAGTCGGGATGTACATAATTAAAATGTTCTGTGAGTTAAAGAATGATATAAAAGAGCAAATACAGGCAGCAAAAGATCATTTCGATAAAGAGCTGCATAAGGAAATACAGGAAGCAAAAAATTACTTCAATAAGGAGAAGGAGTTTCTAAAAAAAAAAAAACACACAGAAATCCTTGAAATGAAAGAAACAATAAACCAAGTTAAAAGTTCAATTGAAAGTATCACTAAAAGATTAGACCACTTGGAAAACAGGACTTCAGACAAAGAAGACAAAATATATAATCTTGTAAAGAATGTAGATCACATAGTAAAGATGGTAAGATAAGAAACGATAAGCAGAACTTTCAATAATTATAGGATAGCATAAAAAGACAAAATTTAAGAGTTATTGGGACAGAGGAAGGAACAGAGTTCCAAACCAAAAGAATGAGCAATCTATTCAATGAACTAATATCAGAAAAAATTTTCACACATGAAGAATGCGTTGGAAAAACAAATACAAGAGGCTTACAGAATGCCAAATGTACAAAACCACAGCAGATTCACACCATGGTTTATTATAGTGAAAATGCCTAGTGTACAGAATAATGAGAGAATTTTAAAAGCCATCAGAGAAAGGAATTAGATAACATACAGAGGGAAATCTTTTAGGTTATGTGCAGATTTTTCAATCCAGACCCTGAAAGCTAGAAGATCGTGGAACAATATATATCAAGCTCTAAAGGAAAATGAATGCCAACCAAGAATCTTATATCCAGAAAAAATAAGCTTTATATTTGATGATGAAATAAAAACCTTCCATGATAAACAAAAGTTAAAAGAACTTACAACTAGAAAACCTATATTACAGAACATCCTCAGGAAAATATTCCACAAAGAGAAAGTTAAAAAAAAAAAAAAACAATGAAAATCAACAGAGGGAAGTATTACACTAAAGAAAAAACTAATCAAAGAAGAAATCAAGTCAAGTTAAATAAAAGAAAAAAACAAAAAGTGTCTGGGAATACAAATCTATCTCAATAATAACTCCAAATGCTAATGGCCTAAACTCACCAATCAAAAGATATAAACTAGCAGATTGGATTAAAACAAAATTCTGCCTCCAAGAGACTCATCTCATAGGAAAAGACTGTCAGGAGCTGCCTGCACCTGTGATCACTTTGTGGGGGAGGGGCTCACATCCAGGTAAAAGGTGCATATGTGTGAGGCCTTGCACTAGGGATGCATTCCCCTGTGGTGAGCTGCAGGTTTCTGCCACTACTCGCCACCCTGTGGCTGCCCAAAGTAGGGTTCTGCTCAGGGTAAGCGCTCTTGAAGCTTCCCCAGTCGTTCACTCTTCGTCCCATCCATCCTACTACCTTGCCTGTAATCCCTTTGAGTTAGCACCATGCAGATGACTGCCAGATCCCGATTCTCCATGACATATTTCTACCAATCACAGCCAGCGTTAGCACTCCAGAAAAGCAGAGCCATGGATAGTTTCTGTCTCTGTGAATCCCGTCAGTGTTAGCACTCTCTGAATGGAGGGTAGCTACAGTTCCCCAGGATAAATGAGCATCTCTTGGTGCTGCCCTATTGTCCTGCCTAGGCAGGATCCTATAGGTGGGCAGCAACTTGTGCACTGACATTAGCACTTTCCCAGTTAATGGACTGTTTCCCTGCATCTTCTCCTACCAGCACGTGTTCTCCCACTTTTGTCTTAGAAATCTTTCAACTGAAGAACGTGGTCCAGCAACAGACACTGATGTCCTTTGTCCTTAGGGCAGCCTGCATTTGTTCAGACTAGGTTTTCTAAGAAACAAAATATTGCTAGTAGTATGAGATAGATATCATAACCCTATGTACATGTATAAAGACATGAATGGTGTAACTATACTTTGTGTACAATCGGAGACATGAAAAATTGTGTTCTATGTGTGTAATATGAATTATAATATGTTCTGCTGTCATATATAACAAATTAGAATGAAAATAAATAAATAAAAATTCACCCACCATCCTAAGTAATTCTAAGGATTTTTGTATTTCTGAAAAAAAATCAAGGCAAAAAATAATTTATGGAATTGATTCTATATTAGTTGGGAACTAAACTGTAGTATCTATTGCACACAGTGGAAGCAAAATTTCTGGTACAAAGATTTACTTTCCAACCTGCTTCTCCAGGTTTGTTTAGGGTAAGGAATGGATATATGTGTGCATGGATATATTTGTGCTAATATGTGTGCATGGTACAGTAGTTGCCTAATAGGGGGTGATATTGATAGCAAAATATTGATTTGTTTATTGGAAGAAACATCTAAACTGGGCCACAAACTTGTACTATATTGCCCAGCAAGGGGTATTTTTAAAAAGTCTTTTATTTGACTTGTTATAAACATCACAATAAGCATTTTATTTTAATATTCTAAGGGAATTTGAGTGCCCACATGGTCTTGTATTTTTAGAAATTTTTAGTTATTTTGACCAATTTATATTTAATTATTATTTAATTAAATAATTTATTTAATTGACTTGCTAGTCAATCATGTTCTTCTTTTCTATTTGATATTATTACATAGGTCTCTATTTGGTACCATGAATCCCTGCAATATCTACAAATATTTGTTTAAATAACTAAAACTCACTTTTAAACATTATATTTTTCTTTAGACTGGTATTTTCCCCCATTTCCTTGGAATCCAGATTTTTTTGTTACAGAATACTTCCATACATTGTTTTGCTTTTATGGTTTGTACTAATCTACAACTTTTCTAGTTTTTAATTAAATATCTGATACATTTAGATGGACTCATATTGGCACATTTTAAAATTACCCTTCAGGTGTATAATTTTCAAATTTTATTTATTAGTTCTTGTTAGTACTTAAATTTAGTTGCAAGAAAAATATCTTGAGAATTTTGCTCTGTAATATTTAATTAATATGTAAAGGAATTTTAAATTGTTTCTACCAGTGCTTAATATTTTTGTTTTTGAACTTTCAAATAAAATAAGAAGTATATTTGCATGCATTTTACAAACCACCTCTTTTAGCAATCTAAAATCTATGCAGTGCCATTAATCTCACTTCACTGAAGGCTTTCCCTACAGCTGAATGTTAGTTCTAATTACTTGTGTTTTGCTAAACTCCTTACTTAATTTTGTTCCAAGAAGTAGAAAAAAAAAGTATAATAAATTTATTTATTTATTTATTTATTGGTACTAGGAATTGAGCCCAGGAGTGAGCCCAGGAGTGTTTTAACACTTAGTTACATCCCCAATGCTTTTTTTTTTTTTTTTTTTGAGACAAGTTGCTGAGGCTTGCCTTGAGCTTGAGATCCTGTCATAGCCTACCAAGTCATCAAAATTATAGGCTTGTGCCAGAAAATGTGTTAAACCTCACTTTAAACACTCTTTTTTATACCCCTTTGCCCATTATAGGTGGCCTTGAGTTAGAATAAGTTACATTCCCTATCTTACAGTTTTTCTAATATTCAAATATTTGTACTTATGTAGCAAATATTAGTATTAACCTAACTGGGGTATATTACCCATAACTTCTGGGTGAAATATGCCAATAATTAGACTTACTAGTATTTATCTATTCTGAGAGTTGTAGCAGTGAGACCTAGATGATGAGAGAAATTGATGATAAGCAGACAAATATTTAGGGAATGCTAATGTCCTACTCTGGATATTCTATAGAAGAAGGAAAGAGAAAGACAAGTATTAAAATAAAATTAAACAGGACTGGGCTTGTGGCTCAGTGGCAGTGCACTTGCCTTACACATGTGAGGTACTGGGTTTGATCCTCAGCACCACATTACATAAAAAAATAAACAAAATAAACAAATATAGATAGTAAAAAGTTTAAAAAATAAAATTAAATTAAACAATTAAGATTGGCATTAAGAGAGTCATATCAATGAGACAGGATCAATTGTAGTTGGCCCTGGGAAAAGGATTTCAGGGGGGCACAAACAGACTATTGTTATACTGCAAGAGCCCAAAATGTTTAAAGAAGGTTTGGAGTAGGACACAAAGAATTAGACTGATAGACTGAAGTATTCCACAAAAATGAACTGTCCTTACCCGTAATAATAAAATATTATGCCTATGATCATAAGAATATCTAAGAATTTTTCTGGAGATAATCATAAATACCTTCTATGAAGACAATCTTAACAAGATTGGACTTGAAGGAGAGGTTTACTGTATGTTTCACTATATGGTTAGAATGCTGACAAATCAGAGAAATTGAGCTGGTTTGATGGACTATGGCAGCATCACAGTAACTTGCACAAAAGTTGTTGACTCTTTTGTCCTAAGGTATTCTGTTCCACCTTGTTCATGTATTTTAGATGTTCTCCTTTCATTCTGACAGTATTTATTATCTTCAAGGAAGAACAAAGGCAACAAATAGAAGGTAGTAATAATCCATTATACTAATTATATCAATAATTATTTTAAATGTAAGTGGTCTAAATATGCCAATTAAAATATGTCTATTATAAGCATGGATAGAGTCAAGACTAAAAAATATACTGCCTACAGGAACAGTAACAAATATAGAAATATACATCATGCTAATTAATAGTAATAAAAAAAGGAGTAGCTATTTATAATTTCATACAGGGAGACTTCAAAGTAAGGAACAAAATTAGGAAAATGGAAGAACATTACACGATCATAAATAGGTCAATTCTCCAAGAACACTTAATAATCCTTCACGTCTATGTGCCTAATAACATAGTACCAGAATGCATATGGCAAAAGTACCTGATAGAATTGGAAGGAGAAGTAGATGAATCTCTTCTTCTAGTTAAAAACTTCAACACTTCTCTGTCAGGAATGGACACATCTGCCAGCTAGAAAATTAAGAATGGCATAGTTCTCAACACCATAATAAACTGGGTATAGTTGGTATCTATAGCACACTTATCCAACAATGGCAGAATACACATGGAGTCCTGAACATGATAAATCACATGCTAGTCAACAAGCTGTAATATAAATTTGAAACAGTATAAATTATAAAATATCTTCTCTCAGACCACAATGAAATTAAAACAGAAATCAATAATAGAAAGGTGACTGAAAAATCCCAAAATGCATAGAGACCAATTAACACACTAATAAATAACATATGGATCCAAGAAATATCAAGAGAATTTTATCATGAACTAAATGAAAACACAATTTATTAAAATTTGTGGAATGCAGCAAAAATGGTGCCTAGAGGGAAATTTATTGCACTAATTTTCTTGCATTCAGTTTTCAGGTTCTGTTAATGTACCAATTAAAAGACAGAGATTTTCTGTTTTACAATACCATGTATTACTCTGTGTTTTAAAATGTATTTTAAAAAATCCTTTTGCTAAAGTCTTCTATTCATCCTCAAACTCTTTTTCCCATTTGATTTTACATAACTATCCCACTTTGAAAAATTTAACACTTGAATTTTCACTCACTTTCTTTCATAGTTTGGGAGGGAACACATCCAGCAAGACTTTCACCCTCTCACAGTTTTCAGCAAATTCTGTTGACTTGAACTTATGGCTCAGCATGGACTTTTTATTTATTAGGGAATATTCTCCTCCTGAACTAGAACACTGAACTGGAACATACTTTACAGAGGAAGGAAAGATAGCAAATATTTAAGAACTTTGACTCTAGAACCAGAAGCACTGCATTAAATCACAATTCTGCTCCTTACTCTTTGTATAAACATAAACAATATTACTTAACCTCTGTGTTCTCAATTTTACTTTGGTTTAAAGTTTAACCTGGAAAGTAAAACTAATAATATGTACTTTAAAGGATTTTTAGTAAGGTACTTGGAATGATGTGTTCTCCATAAAGATATAATCAGTACTATCACTTTTTCATTATTATTACTTTATCCTGACCATTTCCTTTCAGTTGCCTCAGCCCTTTGGTTTTATAATTGCCCAAGAGTTAACCTCGCTCTATTACTTTCTATTTCCCTTACCCCCTCATAAAAATCTGAAGTATAATTTATATTTTTCCTGAACATATGATGGGTACATTCAAAATCATTCTTGCTGCATTGTGCTTTATTTTCAATTTAGTGCAAAATAATTTCTAATATACTCCTCCCATGGACCATGCTATGGCTTTCACAAGGGTCTCCCTGAGGTCTATGTGTTAAAGATTGGTCCTCAGCCCATAAAATTATTGGGAGGTGATGGAACCTTTAAGAAAGGATGCCTAGAAGATGCCACTGCCGCGCTTGAAGGTCTCTTCTCTGGGAATGGCCTCGGCATCCTTGGTGGCTACTTCTGACCCTAGCTCCGTGGTCACTGCAGCTGAACTGAAGTCTCCTGTTAAACAATTGCCACCTGCACACCATCACTATCGCTGCTGCCTCTGATTCTGCTGCTGCCAGCCTGAGGTCATCTGAAGGTCTTCTTTCTGGGTGTTACTGCCCTTGAAGCTGCTGCTGTCACAGAAGACACCACTGCTCTAGATGCAACTAAAGCCCACAGTGATGCTGACCCCCAGAGATTGCCTGGTGATGCTGCCCCCTCAGCTGCAGTAACAACAGCTGCTGCAACCACCGCTGCTGTTGACCAGCTGTTTTTTGCCAACAACCACCGCCACTACCACGGCTACCGTGGCCTATAGGTCTGCTGCGGGGGAGACTCCAGGTTTGGTTGCATGTGGCTGCACCCATTTTGGGACACCAGCCAAGGCCTGGGGCCTGGGTACCAGCCAGTTTACCACTACAAGAGCCTCTGTCTGGGGACTTCAGCTGGGACCTACAGGTTCACTGTGGGGGTGCCTGTGGGTTTGGAGGAGCTTGGAGTCTTTCTGCTGAGAGTGCTGGTGGCCCTTTTCTTGCTGCTGCATCTCGGGATTTCTCCTTTGCATGAGTGTATCTCTGGTAGTCTCTCTGCAAGAAGGAGCAGCATTGACATCTTGGGACTGCACCTTTGCCAAGCCTGAGGTACCTGAAGCCCACATCAGTGGGGTAGTGACTGGGTTTGTGAGGGCTGGTCTGGGTTTGGTGATTTTGAGAGATGTTAGAGACAGGGCTGAAAAACTATTGACACTGACAGAGACACTTCGACTTTCCAGCAAGATATTCTTAATTTAATTTTAGTTTTTGATTCACTAATATCTCTACCATATTTAGAACAGGATGTTTTTTATGCATCAGTCTGTGGAGGACGATGATATATGAATGGTGTTTTACATTTTTGTTGTATTCTTATGTCTTCATTTTTTTTTTCTCTTTGTTCATATTCTTCCTTTCTCTTGTCTATTTTCCTGGATTTTTGTTTCCAACTTTTCTCCAACCAACAGCCAATCTCTGTCAGCTCCTCTTTCACTCTTCCTGTGAATTTCTACTTCTAGCTTCTCTCTTTTTCCATTGCAAATATCACATACTATGCTACCTCTGTTCTCTCATCCACCATTTGAAATTGTAAAGCATTTTAACAAATTTTCTGTTTATATTATAGATCGTTATTGAACTCATCATTTTGGTTTAATTCAAGAAAGCAATAGATGCCTTAGTGGGAGTTATTAGGTTAAAGGCTATGTATTGCGTACACTGAGTACTGTTGATATTGGTCTGTATGTAGCTGCACCCATTTTGGGACACCAGCCAGGGCCTGGGACCCGGGTGCCAGCAGGTTCACCACCACAAGAGCCTGTGTCTAGGGACTTCACTTGGGACCTGCAGGTCCAGTGTGGTTGTGCCTGTGGTTTTGGAGGAGCATTAAAGGCAAGGCACTGGAAACCCTCAGAGACACTATATGTCTACAGGGTAGAATTTATGAAACCTTGCATCATAATTTTAGATGGGAGAAAACACTAACAACATAAAAAAAGTGAATAAAGTGCCCCACACAAACCAAGATGCTTCAACAACAGAAGCCACTAATAACACAGTAGAAGAAAAGTCTAAGAAGAAGTTCAGATTGTACATAGTTAAATTGATAAGTGAAGTAAAGGATAGTACAAGGAGTGAAATCAAAGAAAAAATACAGGAAGTGAAAGACCACTTCAATAAAGAGAGATCATGAAAAAAAAAAAAAGCAGAAATCCTCAAAATGAAGGAATCAGTAAACCAAATTATAAATTCACTAGAAAGCATCACCAACAGACTAGACTACTTAGAAGACAGAATCTCAGACAATGAAGACAAAATATACAATATTGAAAAAAAGAGTTGACCATGCAGGGAAGATGATAAGAAACCATAAACTGAACATCCAAGAATTATGTGATAACATGAAAAGACCAAATTTAAGAGTTATCAAAATAGATGAAGAGCAAAAATACAAACCAAAGGAATGCACAGTCTTTTCACTGAGATAACAGCAGAAAGTTTCCCAGACCTAAAGAATGGGATGCAAATCAAATACAAGAGGCTTATAGGACCCCAAATGTACAAAATTCCATCCAAGATAGATTGTAATGAGAATGACTAACACAGAGAATAAAGATAAAATCTTCAAGGCTGTAAGAGAAAAAAAATCAAATTATGTATAAGGGGAAATCAACTCAGATCTCAACTGATTTCTCAACCCAGACCCTCAAAGTTACAAGGTCATGAAATAGTATATTTCAAGCTCTGAAAGAAAATGGATGCCAACCAAGAATTTCATATCTAGCAAAATTAAGTTTCAGATTTGAAGATGAAATTAAAGTTCTCCTTGATAAACAAAAATTTAAAAAATTCACAACTAGAAAGCCCTCACTATGGAACATTCTTTAACAAAAATATTCCATAGAGATTAAGTGAAAAAAGTGAAAACCAGTAAAGGGGGGATCTACTCTAAAGGGAGATTCAATCAAATTATAAACTAAGACAAATCAAAACTAAGAAATAAATTAAGAGATCCACCCACACTGGCCTGAATGGGACCCAGACTCACGGTAGGCCCAGTCCACCTCTCCACCAGCAGGCACCCATCTGAGCCTAGCCTCTGGCACAGGAGCACCACTATAGACCAGCAGACTACCACAGGAGGTCAAGCCCAGCACCCGAAACCCTCCCACACCAGCCTGTGTGTAACCAGGCTCACAACTACTGTGGGAGCCCAGGACCAGCCCAGATCTGCCCACACCAACTTGCACAGGACCCAGGTGGGTAGATCTAAGTTAGACCCCACCACCACCTGGGAGCCTAAGACTAAACCCCTGCATCTTGGGACACTATGGCCATAGCCTTAACTTTTTGACAACAGGGCCTAGAAGCAGCTGTATCTCAGAGTAGGCATTCCAAAGAGAGTGTGAGGCCCACCCTTTTAGCCCCATCTCTGTAAGACATTGTTTTCTTCTTGGAGCATCTCAACTATTATCTCGAGTTACCTCAGCTATTGCCACCATCACCATTAGATGCAGTAGCATACATCGAGAGCAGGGTCTGGAAGCCCAACATCAGGGTGAGGTACAGACAATCTGCATGGGCACTACAAGAATATAGGGTAGAAACTGTAATATCTCAGATCCACACTGTTAAGAAAGGAAGACACATAGACAACATGAAAAAACAAGGGAGGAAAGTGCCTCAAACAAACCAGGACACAATAATAACAGAAACCATGGACTGCGAAGTTGATGAAATGTCAGAGAGGGAGTTCAGAGATTCATAATTAAAATGACCTGTGAATTAAAGAATGATCTAAATGAGCAAATACAGGCAAAAATTGATCATTCCAACAAACAGATAAGAGAGCAAATACGGGTAGCAAAAGATTAGTTCAAGAAAGAGATAGGGACTCTGAAAAGGAATCAGTCAGAAATCCTTGAAATAATGAATACAATAAACCAAATAAAAAACTCAATAGAAAGCAAAACCAACAGACTAGAATACTTGGAAGAAAGAACATCAGATAATGAAGACAAAGTATACAACATGGGAAATGAAGTTGATCACACAGTGAAGATACCAAGAAACCATGAACAGAATATTCAAGAATTATGGGACAGCATCAGAAGACCAAATATAGGAATTAATGGGATAGAGGAAGGTTTCAAACCAAAGGAATGCACAATCTCTTCAATGAGATAATATCAGAAAATTTCCCAAGTACAAAGAATGAATTGAAAACCAAATACAAGAGGCTTACAGGACACCAAAAGTACAAAATTACAACAGATATGCACTGAGGCACATTATTATGAAAATGCCTTGCATACAGAAAATGGATAGAAGCTCAAAAGCCAAAAGAGAGAGGAATCCAATTCTATAAATCAAATTAATTCCTATACATCTGCGAAAAATCCATTGAAAGAGAAATTAGGAAAACTACTGTATTCACAATAGTCTTAAATAAATAAATAAACAAAATACCTATGAATTAATCTAACAAAAGAGGTGAAAGATCTCTACAACAAAAACTACAGAACACTACAGGAAGAAATTGAAGAAAATCTCAGAAGATGGAAAGATATTCCATGCTCCCAGATAGGCAGAATTATTATTGTAAAAATCGTCATATTTCCAAAAGCATTATACAGATTTAATAAAATTCTTATTAAAATTCCAATGATATTCTTCATAGAAATAGAAAAAAACATTCATGAAATTTATTTGGAAAAATAAGAGAACCAGAATTGCTAAAGCAATCCTTAGCAACAAAAGTGAAACTGATGGCATCACTATACCAGAACTTCAACTATACTACAAAGTTATAGTAATAAAAACAGCATGGTATTCACACCAAAATAGACTTGTAAATCAATGATACAGAATAGAGGACACAGACACAAACCCACATAAATACAGTTATGACATACTAGACATTGCCAAATACATTCACTGGAGAAAAGATAGCCTATTCAGCAAATGGTGCTAGGAAAACTGGAAATCCGTTTGTAGCAAAATGAAAGTAAACCTCTGTCTCTCACCCTGCAAAAAAGTCAACTCAAAGTGTATCAAAGACTTAGGCACTAGAACAGAGACCCTTTGCCTAATAGAAGAAAAAACAATCTATGTCAGCCTAGGATCTGACTACATTAACAATACTCCTAAAGTATTACATATACAATGTTAGATCCATACAACACTATACTATCACTATACAGTGGTTGCCACCCCTACCCTCACTCCCATCATGTATACTATTGCTGTACCTAAATAATAAATTTACTTGGATATTTTTACTTGTCCCTATATACTAATTTCCACCATACTTGGTTATATTTTTACTTTAAGTATAAAACAAAGTACTATACTAACTTATAAAAGTGTAATAAATGAAACCAATCTTCTGTATTATCACAATTTTTATTCTCTCTATTCCTTTTATGGGTATCATAAGTTTTCATGCAGAATTTTTCAGTTGAAGAATTCTCATTTGCATTTCTAATAGTGAATTTCTAATGATAAACAAAACCAAACAAAACAAAATCCCTCACAGCTTTTGTTTGTCTGAACTAAATACATGTTTCATTTTTATTTTTGAAAGCTGTCTTATTAGAATTCTAGGTTGAGATTTCTTTTTCTTTTGAACTCCTCTAGGATGTTCTGCCTTGCATAATTTCTGAAGAAAAGTGTATTTTCATCCTTTGTTCCTATCTGTATTAAATGGCTTTTTCTTCCTGACTAGTTTTAAGATATTCTATTTGTCTCTTTTATTATTATTATTATTATTATTATTATTATTATTATTACTATTATTATTATTATTATTTTAGAAAACAGTAATTACAATGTGTCTTTATCTGTGTTTTTAAATTTTTATTGGGTTTATATGTTTTTGCAACACTTTGCACTGAGGAATAAATATTTATATTATAAGATATAATTTTTTTTCACATTTGTAAAATGTTTTTGTCTTTGTACCCTTGGACATTTGGAATTTTATGTTGACCTGGGTCTGAAGTTTGTTTCTTTACTTTAAAAATAATTAACTTCATCATTTAGAATTTTTAGTTACTTTATATTAAATATTCATTTGTGTAGTCTGCAAAAGTGGGTTGGCAACATTCCTCCTCTGGATCTTGCTTATCCTACTACCAATGTCTACAGATCCTAGAAACAATTACCTTAAACACAATTACAAATATTACATCTAAAATAATTTTAGTTAAGTCACTTTATGGAAACTTCTCCCATCCACATAAACTTAAAGATTATAGTAACTGAAGATCCTATTATTTATTTATATGCCTAACAATAAAGAAGAGATAATATGTTTAAATTAAGAAAAATCACTTTGATCCCTGACTTTACAAGCTTTTAGCAAGATAGATTCTTCATTTTTGTTTTCTTTTAATGTAAATATATCTAGAAGAGTATTTTTAATCATTTTTTATTTACATACAACAGCAGAATGTATTACAATTCTTATTACACATATAGAGCACAATTTTTTATATTCATATCTGATAAACCCTATACTAAACACTTCTTTTTAAGTTCTGAGTTGTTTTGTTTTGCAATGCTGAGAATTGAACCCAGAGCCTTGCACATACTCTGATTTAAAAAGTAGCTGTGTATGTCAACTTTATTAAAGATCAAGAAATGTTTGTGCATTTTAAATTTTATTAGTCTGAGGATCTATGAATTTATAAATATTATTAATTCTTGCACTGTTATCTTGGCTAAATTACAACTCTTTAAGCTGTGTCCCTATTAATAATTTAACAATGTTTTCAAGCCAGTAGACAAAAGTGAAATCTGACCAACCATCAAAAATGAGATTGATACATACTAATTTATTTTCATTTTAAGTTAATTAAGAAAAAAATTAAGGATCTAGATTTTTTGGATTCATATTTTGTATAAATTGGAGTAAAATTATCCCTTGAAGTAAACAATTTGCTCATTCAGAATGAAGAAATTTAAGAAAAAATTTCAGACTCTCAATTTCTTAATATAAAAGATAGCTATTTCAATTTCCAAAATTCTTAAGATGTCAGTGTAATTCAGTTCATATCCATCCCTTCCATCCTATTTTCATTCTACCTGCATGGAGTCTCACACTGAATAAAAACATTTTAGTTCTTAGTATGTTCATACAATCCTATTTAGCAATAGGAATTAGCCATCGCAGGTATGCAAGATCAACTGCGCTATCTTATGAGTTTTAAGGGACCCCGAACCATAGAAACCACCTTCCATTTTAAGAAATGTAACAATAGCAATATAAGTTTTCTATGGAGTATCCTAAAATTACAGATTTCATAGCAGCTTTATAATACAGATTTACTCTGTTCATTCCTACAGCTCTGCAAGCTCTGCTGAAATAGCAGGATTTTGAAAATGCCTTTGAAATTATATTTTTCTACTGTGAGCAGTGAGAACTGTCATCAGTCTAATCTCTAAAAAGATACTCATGATATGTTTCAATTTCCCATGAATATTATCTCTGATCATTATATGCAAAGGGTGGTATATAAATTAAGGATGACTTTTGTGCATTTAGGAATTTTTAGTTATAGTATGACCTGAGCTCTAAAATTTCTTTCCTCTGACAACATTTTATGAAATCTGCACCTAATAAAAATAGTCAGATATTAACTTAATACTTAGTAAAAATTAACCTGTATTTCCAAAACAAGTTACATTTTCCTTCAAAGGATTTTTAATTGGTTATTCATGGAACTGAATAAAAAAGGACATTCTATATTACATTTCTGATTAGACAAAATAATATGCAAACACTGTCTCCATTATGTTAGTGTTTGTGTTTATACAAGCTCATCACTTACATATGTAAATTAGAGTCCAGGCCTTGAAGTCACACAAAATTATGTTCTAAGTTGACTTTGTGTCTCTTGTTTTGTTAGTGTAATGTTGTATCAACTGCCAAAGATACAGCACTCTCCTCTATCAAATAGAGATGAATATAGTCACTTATTCTTGAGACTGTGAAGATTAAGAATAGTAATTTAGATATACTCTTTAGAAATTAATTTCTCTTTTATCCTATATGGTGTGCAAAGACAGCCATGGGGGTGGCCAAAGGATCAAAGCAGGTGTTCATAAGGAAATTCTGGCCTGAGTGACAACCTGTCTCACACCAACAATGTTAACCCCACAGAGCCAAACAGTGATAAGAACCTCAGAGCAAAATAAGTATGTTAGAAATAGAAGCAAATGGATTAGAACCACTTGAATAGATTTTAAAATTACATCTGTATTAAAGCCATTGGCATGAACACTAATAGAGCAAAATCAGAGGTAGCTATATGAATGAATACAGAGAGAAATTCCAGAATCTGAACAAAAGTTTCTCCACCTGAAAACTGATAGAATGACATTACAAAGATCAAAGAGTATTTTGGCAGTGCTAGAAGACAGACAGTTTACCAGGAATTAAGTAGAAAGTCACTTAGTTCCCATCCTGAAGTCCACTTTCTCTGTTCAGGAAATGAAAGTTTAGAATCCATTTAGAATTGGAGCAATAGTCATTATTATTAGGCTGCTGGATTTGGTGAGGTAATACATGCTGTTCATTAGCTCCCATCCTGTTAGTACTTGTCTTTCTAGATCTATACTGAGACTGAAAATACCAGAAAACAATCAAGGGGGAAAGTTCAGTATGCAGATTTAATATGCATGACGTAATCATGGGAAAGTCCATGAAAAGCCACCCACACATCCCTAGGGTCTATACTCTAGAAATATATTTATGATTAAAAGTAAAAAGAAATTTACCAGCCTTCAGACAGAAAAGAAGAAAGGTGGTAGCAAAAGAGAGATGGGAAAAAATAGCTCTTAAAAATACACATATACTTAAGCTTCTTTATTGAAATGGAGTTCATCCTTTACATCTATGTTAACATGCCTTCTCCCAAGGTTAAATGTTTGAGGTCATAGGAAACAATTGCTCTATTCGAAGGAAAAGTAAATATTGACACTGGGTCTTTGTATGATATTCAAAAAGACATGGCAAAAGTTTTGTGTTTTGTAGAGTCTTGAAAACTTGAGGAGTTTATACTGTCCGAGGAGAGATTAAAAGGCCAGTTGAAACAGGTTCTGTGAAGCCTTTGAGGAGCACACACCAGTAGCACATCCACCTCAGTATCTCAAATATAAATATATATAATGTCATTTTGTTTTGTTTCGTTTTGTTTTGCTTACACCTCAGATTGAGTCATACGTTTCTTATGAAAGACTGTATTTAAGTTTTAGAGCTAGTAACATTTTCTCTTCATTTGTATAAAAATCACTATTATTAGAGTTTTTCATGGTACCAAAGTATTTCTTAGAGCCATCACATTTTACAAATGATTTGCTACATCCAGAAAGATATGGGGCAGAAAATATTGGATTAGCAATGCTAGAGACAAGTTTAATATTTTAGGCTATTTCCACATGATCTCATTACAATATTATAACATGTCCAAAATTACTTTCTAAGGTGTCTGATCTTTTCATTGGCTCTTACCCTATCACTATCATAATTTAGATGATGACACCATCTAAATCATAGATGTTATGTATATTGAGGACTTTGTTCCCCAATTGTAATAGAAGCTTATGCATTTGAACTGCACAATTGCAGAACACAACAACATAAAAAATAAATATATTAGATTTGTTAAGCAAAGCATTAAAAAGCAGTGGATATAAATTGAGAAACATGCCCATTTTGTTGTACTAAAACCAGCAATTGTTTCTCCAATAAAGTTGAAAATAGAACATTTTCAAATAAAAAATGTTTTCAAACAAAGCTATTACCAGAGCTCTCCAAAATGTTCACTACCAAAATAAGCTTGAAAAAAGCAGCTTTAATATGGAAAGGACAGAAAAGTAGTAGGCAAAGGAAACCCAGGCTGATGAAATCAGAAGAGTTTGAGAAGTTTCAACAAGTTAATTTCAGCAGTCATCAGACATGTTCTCTTTCTTTCTTTCTTTCTTTCTTTCTTTCTTTCTTTCTTTCTTTCTTTCTTTCTTCCTTCCTTCCTTCCTTCCTTCCTTCCTTCCTTTCTTTCTTTCTTTCTTTCTTTCTTTCGTACTGGGGATTGAACTCAGGGGCACTCAACCACTGAGCAACATCCCCAGTCCTATTTTGTATTTTATTTAGAGACAGGGTCTCACTGAGTTGCCTTGTGCCTTGACATTGCTGAGGTTGGCTTTGGACTCCATCCTCTTGCCTCAGCTTTCCGAGCCTCTGGGATTACAGGCCTGCGCCAATGCACTGGGCCTTGAGAAAGTAAATGTGAGAAGAGAATAACCCCTTGATAAAGGAGACTATATTTTTCTTTCTAATAATAATTAGTATCTTTATAAATAAATACACTTAGAATTTTATTCTGTACAGGCCTTTAAAGACCTTTTCTCTGAAGAAATTTTTGAGGGTTTTTGGTTTGTTTTTAACAAGTTCTGATTGATAACAAGGGAAAGATGCGTGCAGATGAGCATTGGCAGGAGTCATCAGGAGTTGCAATGAGTAAACGGCAAAAAAAAAAATGGAGATTATTTTTCTCTTTCATTTATGAAGATGTTTGAGTTAAGATTAGAAACTAATTTGTATTAGCATCTTAAGAGTATAACTATTCTCAGAAAAATTCATACCGACCTTAAATTTTTACAAAACTTCAGTCTTACATCTTATTATTTCTGTATTCCACAACAAATACCACAGCACTGGACTCAATTCACCCTTGGTTCAAAGGAGAGTACCTGGCACTTAGTAAGCACTCCATCAACGTATTTTTCATTCCTGCTGCAGAATTTCTGGTTTAAGAAAAAAAATTCAACACTATGTTTATACCTCGTGGAAATTTGATACTGGTAGCAAATATTATCATTGACCTAAGTATCCAAACTTAGCACATAATTACTAGATTAAGCATGTGATTTGAAAACAGCACTAGTGACATCATGGGTTATACCAGAGAAGCATGCTGAGGCAAGTGTAGAGTGGAAGGTAAAATCTTTATTAAAGGATAGCAGAAAAGACTTCCCCTGGAGGAAGAAGGGGAGGAGGATGGGGAAGTCTCATCCTTTTTATATCTAAGGACTTCTCTTGTCCTCCTACATTTCTTTCCTTTATCTTTATCCTGCATGTGATGGGGGATGCAGTGGAAAAGCTAAAAGGTGGAAAACAGGTCTGCTGATGGAGCCTGGGAAGAGTGATTCAGGCAGGAAGGGCCTAGGGTGATTTGATTAGCACCTCCCTATTTGCTGGGAGCTTCTCCATTAACAGTTCTTTGGGATGGGCAGGGGCCTTGGGGTCACTGAGAGTTCAATCTCCCAGGTATAGTTTCTGATTTCTGGGACTCAGATTGGACTCCATTTTCTTTATTAGACTAGACTCCATTTTTTTCTCTATTAGACTCAATATCTGACCTGATTTACCTAGCTACACTAACTACCTATCTTTAAATCTGGCTTCACTAGGATCTTTTCTCCTGTACCTTTTTTTCAGGAGGGGAAAATGAATAAACTCAAAATATTTCATCTGTAAATTTATAACATCCTTTATGAAGCAACCTCATAGAATCATGGACGTTATCGGTGACTGTGAGAGAGAAGAGAATTGGAAAAATGATTAAACACTTTCAGTCCTCAACCTACTTCTTGGTTCATTTGCAGTAAATCAGACTTTCTTGGGAAGTGAGAGGCCAGTGGATAAAACTGACAGCAAAAGTCCTGCCTGATTTGGAAACCAGAATGCAGGTATTCAATAACCCTGTATGTTCCCTATTTCCAGCAGACACCCACATCCTCTCCCTTCCTTTTCACACAATCTTTAAGTGCACAGATCTGAATGCTGGAAATTCCTCTTTCTAATTCTGGGAGATAAGAATTACAGACTTTATGTCTGGCCTCAGTTGCCTGGGTCCCTATTATTTTCTTAAAATGTGACTGAGCTGATTCACAATGGGAAAAAATGTATTTAAAATCAATTTAATTAAAAGTTTAGCTTTGATTCATCACATGAATACAATACAAATAAATCAAGAAAGGGAAAAATTGCCTGCTCTTTTTTAACTAAGGGTACTTTTAATGGCAGCTGAAACAAATCTATTCAATTCCTATAATATGAGTGACATTCTTTTAAACTGGGTTTCCCAGTGGACATAAAAGACCTCTCTGCCATTTCTTCAGTGACATCCTCAATTATAAACAGCATGGCTGTTAAAAGCAGGTATGCCTTCAAGTTGCTGATAACCACAGGACAATGCCTGGTGGCTGCTGTTCAAATCTACAGCAGTCTCCTCGCACAACTCCTCAATCAAAAACCAAGCCAATGAAACAAGTGAACAAAACTATCCTTTCTCAATAACCAAAACATCATATTCATAAATGTAGCTATCATTTTCCAGTGAGCACTGAGTCACCAAAGTCAATTAAATTGCTGTTCTTAATTTTGACCTACAGATTTAATTAGTATTCATGTAGTTTCTATAGGATTTTCTAATTCCACATTTAATAAAATACTTCCAGTTTCATTTTAAGGATTGGAAATTTTAAATCTCTGGGCTAATTGGAACTACAAGAAATACAAGAGAGGGGGCTGGGGATGTGGCTCAAGCTGTAGCGCGCTCGCCTGGCATGTGTGCGGCCCGGGTTCGATCCTCAGCACCACATACAAACAAAGATGTTGTGTCCGCCGAAAACTAAAAAAATAAATAATAAACTTCTCTCTCTCTCTCTCTCCCTCCCTCTCTCACTCTCTCTAAAAAAAAAAAAAAAAATACAAGAGAATGCTCAAATGAAAAGCAGCCTCTTTGCAGTTAACTGTCTCACATCTTCATTATTTTGCTTATATGATATTTTGGAAACAATGTTGGGAAAGAAAATAAAGAGCCAGAGAAGAAGAAAAGGAGAAGAGGAAGACTGAATGGTTTTGTAATTTGCAAGCAATTTATACTCTTTCTTTCTTTGATTCCTGGTATTGTTTGTTCAGACAGTATTAAGAGTCTCCACACAGCAATAACTCAAGTGCGGGTCCCTTCTTTCCATGGAGTTCTATGCTACTCCTTGGTCCCTGTCCACAGTCTTACTTCCTCACCTAAACTCAAGATTTAAATAGAAAACTTTCTATCTGACACCTATAGTTGGATATCTCCCTGGAACATGAACGTAAATGCATCTAGCTCTTCATTCTTAGAGCTCAGATGCAGATGCTTCCTTTAACTTAGAGCTTTCTTGTTTTGATTTTTTTTTCTCTTCGCACAGCTAAGATCCTTAATTTTGCCATCTTGGTTTTAATCCAATTAGTAAAGAAGTTCTACTAATTAAATATCAAAATGTCTTTGCACTCTTCTCAGTTACATACAGGCCTTAATCTCCAATAGTTAGTTCCTAACTCTCTTTTCTAGTCTCAATGCTCTTTTGCCTCCTTCAATATTTCCCCAATCAGATGAAATTACTTCATTCCTGCCTAATTTTAAAAATATTGATGGAAATTTGCTCTTTATTTCTTTAGGGGAAAAAATAAAATTTAGCAAGATATTCAATTACCTTCATTAAACTTTTGTCCAAATTTTTCCTAATTAATTTTCCTGTGTTTTCTTCTTGATGAAGCTTCCTTCAACAATAGTGTCTTTCGCTAAAAATGTACCAATATTTTCATCACCACACATTTAACATTTTTTTTCTGTCTGTGATCCCCTTCCCTATCACTTTATATCTATATAACTATATAACAAGAGCTGGCTTAAGTGTGAAGTGATATTGCTTCCTACTTGTGTCAGAAAGAATAATACCATTTTCTTTATTCAAACTCTGTTGGGGGAAAATTCTCCAGAATTTCCTCACATTTCTATATGCCTTGCAAATTGAATCACTGATTGTCTTTGCTCTAAATCATTTTTTAAGAATGTTTTCTTAATCAACAGCCCTGTTAGGCCAAGATCATTTCTCCCTTTGGGGTAAAGGACAGGCATGTTTACTGCACATAAAAGGTGTATGTTCCCTAAGCTCAGATATCCTCTTCTATAGTGCAACCCATTGCATATGCACTGTCACCTAATGTAGTTTGTGTCACCCTGGAAGGACTTAAGCAACCAGTGCAGAAAAATGTGGATATTTTGGTCATTGTTCCTGTTATAGATAATAAACTTGTTCTTTATCTCTGACCCAGGTTTTTATGTCTTTGGCCAACATCAATAAAATTGTGGTAGACTATCATATTAACTTAGAAGAAAGGTAAAATATCAAACATTCACTTTTCTAAGTAACTACTAGCGTATGTTGTCCCCTTATGCCTTCCTCTGGGAACACATCATATTCAATTCTATTCAAGTTTTTAACATGTATTATGTTTAATGGATGACTGAGAAGGCCCCAACATGCAATACATATTTGTTAATAACTGGACAAATAATTAATATGATTATAATTTTCAAAGTTGACTCATTTAGTTTTTCAAATGTATAGCTAGAAGTAATTTTAGTCAACTATTTTGGTGGAAAAGGAATATATATTAACAATAACTTGTAACTCTACTAGACTCCCTTAAATTCGTTTTCTGTCAACATACTTTGATTCTTGAGGTTCCATTTACTTTAGTTTCCTTTCCCTACATTTAAGACTCTTATCATCTTTTATAATCTATCTGAGAAGTCATGCCCTCCGTAAAATATTTCCAAATCATCCAATTACATGCAATCGTCTCCCATCTCTTTGTTTAATTTACTCTGTCTATAGCTCCCTGATAGTGCTTATTAGAATTGACTTGGTCTGTATACGTTTCTTATCTCCCTTAGTAGACTGGGAGTTCGGACAACACAACACAGTAGTTATGTTCAATTGATCTTTGTATCACCCACTGTGCCAAGCACAGTGTGTAATAGGAGATCAATAAATACTAATTTAAGTAAATGGAGTAAAGTATTACCTATCAAACTACTAATTGGTTCTCATTTCTTTGGCCACTGTATACCTGCTTCCCTCCCATTTACCTCTTTTCAATTTCATTATTTTCTAATGTAAGTTAAAGCCAACTGATTCTTTTCCAGAAAATGATTTCTTTCAGGCATCTAGACAACTGGAATGCCTCGAACCAAAACAAAAGAAGAAATACAATTCAGTTGCATTTGAACATCTGTGAAGACAATGGAACCTAACAGCTTTTCGACCAGTTTCAGTATGCATGTGGTGAAAAGAGCAAAAATCAAATCCTTTGGACTTCTGCAAATGGAAACACTATGGGAACTAAATGTGGACAGGCAGTCAAATCTTTTTAAGGATAGTGAGAAAGAAGAAACCAATGTAGAAAACTTGATGACTTTAAAATGGTTGAGATGATCATGTTTCATATGAACATTTATTATAATGTTATTATCTGAGTGAGAAGAATATTCAGTGATTTTTTTTACTGTCACAAAAGGTATATCATTTATAGTGCTTATTGCAATTGATGCCAGGTAAGTCGCCTGAAAAATGAAACATTTTGACATAGAAATCACACTTAAATGTCTTTTTTTCTCCAATAAATATGCTGATTAGCCTGAATTTTCCTGTTTTCTTGTTATTAAGAGGCTGACATTTCAATATTTTGACTGATTAGAATGGTGGCTGTCAAATCAAGTGCAATTTTAGATTACATTTTTTGAAAGCAATTACTGAGAAGGACTTAGTATACACATGATTTACAGATTACTTCACTAACCATCATTTTCTCCATTTCTATTTATAAATTTAACTAAATATTTCATATACAACGTTAAGGACACTTTTGGTAGTTTGGCATTCATTTGATATGGAAAACCAACAATAAAATAGAAATTTTTATTTGCAGGAAAACAATTGTGTTTATTACTAGTACTCTGGCCTGGAATCAAAGAAAGCTCTTTAGTTCCTATTCTCAATAGGTATATTGATATTTGGATCAAATATCACTTTAGGGCTGGGGATGTGGCTCAAGCGGTAGTGTGCTCACCTGGCATGTATGCAGCCCGGGTTCGATCCTCAGCACCACATACAAACAAAGATGTTGTGTCCGCCAAAAACTAAAAAAATATATATATTAAAAATTCTCTCTCTCTCTCTCTCTCTCTCTCTCTCTCTCTCTCTCCTCTCTTTTAAAAAAATATATCACTTTAGGTAATTCTATACTTAGGTGTACTGAATGCCATCATCTTATACAATTTATAATATAAAATAGTTTTTTTCCACCTTGTGAAACTCTCAAGTGAGAAATAGCTTTTTCCACCTTGTGAATTCCCAAGTGAGAAATAGCAACCTCAATGTTCTTAAGAATTTTTATAAAGTATCATAAAATACTTTTTAAAAAATCTAAGAAAAATTAAAAAATAATAAAAATATTTATTACTTATAAAGTGATTATTAACATTGTGAAATGTATGAAGAAGTTTGTTTTATTCTTTTAACATTTTACATATGCTAAGACTTTTGCAGGTCAACTGCATAGAAGGAGATAATTTGCTTTGATTTTTTTATACTTTTTCATTTTAAATTAATAGACTTTATGTATAAAGCAGGATTAGTTTTATAAAACATGATTTAAAAATACAAAACTTTCCATATACCACTGTTGAGGGCCACAGCCAAGTCAAGATGGCACCTGGCACTTTGCCAGGAGGAGTGGTTTGTGAAGTAACACCATGGAGTCATTAAGATAATGAGGATTCCTTAATGACTGACTGTTGTATCTAGATGATGTTAATTAAGTTAAGCTGTGTGTAATTAGTTGAGTATATATACCTCTTCTGTCCTGTAATAAAGAGGCTCCTGCTGTTTCAACCTTCACAAGTTGCTTGTCACCCCTGGTTATTTTGCCCAGCCAGACTGCGGCATATCACCCACCTCTACTCCCATCTGTTATTAGTATCCTGCTTTAATGTGGTACTTTTGTTACAACTGATATGCAATATGTTGAATTTAAACTACAAGATCTTGTTGAAGAAGACCTACTCCAAAAAAAAAAAAATAGGGGACATGATACTAGATATAATTCTAAAATACTGGAAACAGGTAGGGTGGTTAATATTATTTAGAAAATGAGGCTGGTAACCAGGTTTTTAACCACATAATCTGTTACTAATACAGATGCCATTATATGTGTGCTTTCAGACTTCAGCTGATATTATAGTTCTATTTCTTTTTTTTTAATTGGTTGCTCAAACGTTACAAAGCTCTTGACATATCATATTTCATACGTTAGATTCAAGTGGGTTATGAACTCCCATTTTTACCCCAAATACAGATCGCAGAATCACATCGGTTACACATCCACATTTTTACATAATGCCATGTTAGTAACTGTTGTATTCTGCTACCTTTCCTATCCTCTACTATCCCCCCTCCCCTATTTCTTTTTTTATATATACCTTTCTTTTATTTATTTATTTTTATGTGGTGCTGAGGATTGAACGCAGGGCCTTGCACATGCTAGGCAAGCGCTCTACCACTGAGCCACAACCCCAGCCCCTGGTCTATTTCTTTATACCTTGTTTCTTCACTGATATAGAACATTGGTTCCAGAACACAGAAAAGAATTAGAAATTTAAAAAGAGCAATTTGAATGGAACAAAGAAATATAGGATACAATAATTGCAAAACAAAAATGTCATGGGTAAGTGTGGCAGATAATAAAAAAAAAAAACAAAGCCTGCTTAGGAATACCATCAGCATTTTATTTTAAGTGTAATTTGAACAAATGCATGTTGGACAAACATTCTATAATCAGTTATGAATGGTTTCATAGGGGAAAACATGGTCTGTTGCATACAAAGTGCATTTGTAAGGCAAAGTTTAACTGGACAAGAAAGGATACAATCTCTTATTCACTCATAGATGAGAATTTCAATCCACTCCTAGCATGGAAGATCTAGAAGCTTTGATAACAAAGCATATATCCTATTAAAGATTAATATGATAATTGCTTATGTCACTATAAACATATGTAGCTATTATTTTATGGGGTTTATTTGACCATTCTCAGTGAATCCTTTCAATTATATTTATACCTCTCTATAACAAATTATCACTATAGCTTCTGGGATAGTCATGAGTGAATATGGAGGCCTAGTGGAGCCCTGCTGAAACTTACAGATAATATTCTGTGTCTCTGGGTGGCAGATCACCAAAATTCTTTAAAATCTTATGCTTATTTGGAGGCAATAAAAGTTACATGTGAATCATGAAATCACATTTTCATCTCAGAATTCTCTAGTCTCATAATTGAAAAACAGTATAATGTTTACACAACAATCATTTCTCAACAAATAGTTAATTTTTATGACTCCCTATACCCTAATATTGGTAAAAGTTAAGATCTTATTTTATTTGTAAATGTTCTTAATACTCATTAGGAGTTCTGAATTCAGATCATCTCATATATGATAATGGCTTTTGTCTTTACTGAACTCAATTTATATTGACTTTACCCTTCTAAAAAAAGTCCTTCTTCAAAGTTTATATGACCCAAATGCTTGTAAATAATTAACCAAGGATATTATTCAGCACTTAAATATGTGTAGTAATTGGATGGTTTTATTGTGATTTGTATTCCTAGAAGAATTACAATTACTATATACTCATGTAGGGTTTTTTATTGTTTAATGAGTTAACAATTTCTATTAGACCTAGAATTAAACTTAAATTTTTAATTACTTTAGGGAATGGGTGGCAGAAGATTTTTATGCCAAATTTCAATTTGCAACTGCTCCCTGCTCAATTTACTTTACTTATTTTTATATTAATGCATAGGCTTAAGAGCAAATTAATTTCACATATGCCACCTCCCTCATTTCCCTTTAATTGTGTCTTATTGATAAGTTATTAGGAAAACACTTGCAAATCCTGTGCAAGTTCCTGTAGTAGTTTACATAAAACAATTAAGTTTTATTTTTGTGAACATTTTTTAGCAAGCCTTGGACTATCAAAGTCAACAGGAAGGCATAGGACTCAGGAAGTCCATCTCCAATCTACTAGCAGTGATTAATTTCTTACATGAACAACAACAACAACAACATCAAAACACTGTTAATACAGATTCCAAGCCAACAGATTAATCAGTGAACTTTCTACCTGATTACCAATGTATTAATGATATAAAAATGAACAAGGTAAACACTACATTAGATATTTCCATTTGTGTTGGGATCCTATAACTATTACTAAATGCATTGTGATTGTAAACTTGTGTGCATTTATATCTCACATACTTTTTAAAAAGAAAATAGCAATAATACTCATATGTTCTTTTTTAAATATATTTTTATTTGTACATGGACATAATATCTTTATTTTATTTATTTATTTTTATGTGGTGCTGAGGATTGAACCCAGTGCCTCACGTGTGTAAGGCAAGCACTCTACCTCTGAGCTACAACCTGAAGCCCACTCATATGTTCTTTCTCTACTTGAATTATAGGAAATAGTAATCTGCTTAATGAACAATAATGAATATGGAACAAAAGATAATCATTAACTTGCCAAAAAACTGTTTTATTGATTGTTTGCAAATTAGTGTGATTGGCAGAATGAGATATTTGTAAAGATAAATTGATTTACTGTCAATTGATTACCTGTTAATCAGGCATAATTAATTAAGACTTATGCTTGGCTTTTTAGTGACACTTATTTTTCAAAAGTCTAATCCTTATGAGGGAGTATACTAGAAACCTGCTGCAGCTAGCATTCTAACAGTATGAAGTCTGAGAAACCACATTCTTCTTATTTGCTGGCAGGAGTTTCTTCATGCCTTTCCTTTTGGATGAGGTCTACACTAGGCAACCAGGATGGACATCTGTGGAAACAGGGAACAACTCTTTTTGCTAATGAGTACTGATGCTTTCATGGCAAACAGATGATATCTGCAGATGGCTGGCATCTTCAAACCTTCACTGCAGTTCAACTCTCACAGATTTATATACAAATGGGTTTTATTTTATTTCATAGTTCAATAAAAATTTTCATATTTCCAGAAAAAGCTCACCTGAAACTTATTCACCATCACTTTAAAAAGATTTGACATTTAAATGTACATCTTTATTGACTTCTAATTAAGAAAGTGTGTGTGTATGTGTGTGTGTGTGTGTGTGTGTGTGTGTGTGTGTGTTTGGTTCCACTGAATGCAATAATCATAATTAATGATTAATGCCTTTCAGGCACATTCCTGTCTAAGATTACATTATATACTGTCATTCTTTTTATTTATTTCAGTATTTATAGAACTAAAAAGTAAAAATGAGGACCAAGTTTTGTATCTTTAATAAAGTGCTTCTGGATCTTGAGACAAATTTATAAACATATATGAAATAAAAACAGGAGACAAATATTTTCTGAATTTCAGATTTTTTTTTTATCTTTTAGAACTGTTGTAGAATACCTACTTATCCCCTTAGTGAAAATGCAAATTAATTGAACTGTTTTGGAAAGAGGGTTCCTTTGTGTTTTCATATATTAAAAAGAGAGTAGATCATCTTCAATAAACTGACAGTTATTAATGACGACTGAAAAACGTGGCATTCTCCTTTGTTTTAAACTTCAAGCTGCTCCAAAGCACAATATTTGTTTCCTGTCAAGCTGAATATATCAAATACATGTGTTGTATAACTGCCATTGAAGCTCAATATCTTGGATCTCCCTGAAACAAAAGGTTATGTTGGTGTCAATCACTTGTTTCTGCTGTTTGACATAGATAAAATAAGATTTGCCAATAACAGATGGGCAAATTTTGAAAGGCTGTAATAGGATTGGAAAAGAAGAAAATCAGAAGTAGCTCAGGGAAGTTAAGTGGAGGTTAAATGAGCTGCTCCTTGCAGTGTCTAGTGTCTTGGTTCTGAGTGTGATCCACATAATGATTTGTGGCATTAACAGAGATGTAGTGTCCAGCCAGTGTTTTATGGTGGCCAGCTACGTTGACAAAAAAAAAAAAATCGTTTGTTTTTGAAGTCATGAATATATTGAAATTAAATTTTGAATTTTTTAAAAATTTTTTATTTGTTTTTAATTAGTTATACATGACAATACAATGACTTTGATATATCATACATTTGAATCTGATAGAATATAATTTCTCATTTTTCTGAGTGTACAAGTTGCAGAATCATATTGGTCATGCAGTCACTTATATACACACAGTAATAATAATGTCTGTTTCATTCTAATATCTTTCCTATCCCCCTATTCCCTCCCCTGCCCTCCCATCATTTCTCTCTACCTAATCTAAGGTAATGCTATTCTTTTTTTCCCCTCATATCTTTATACAGGTATTTTGTATAACTTTGAATTTTTAAGAAAAATTGAATAATAGTACACGATAAAGACCCTCTTTTCTCTTAGAAATCTTATTTCACGGTATAAAATAGTAACTTTCATCTTGGTTAAGCTTCATTATACTTTCAACGTATAGGTTTGCTTACTTTTGAAAACTAACAGTTTCTACTGTTTGTCAGAGTACAAAAACTCAATTCCCCTGCCATATTTCCCCTTGGATCTATTAGATTAGGATGAATTAAACCTTCCAAAATGTCAGTAATTTCTGCAGAGTTACGTAGAAATTATGATACAGAAGCCTCACTACGAAGATAACAAATTAGCCAATAAATAAAAAAAAACAAAAGTAACTGAAATTAGTCCCTCTCTCCTTATTTCAAGTCAGTCTTTTGTAGAATAAACTACAGTATTTTTTTTCCTCAGTCACTGAAAGTGTTTTCTCTTTCATTCAAGTGCAATAGTCCATTCCAAAATCTAAATGAAAGATAAAATTTTCCTAGAGATATAAAACAATGAAGCCTCCTTTACTTTAGTGAATAGGATTCATTCCAGTACATAAGAAATTAAACTTATCCTCATCTTGATGTCATATTTATAATAAACTGCATACATAAATTTAATGAAAAATTATTAAAAAGAAACAAACAGTGACCAACATCCTGATGAACTTTAGTGGATGCTCTAACTTAATCTTGGAATAAAACTTTCTCTCATTTCAATTATTATAGAGACAGAAGCTTAAGATATATATTTAAAGTTCCCATAAAAGGCTAAGTTAGTGTTTATATATATATTACCAATATTTAAGAAAGAATTCTTGGCTGAAAAAAATTAGTTTGTGCTACAAATTTAAAATACATATTCAAAATATATAAACTAGAGAATGTGACTAAAGAGTAAATGTAAATTGAAAGGAGGTTCAAGATAGAAGCTACAGAATGTCAAATCAATCAAATGGCCCTATCAGCAGACGAGAATGTTAATTTTCCCTTCCACTTTGAATTTAGTATTTAAAAGATATGGTAAAACATAGTTAATTTCCTTCAGGAACAAATAATAAATTATTTTGTGAGACATGAACTGGTTCAGAAGAAAACAAAAAGGTACTGTTGGGCCCAAGAATAGAATTCTTGGGAATGGATAAATATGCTTTGTTCACTTGAATACTCGGGTCAGTGTCTCCTGTGACCTCTTTTTTTTTTTTTTATTGGTTGTTCACAAGATTACAAAGCTCATGACATATCATATTTCATAAATTTGATTCAAGTGGGTTATGAACTCCCATTTTTACCCCAAATACAAGTTGCAGAATCACCTCCGTTACACATCCACATTTTTACATAATACCATATTAATGACTGTTGTATTCTGCTACCTGTGACCTCTTAACTTGGTATTTGGCATTGTATACAATTATTATTTATTTGAATAAATATATGATGCAAGCTAAAAACTACTCTAGATTTTTAGCCCGCGATTCTCCCTTAAATGTCAGTCTGTAGTATTTACATATTCCCTCTTATTTTTTGCTGAAACTAAACATGGTGATTGACATCTAATCACCAAATCCTGTCTGTACCTTTCTTTGCCTCAGTTGGGATGGTAATTTTATCCTGCAACTTGCTCAAAAATGTTTATTTAAATCATGCTTGATGATTGTTTTTTCTGTCCTACACAGTGTTCTTGTGCCATAAAACTTGCTTTGGTTCTATCTTCAGAAAAACAAACAAAAACCCCTGAATCTCAGTTGTTCCTATAACATTCATTATCAAAATTCTACACCAAACTGCATACATTTCCAACCATGTTTGCATCACTACTCTCCCGAAAGGATTAACAGCTTCTAAACTTGTCCTTCTCCTTTTCCATAATATCCTTCCCCTAAAACAAAGCCCAACTCTAGTATATCCTCAACCTAGCAGATAGAACAATCCTTCTAAGATATTACTTACTTCTCTTCCCAAATGTTATCTCCTTAATGAAGGAAACCATTTACTTTATGACAAAAATACTGTGCTCCAATATTCTTGATTATTCTCTTCATAACCTATTTTTTTAAATTATTTACCTTCTAATAAAATATGGAATTTATTCTTGTATTACATGTCCTATGTATGCCTCTACAAAATACAAATTTAAGCTACAGATTTACATGTGTTTTTCATTGGTTTGTTCATCATCACATAGTGAATATTCATTCACTCAATGTTGAATGACAAGATAAATTAATTACTCTCTTGATCCGGGTTTTGAAGGATACCCGGTATCATGTGGGAAGACATTCACCTGATAAACACTGACCTAACATTTTATCAAGCTGACCCACACTGGCTATCTTCATGAGGTGTGATCTCTATTTCTTAAGCCATAAACAAGGTCTCCTAATATGAAAGAGATAGTCAAGATCAGTCCATAATTCATAACAATCCAAGATTATAGGGAATGACAAGTAATGTTCTGGTTTTAATTAATCCAATATGTACATTTTCAAGGTTATTATCAAGAGAATATTTGTCTAAATTACTGGAGAAATGGATTAGGCATTACTGTAAATGTATTGAATGCCTTCTAGTAGTAACGTAAAAGGTGAGACTTCATACTTCAGAGAAAATTTTATGGGAGAATAGATCATAGGTACTAGTGTTTAAATTCCTTTTAATTTATGCAGAGTTTAACTGTCACTAAACACTATGAAATAATAATTAAATGTTATGAATTCATTTAAGAAACTTACAATGTTTAATATATGCACAATTGTTATTTTGTACTTTTCCCAAAAGCTGTGTTAAATAAAGCTTTAATAAAATGTAAATTATTTGTAGTTTTATAATCTAGCATGGAACTTTAACACAACCTAAATGAGGGATGTAATATTTTCATTAATCAGAAAGTATTAGTCATGTAAAGCATTAAATATTTGAATAGTATTACTGCTTTTTGCTTAACAATAAAATTAATTTTTCCCAAAAGATTAAAAATATATACAGATTCATTTAATTTTATTCAAATTCATTTGCTATGGCTAAACTGAGAAGTAGCTCAATAATAGAAGTTATGAGGCCCAAGGTTTGATGCCCAACACTACAAAACAACTTGCATTGAAAAGTAGGAAGAGTGGAACACATCTAAATCACAGCTACTAAAGAGGCAGAGGCAGGAGGTTCACAAGTTGAGGTCAGACTCTCCCTCAAAATAAAACTTATAGGGGCTAAGGTTTTGGCTTAACTGTACAGTGCTTGCCCAGCACATGCAGGGCCCTGGGTTTGATCTTAAGCACAACACATAAATAAATAAAATAAAGGTATTGTGCCCAATTACAACTAAAAAATAAATATTAATAAAAATAAAAACTTATAAAAGGGCTGGGAATTTAAGTCAGGGGTAGGACACTCTAGGGTTCAATTCCAGTATCAGAAAAAACAAGCAAAATTTCATAACATACAGTAGACTTGAAGTTTATTTATTACTCATTTTTGCATGGTGTACACATTTATTTGTACTTTAAGATGGGGAAAATATAAAATATTATTTTCAAGAGGACAATTCTAAGATGAAAATGAAATATATATTCAATTATGCTTTCTAAATTTGTGATGGTCATAATGAACTATCTAACCATATTTTGCCTGTTAGTAAGTGTTTAAAATCCAGATCACTTATCTAAATTAAAATATTCTAAGTACCAGAGTATTATAATTAACCATCTAAAATATTAAAAATGTTGATGGTGATGGTTTCATGCTGATTCTGCTATTCAAAAATTCTGAGAATTTAAAATGCATATGCTTTCCCCTATGATAAAACTATATATTTAAATTTTAAAAACAGACTTGTTCTTCATGTAAAATATGATGCTGCTATTTAAATAACTCACTTTACTCCCACATTTTGAAAGCTGTTTGAGATGTGACTCCACCTTGAAACACCTAATAAAGCAGTAAATATAAACACACAAACAGCAGTAACATTGAGAGCAAAATCAACTTTACAAATAAAACCCCTGTGGTCAAGTTATCAATGATGTACTCTAGGGAAAAATCACCAGATAAGAAAGACATTTTTAGGTAATGACTGATCATTGCAAAAAAATGAAATGCTATCCTCATCTTACACTATATACCAAAATTTGCATTACATTTATTAAAATTTCACATGCAAATATGAAAAATACTTTGTAAGGAATAAAAAAATTGTATTTTCCAATAATTTTATTATCACTTCATGTAGGAATATTACTAGAGTTACATACATTCAAAATATAATTTTACTAAATTGAAGTAAACTCAAACAAAAATAAAATCAGAATTAAAATTAATGAGGTAAAATAATTGATATTAGTATCAAAATAATTAAAACACTTTTTATAAACATGAAAGAGAAAAATACAACTATACAACATTAAATTTTGAAATGTGAAAAAATAGAAAACTGGTTGAAATACTTTAGTAATTATAAATAAAGGTAAAAATCAGACTCTATTATTAATTACTTATCAAATATATACTTATGAAAAACAATGGTTCTCCTTGGGAGAAATCCATTTCTTGGTATTTCCAACTTCTGGCTATACACAAATTCTGCCCTTTTCTTACTACATTTAGGGACCATTTACTTTATATCTTGTATTTCAATTTTCTCAATTTATCAAATTTCTCGGTTTATCCCATCAATTGGGATAAATAATTAAGTAAATATATGTTGGGATAATTAATTAAATTATAATAAGTAGAAAAAATTGCTTAATTGGATACAACAGAAGTACTCTGAATAAATAGTAACATAATCAAATTTTAATGTAATTTTCCAGAAACATTATTTAATTTTACCAGGAGAGATCGAGGTCAAAACAAGCATATTTTTAGATGCTCATCACTTACTCCTTAAATCTTAAAAAATAAAATAAAATAAAACTATGTTTAATTCAATGTGCATTGCGAAGGTGTGATGCATTTTCAATTTTTGTCTTTAATTGAAACAATTGTACACAATTATAAGATGCAATATAACAATTTTAATATGTTAAAACATGTAGTTATCAAATTGGCATCATTGGCATATCCATCGCTTAAAACATTTATATCAGTATGTTGTGGACATTAAAATTTTACTTTTAAATATATTTAAATATACAATAAATTATTGTTAACTAAAGAAGATAATGAAACATTAAAAAAATAGCTTCAGAATAAAAATTTCTACATACAAATTAATATGTATTTGTGTACATATATTAATCTTTGTATCTGGCTATATGTGTCTATTGATTCTTATACTGAAATTTACATTTTTGAAAATTCTGTTAACTCAATGCTTTAGTTTATAAATAAATTAAGTGTTTTAAAATATATTTTATAGTATTTTGTAATATGAATAATTTAACAGCTACTAAAAATAATTTGTTATAAAGGTGCATTAATTTCTTATGACTGCTATAACAAATCATTATAAAATAGTATACTTTTTTTTTTTAGTTCTGGTCAAAAGCTGAGATACGTTTTACTGGACTGAATCAAAATGCAGCAGGTTATATTTCTTATGGTGGAAGAAAATCCATTTTCTTGTAATTTCAACCTTCTGGAGCCCCCCTGCAATCCTCAATTTCCTTGACTGTCGTCCTTTGCTCTCTCTTGTTTCAAGATAGGCAGCACTGAATCAAACTTCTGTCTTCTGCCTTCTGTCTCTGTAGTCAAAATTCATTTTACTTTTTTCTTAAGAGGCTTGTGATTGCATTCAGTATCCACCCAGTTAATTCAATATAATCTTCCCATTTCAAAATTCTTAAATTAACCACACATTTAAGTCCCTTTTGCCATATAAATATTCACAGTTTCTGTGGATCAGAACTTGTATATTTTGGGAGAGATGGAACACACCATAATACAAAAAGGCAAATCTGGAAGCCTAAATACAACACACTTGTAAATTTTGTGATTATTTTTTGTTTGTTTTATTTCTTTGTTCCTTTTCTTATTTTTGGTACCAGAGGGTTGAACCCAGGGGCACTCAATCTCAATCAGTGAGCCACATACCTAGCCTGCATTATTTTATATTTTATTTAGAGACAGGTTCTCACTGAGTTGCTTATGGCCTCACTAAATTAATGAGGCTAGCTCTGAATTCACTATCCTCCTGCCTTAGCCTCCTTAGTCACTGGGATTATAGGCATGTGCCATGACACTTGGTTGTTATTATTGTCTTGTTGAAACTTGCACATACCTAAAATAATAATTAAGTTCAATTAGATATATCATTGCTATTTGGTTTATATTTTATTTTCTTAAATTATTTTTCAAAATATCACAACTGCAGATTATAAGTTTACTGCTATTTTTGCCTCAAATGGAAACCAAAGCTTCATAGTTTTTCTTAAATACATATATTTTTCCTTTTATTTCAAAATTATATTTTGTCTTGTAAAATATTCAAAATGGTTCATAAATCAATATGCAATGGCTCACCCAAATATAATTTATCTTAAAATGTAATTTGGTTAACATCTCCAGAGTTCTCAATAATAAAGGAAATTTTTGTTTTGTTTTGATTTGCTTTCAAGTTACCTATTTTCAAGGGCGAAGACTGAATTACATACACAAGTATTTTCAGCCCATATCTTCATGTCTGAGAAAGTATGGTTTGTTCTGGGAGAAAATAAGTTTCCAATTATAAAAACCATCTGGTATTTTGATTTTTAGTTGTAAATTTAAGATTTTAATTCCTTTTCTTCACAATCAGTTAAATGAATGAAGAAAAGCACAGCTTTTCTATTGAGCTACAGCCTTTTTATTGTTCTTTTCAATAATGGCAAAAAAAAAAAAACAGAAAAGAAAGGAAAAGAAAACATCTGTGTGTTCCAGCTGCTAGAATATAGAGAAGATCATAGAATTCCTGCGTTTTAATATCCTTTTGTTTTTCTCATGGAGCTGTGGCATCTTCAACCATTTTCTTCAGAACACTTGTGCTTCTCTAAACGAAAGCTGAAACCAGGAGATAGATGGTCTGTGGGCTGCCTGCCCTCAATTTAGCACATGTCTTTAAAATCTTTATGTGCATGTAGCTAGTTTTCTGGAAAGGTGAAATATACTTACAGTGTTTTAGAATTTACATTTTAAATACTTTGAATAAAATGGCACATCATTCTAATGTTATCATTACTCTAATTCATGCACATTTAAGAAGAAATTTGTAAGTTACTTGTATAGTATAATTCATTTCATGCCATAATTTTTGAAGAAGAATCTCAAAACCCTGGGCAAAAATATTCAATAGTCATTAAACTATAAAAAAATCTCTATTTCATTTTATTCAAGGATAAAAACTATTCACTATGTTTAAATTGTTATAAACCACAAATATAGTATTATTTGAAAATGTGCAAACCTAGGATTGTATGATTTTGAAGATTGATTGACAAAGGTATACCACCTATAAATTCAATTTGTGGACTTATTGGTTTTCTTTCTTAGAAAAAAAGTTGCCCATTATTTCACAATATACCCATGAAAGGAAAATTGTTTTGAGGTAAATCTACCTTATTATTTAGGAATTGCTTCTAGGGAGTTTTTCTTATTGTTCTTGAAAATAGAATGTCAAAGTAATATTTGTGATTTTTGATGTAGTTTCCAAAAAATCTTAGTTCTTTTTGGATAGGGAAATTCAATTATAAATAAGGAAGGAAATGAAAGTTTTTGCTTCCAATTTAACAAATTTGGAGGAATATAATAGGCATGCTATTATCCTATAATATTTACATAAGTCACATCTCTGTACAGTATTGGTTACAATATTAATATAATATTAAATATAGGCATTGCACTATTCAACAATAATTATTGTTATCTATGATTATCTATAGATAATGTTATAATCTGCAGTTGTGATATTTTAAAAAATAATTTAAGAAAATAAAAATGTAAACCAAATAGCAATGATATATCTAATTGAACCTAGTTATCATTTTAGGTATGTGCAAGTTTCAACAAGACAATAATGTTGCACTGTTCAACAAGATTTATATATCTTGTAGAGATGGAGCTTTGTATCCTTTTACTGATATCTCAAAGCTTCTGGCAGCAAACATTCCCCTGCCTGCCTCTATGTGCTTGACTATTTTAGATTCCTGATATTATTAAGTAATATCTTTGAGCATTTGTACTTATGGATCTGACTTACTCCACTCACTATAATTCCCTCTATTTCATCCATGTTTTCTCATGTGGCAGAATTTATGTCTTTTGAATCTCAATAATATTTTACTTTGTGTACATGCCATGTTTTCTTCATGCTTTTTCCTTTTAATGCATTTTTTTTGGTGTCTTGCCTGTTGTGAATAATGTGGCAGTGAGCATAGAGGTGCAGGTATCTGATAGGATCTCAATTTTAATTCCTTTGCATTTAGTCTTTGCTATTGAGTTATTTGAACTACTTACATATTTTGGATGTTAACCCTTTATCATATAAATGGTTGTCAAATATTTTTGAGATAGTTTCAAAAAAAATCATAGTTCTTTTTGGATAGAGAAATTTTGTTACAAATAGGAAAGAAATGGAAGTTATTAAGTAATACCAGATATTACTTAATAACTTAGAATAATTTTAGAATTTATAGTTTAAATACCTTGAATAAAGTGGCACATCATTCTAATGTTATCATTACTCTAATTCATGCACATTTAAGAAGAAGTTTTTAAGTTATATGTATAGTATAATTTATTTCATGCCATAATTTTTGAAGAAGAATCTCAAAACCCTGGGCAAAAATATTCAATAGTCATTAAACTATAAACAAAATTACTATTTCATTTTATTCAAGGATAAAAACTATTCATTATGTTTAAATTGTTATAAACCACAAAACATAGTATTATTTGAAAATAGAAAATGCTTGAGGTAAAAATAGATTTATCCTGATTTGAATGTTACATGATGAGTCATATATGACAACATTACATAAAACCTCATCAACATGTGCATTTTAGTGTCAATAAAAAATCAATACACAATAAACAGTTGTATTGAAATATACTAACAATGAGTAATTCAAAACAGAAGTTAAAAATCAATACCCATTACAATAGCATTGAAAAGAATAAATTCTAATGAATATACTTAACTGAGGAAGTAAAAGAATTAAGATGTCCAAACAATAAATATTAGTGAAAGAAATTAAAGCAACACACATAAATAGAAAGTCATCCCATGTTGATGAACAGGAATAAATAATACTATCAAAATTTTTATTTTGTCATTTTTTAATTAATGTTTTATTCTAATTTGTTATATATGACAGCAAAAATAATTCACATTGGACATATAGAGCACAATTTTTCATATCTCTGGTTGTATACAAAGTATATTTACACCATTTGTGTCTTCATACATGTACTTAGGGAAATGATGTCCATCTCATTCCACCATATTTTCTACCCCCATGCTCCCACCCTTTCTCTCCCACCCCTATTCCATACCTAATGTTCATCCTATTATCCCCCTCCCAACTGCACTATGAATCAGTCTCCTTATATTAGAGAAAACGTTCCGCATTTGGTATTTGGGGATTGGCTAAATTCACTTAACATTATATTCTCCAAATCCATTCAATTATCTGCAAATGCCATAATTTTATTTTATTTTTTATTGCTAAGTAATATTCCATTGTGTATATATACCACATTTTCTGTATCCATTCATCTACTGAAGGGTGACTAGGTTGGTTCCACAATTTAGCTATTATGAATTGTGTTGCTATAAATATTGATGTGGCCATGTCCCTTTTTTTTAAGTCCATTGGGTATAGACTGAGGAGAGGGACATCTGGGTCAAAAGGTGGCTCCATTTCCAGATTTCCAAGGAATCTCCATAATACTGGCTGCATCAATTTGCAGTCCAACCAGCAATGTATGAGTGTGCTTTTTTTCCAACATCCTCACCAACACTTATTGTTGTTTGTATTTGTTTTTTTTAATCTTTAAAAGATATTTAGTTAGACATTTAAAGGGGAATTAATTTTTTAAATTAATTTTTTATTTATATGTGACACCGTAATGCATTACAATTCTTATTACACATATGGAATACAATTTTTCATATCTCTGGTTGTATACAAAATATATTCACAAAAATTCATGTCTTCATACATGTACTTTGGATAATAATGTCCATCACATTCCCACCATCATTTCTAACCCTATATCTCCTCCCTTTCATTCCCACCCCTCTGCCCTATCTAGAGTTTGTCTATTTCTCCCATGATACTCCTGCCTACCCCACTATGAATCAGCCTGCTTAAATCAGATAAAACATTCAGAATTTGGTTTTTTAAAATTGGCTAACTTCACTTAGCATTATCTTCTCTAACTCCATCCATTTACCTGCAAATGCTATGATTTTATTTTCTTTTATTGCTGAGTAATATTTCATTGTGTATATATGCCACATTTTTTTATCCATTCATTTATTGAAGGGCATCTAGGTTGGTTCCACAGTTTAGCTATTGTGAATTGTGCTGCTATAAACATTGATGGGGCTGTGTCCCTGTAGTATGCTGTTTTTAAGTCCTTTGGGTATGTACCAAGGAAAGGGATAACTGGGTCAAATTTTGGTTTGATTCTTAATTTTCCAAGAAATCTCCATATTGCTTTCCATATTGGCCACACCAATTTGCAGTCCCATCATCAGTGTATGAGTGTACCTTTTTCCTCACATCCTTGCCAATCCTTATTGTTGTTTGTATTCTTAATCACTGCCATTCTGACTGGCATGAGATGATATCTTAGAGTGGTTTTGATTTGCATTTTTCTAATTGATGAAATGTTGAACATTTTTCATATATTTGTTGATTGATTGTATAGCATCTTCTGAGAATTTTCTATTCACTTTCTTGGTCCAATTACTGATTGAGTTGGTTATTTCATTTTTTGGTGTTAACATTTTGAGTTCTTTATATACCCCAGAGATTAGTACTCTATCTAATGTGTGAGTGGTAAAAATTTCCTCCCAAGATGTGGGCTATTTATTCACTTCACTGATAGTTTCTTTTGCTGAGAAGAAGCTTTTTAGTTTGAATCCATCCCATTTATTGATTCTTGATTTTAATTCTTGCCCTATAGGAGTCTTTTAAAGGAAGTTGGGACATAATTTGACAAGTTGGAGATTTGGGCCTACTTTTTGTTCTATTAGACACATGGTGTATGATTTAATTCCTACATCCTTGATACACTTTGAGTTGAGTTTTGTGCATGGTGAGAGATAGGGGTTTAATTTCATTTTGTTGAATATGGATGTCTAGTTTTTTCAGCACCATTTGTTGAAGAGGCTATCTTTTTTCCAATGCATGTTTTTTGAGGCATTTGTCTAATATAAGTTAACTGTAATTATGTGGGTTTGTCTCTATGCCCTCTATTCTGTACCATTGGTCTATTTTGGTGCCAATACCATGCTGTTTTTATTACTAATGCACTATAGTATAGTTTATGGTCTTATACTGATGCCACCTGCTTCACTCTGCTTACTAGAGATTGCTTTAGCTGTTCTAAGTGTCTTATTTTTCCAGATTTCATGATTGTTTTTCTATTTCTATAAGGAATGTCATTGGGATTTTGATTGGAATGGCATTAAATCTGTATAGTGCTTTTAGTAGTATGGTCATTTTTACAATATTAATTCTTCTTATCCAAGAACAAGGGACATCTTTTCATCTTCTAAGGTTTTCTTTAATTTCTTTCTTTGGTGTTCTGTAGTTTTTGTTGTAGAGGTCTTTGGCCTCTTTTGTTGATTCCCAAGTTTTTTTTTTTTTTTTTTTTTTTTAGGCTATTTTAAAAGGGGTAGTTTTCTTCATTTCTCTTTCAGAGGATTAGTCACTAACATACAGAAATGTCTTTTTTGGGTATTGATTTTATATCCTGCTACTTTGCTGAATGCATTTACTAGTTCTAGAAGATTTCTGGTGAAACTTTTTGGGTGTTCTAGGTATAGAATCTTATATTTGGCAAATCATGCTTATTTATTTGAGTTCATCTTTTCCTATCCTTATCTCTTTAATTTCTTTCATTGGTGTGGTTACTCTAACCAGTGTTTCAAGAACACTATTAAATAGAAGTGGTGAAAGAAGGCACGCCTGGCTTTTTCCAGTTTTTAGAGGAAATGCTTTCAATTTTTCTTCATTTAGAATGATGTTGACCTAGGACTTAGCATAGATAGCCTTTATGATGTTGAGATATATTCCTATTATCCCTAGTTTTTCTAGTGTTTTGAACATGAAGGGGTGCTGTATTTTGTTGCTTGTTTTTTTTCTGCATCTATTGAGATGATCATATAATTTTTATCTTTAAGTCTATTGATGTGATGAATTATATTTATTGATTTCCTATGTTGAACCAACCTTGGATCCCTGAGATGAACCCCACTTGATTGTGGTACACTATCTTGTGGATATGTTTTTGTATTCTATTTGCTGGAATTTTATTGAGAATTGTTGCATCTATGTTCATTAGAGATATTGGGCTGAAGTTTTCTTTCTTTGATGTATATTTGCTTGGTTTTGGAATCAGGATGATACTGGCCTCATAGAATGAGTTTGGAAGTGCTCCCTCTTTTTCTATTTTATGAAATAACGTGAAGAGTATAGGTATTAGTTCTTTATATGTCTTGTAGAACTTAGCTGTGTATCCATCCAATCCTGGGCTTTTTTTTTGGTTGATAGGCTTCTGATGGTGTCTTCTATTTCATTGCTTATAATTGTCCTGTTTAAATTATGCATATCATCCTGATTTAGGTTGGGAAAATCATATGACTCTACAAATTTGTCAATGCCTTTAATATTTTCTATTTTATTGGAGTACAAGTTTTCAAAATAATTTCTAATTATTTTCTGTATTTCTTTAGTGTCTGTTGTGATATTTCCTTTTTCATCGCTTATATTAATAATTTGAGTTTTCTCTCTTCTTCTCCTTGTTAGCATGGCTGAAGGTTGGTCAATGTTATTTATTTTTTCAAAGAGCCAACTTTTTGTTTTTTAAACTTTTTCAGTTGTTTTTTGTTTGTTTGTTTCTTTCTTTCTTTTGATTCCATTGATTTCAGTTCTGATTTTAATTATTTCCTGTCTTCTACTGCTTTTGGTTTTGGTTTGTTTTTATTTTTTCTAGGGCTTTGAGATGTAGTGTTAGGTTTTTTATTTTGGAATTTTTCTTCTTTTAAGGAATGAACTCCATGCAATAAACTTTATTCTTAGTACTCCCTTCCTCCCTTCATAATGTCCCAGAGATTTCAGTATGTTGTATCAGTGTTCTCATTTACCTCTAAGATTTTTTTTCATCTTCTCCTTGAAGTCTTTTGCAACCCATTTTTCATTCAGTAGCATATTATTTAATCTCAAGGTGTTGGAATAGTTTTTATATTTTTATTTTATCATTGATTTCTTATTTTATTCCATTATGGTCTGATAAAATACAGGGTAGTATCTCTAACTTATTGTATTTGTTAAGAGTTTCTTTGTGGCACAATCTATGGTCTATTTTAGAGAAGGATCTGTGTGCTGCTGAAAAGAAAGTGTAGTCATTCTTTAAAGGATGAAATATTCTATATATGTCAGTTAAGTCTATTTTCTTGATTGTATTATTGAGTTCTATAGTTTCTTTGTTCTGATTTTGTTGGGAAGATCTATCCAGTTGTGGTGAAAGGTTTATCCATTGTGTTGAATTTACGCAAAATTACTGTGTTGTTGTCTATTTGACTCTTGAGAAGAATTTATTTGATGAACAAAGATGCTCCATTGTTGGGGGCTTATATATTTATAATTTTTATGTCTTGTTTGCATATGAGTTCTTTAGCAGTATGAAATGTCCTTCATTATCCTTTTTTGATTAACTTTTTTTTGAAGTCTACTTTTGATATGAGGGTGGGAACACCTGCATGCTTCTGAAACCTTTCACCTTTAGTGTGTGGATGTCTTTTCCTATGAGATGAATCTCCTGGAGGAGGCAGCATATTGTTGGATTTTTTTTATTCAATATGCTAGCCTATATCATTTGATTGGTGTTTTTATGCTATTAATATTCAGAATTAATATTGTGACATGATTTGTATTCCCAGCCATTTTTGTTTCTTTTTTATTTTACTTGACTTTGTTTCTCCTTTGATTATTTTTTCCTTTAGTATAATACCTCCTTCTGCTGATTTTCATTGTTGTTTTTCATTATCTCTTCATGATATTTTCCCAAGGATGTTCTGTAGTTCAGGTTTTCTAGCTATAAATTCTTTTAACTTTCATTTATAATGAAAGGCTTATATATCATCATCAAATCTAAAGCTTAATTATGCTGTATTCCAGGTTATTCATTGGCATCCATTTTCTTTCAGACCTTGATATAAGTTGTTCCAGGTCTTCTAGCTTTCAGAGTCTGGTTTGAAAAATCTGCACATAACTTCATTGGTTTCCTCCTATATGTAATCTTATTCCTTTCTCCCATGGCTTTTAATATTTTCTCCATATTCATTATGTTAGGAATTTTCATTATAATGTACCTTATGGGGCTGGGGTTGTGGCTCAGAGGTAGAGTGCTTATCTAGCATGCATGAGGCACTGGGTTCAATACTCAGCACCACATTAAAAAATAACATAAAATAAAGGTATTTTATTCACATATCTGTTGTGAATTTCTCCATTTGGTATCCTGTGAGCCTCTTGAATTTGGTTTTCTAATTCATTCTTCATGTGTGAAAAATTTTCTGATATTATTTCATTAAAAGATTGCTTATTTCTCTGGTTTGAAACTCTATGCTTTCCTCTATCCCAATAACTCTTAAATTTGGTCTATTAATGTATCCCATATTTCTTCATTTTTCTGTTCATGGTTTCTTACCATCTTCACTCTGAAGTGTACATTCTTTTCAGGATTATATATTTTGTCTTCATTGTCTGAGGTCCTGTCTTTCAAGTGGTCTAATCTGTTGGTGATGCTTTCAATTGAACTTTTAATTTGGTTTATTGTTTCTCTCATTTGAAGGATTTCTGGGTTTTTTTTTTTCCAGAACCTCAATCTCACTATTGAAGTAATATTTTGTTTCCTGTATTTACTTATGTAGTTCTTTATTGAAATGATCTTTTGCTGCCTGTATTTGCTCTCTTATATCATCCTTTAATTCACAGAACATTTTAATTATGTACATCCTGAACTCCTTCTCTGTCATTTTTTTCTGCTCTGCTGGCTATGGATTCTAATAATGTGGTATCTTGACTTATTTGGTTACTTTTTTCCCTTGTCTTTTCATTTTGTTCATGTGCCTTCCCTTCTAGCACTGTGGATCCAAGGCATTTCCATTTTTACCCTAAAGTCTTATAGTGCCCCTGTACAGTTCCAATACCTCAACTTTGAGGGGAAGGAAAATGTTAACATATCCCAATATTAAAAAAATATACAAACCTAATAACTAATAGCTGCTATTGTGACATTTACAGTTTGGTCACAATGTACTGAAATGATGAATTAAATTATTATCTACAATATTATCAGTAGGTTTGTAAAAGGGTTTACAGTTTCTGATGGTAGACAAAGAACCAGGGTTGAGGTGTAGGATGATATGCTGAGGAGGTAGGAGGTAAGGATATAGAGTTATTATATCTTAGGAAGTGTGAAAGGGGAATCTAAAGAAGAAGGTTAGTAGCAGGAGAAGAGAGAAGAAATTTGGGGTGGAAAAATGGGAAAGACGGTAGAGTACAACAAACAAACACACACACATATTTTGGGAATACAGTAGAGTATATAAAACACACACACACACACACACACACACACACACACATATATATATATATATATATATATATATATATATTTAAGAAAAAAGAAATATTTAAGTAGTAAAAATTAGAAGAAAAAAAATTAGAAGGTAAAAAAGAGAATATACAACACAACTGTAATATACTATTCAAACATCCCAGTCCTCAAAATCCTAATTCATTCAAAGCATTTGGTTTCACATGTTTTGGGGCTACAAGGGCAGGATAATAGGGAAGGAGAAGAAAAACAAAAATCTCAAAGGAAAAATCAAGGATTGTTTGGGTTGGAGATCAGTATCTTTCCTGCTTCCCTTCTAATCCAATAGGTGGGGTCCTCTGTTGTAGCTGGTATCTCCACCCTCAGGATGATGAAGGTAACCAGGGTGTCACAGTGCCTTGTTAATGGCTGCTGGGTAGAGGGAGGTGTTTAAAACTGGCTACCTGGTCAGCCAGAGTTCCAGACTGAGAGTTGCCCTCACCAAAATGGTGATGAAGGTGACCCAAGATGGAGGTGGCTGCTTTCAGCAACTGAGTATTGGGTCAGGTGGAAGGAGTCAGGCAATGGCATTGGATAATGTGTTCAGAGACAGCTCTGTGGCATGCAGTGTGTGATTTTAGCTGTCTTCAGAGCCTGTGAGAAGTTCCCAGGTGTAGGCAGTCTACTGCATGTAGGGGACTATCTCTGTTGCTGCAGAGTCCCAAGATTGAGGTGACAGAGTCCCAAGATTGAGGTTACTGGGGGAGCCCCATGTTGATAGATGGGGTTCTACACAGTAGTGGCTACCAGAGTTCTTGCATGTGGTTAGCTGCTGGGTGTTTTTCGTGGAAGCAGCATTGGGGATTTCTGCTTGGGTGGGTGGCTGAAAGTTCTGCACAGGTGCTGAATGTCCTGGTCAGGTACCTGGTAATCCTGTGTGGGTGAGTAGTTGGGAGACTACTCTGACAATGAAAAAGCTCTGCATGGGCATATGGCCATGATTTTTGCACAGGCATAAAAATATTGCTAGCAAAGAAGCAGAATTCTCTTGAGTTCCAGGTCATGGAGCAACACAGAATGCTGCCTCCCTCTGGCCTGCCATTTTGGATCCCTATTTTGTCATTTTAAAGACAAAAAAAAGAAAAAAAGAAAAAATCCCCAAATTCATTTAGCATAAAAAAGGACCCCAAAAGTTCAAAGTAGTTTTGAGCACAAAGAACAAAGATGAAGCCTATAAAGCAACAGTAATCAAATAATGTGCTATAGTTTTGGAAATTAAATGCCCCCCCAAAGCTTGTATGCATCAGGCAAGGTGCTATTGGCAGATGTCACAGCATTAAAGAAGTGGGACCTTGTAGAAGGAAGTTATCTGACCAGGGTCATGCTCCTGGAAGTGATTATGGGACTCCTTAGCTCCTTTTTGTCTCTCTTTTTCATTTTTTGGTGTCCACAATGTGAGCAACCTTCTCCACTACATGATCCACACCACCATGCTCCATGCACCCACAGGGCCAAAGCGACAGCACCAAAGAACTATGGACTGAAACCTCTGAAATAATAACCCAAAATAGACCTTTCCTGCTTATCTGTTTATTTATCTCAGGTGTCTGTTATAGCAACAGAACTCTAACATAGTTTCATGGTTTACCTGAAAAAGCTCATCTACTGGAAACATGATATCGAGTGCAGGACTATTCAGAAGTGAAATGATTACATTATGAGAGATGTAACCTAATTCATGTAACCTAATCCTAATCCATGGATTAATCCATTTGATAGATTAACAATTTGAATAGATTACTGGGAGGTAAATGTTCACAAGTGGGACATGGCTAGAGGAAGTAAGTCACTGGGGGCATGTTCTCAGGCATTATATTTTATCCCTGGCTCCTTGATCTCTCTCTTTCTTTGCTTCTTGGCTGCCATGAGCAGAGATTTGCCCTGCCATGCTCTTTGACCATGATGCTCTGGCTTCACTCAGGCCAGAGCAATGGAATCCGCTGACCACAGACTGAACCTGTGAAACATTGAGATCAAAATAATTTTTTTTTCTCCTGTAAGTCGTTTTTGTTGAGTATTTTGGTAACAGTGACTCACAGCTTACACAGTATGGCACTGACAAGAAAAAAAGATATAAGATATACAGATGAACAGAACATCAATGAATCCATGCATATATCACCACCTGAACTTCAAGAAGGGTGTCAAGAACACTCACTGGGGAAAGAATAGTCTCTTTAATAAATAGTACTTGGGAAACTGGACAAAGGCAAATCTAAATGGGTTGGAATTAAAACTTTCATTTAAAAACGTACAAGGAATAGGTTTATTAGTCCTTCGAAATAAATGCAAAGGAACATTTATATAATTATACACAAATAAGATGAGACTCTAGTATTCTACTCTGAATACACTCCAAATCCCAGAAATATCAGATGGACAAAGAGTATTTAAGGATATAAAAGTCCTAAACAACATAATCAAGAATTAGATGTTGGACTTCTGATAATAGAAAATACACTACAACATTTTTAAGCACCCATTGAACTGTCACAAAATTTGATATGATTTATGTTTCAAACAAAATTTATGAATTCTTATAAAGTAGGAATATTATAACCAATAATGTCTGATTATTAACAAAATTAAAGGTTAGAACTTTATACCTACAAATTTTAAAATATTTGTCAAAATCATTTCATTTCATAAAAAAAGTACAAACTAAAATTACACGCCCAAGAAGTAGTGATTATGAAACAATACATAATGAAATCTATGGAATATATTCAAAGTAGTGTATAATGGAGTATTTTAAAAGCATGAAAGGAAAATTGGTAGTGAAATGAATATGATAATCCAGTTGAGCTCTATTCACCCATAACCTAAGGAGATTTGCAAAAAAATACAGAACAATGCCAGTCTTCTAATAAATTTTGGAAAATATAGGTAATTGTATAAAATATGCTGTTTGAATTAACAAGTTAATATAGTGAATTAATAAAACCTCTTTAGTCTTAATTTCTAATAATTTGAATATAAAACTATCTTAAATAAATTTTTTTCTGAGTTCTTTGTAAGAATTTTTAAAACTATTATGCTACTTTGAAACTAGATGTTTTGAGAACAGCTAGACTACCACTGCCAAATGCTTTAGAAACTCCTGTTTTAATGAGCAGGTGGTAGAGGTACTGTTCCTCTTTATGTTCCTAGGACTTCAAGCTTTTGAGGCCTCCTCTCTAGTTCCCATTTTGATTTGGATGAAGATGACTTTCAAGGAGCACACAGACACATGCACCTTAAAGTAATAATGGTAAAAGGATATACTCTTTTGGAAAATAAGTTTATTAGTCCTTCAAAATAAATACATCTTGGGACTGGGGTTGTGGCTCAGCAGTAGGCCCTGAGTTCGATCCTCAGCAACACATAAAAATAAATAAAATAAATGTATCGTGTCCAACTACAACTAAAAAATAGGTATTTAAAAATAAATAAATAAATACACCAAAGTAAAACACTGATCATTTTTCTACTTTTGGTCCCTGGGAAGCCTGCTTCTTCTTATTTTTATAGAATATTACAACATTTTTAGGACATGCCATGATATAATGTAGAAGCAGAAAAGTTCACTCATCTCTCCTCCCAGTATAATTTATACAGTGTTTTTCTTGGTAATGAAATCAGACAACACTACACTCAAGGTTACATTGTTCAAATTAACAGCAACATTATTTTGCAGCAAATAAGTAATCAGACTTTGCTTGCAAAGCAATTTCTAAATATTTCTTTTTTAAAAACTGTAATATTAAGAATCATTTATAGGGACATATATACTTAACTAATCCAGCACTCTAAATTTAGAAAATGTTAAATAAAATACATTGACTTCATCTAATAAAATGTTAGCCTTTTAAAATTATATTATAATTAATATGTAATATATGAAAAATAATATAAATTTAATGTGAAGTCAATAAAATAGCCTAAAAGTATAGATTCAATAGCTATGGAGCTATATAACAACATACAGAGAAAATGAATGGATGTAGTCAAAAATTTTAAACATTTTTGTGTTGTAAAATGATAAAAGCTTCATTGAGTATCATGTACTCTACTTTTATATGATGTATGTATCTCATTTTAATAAATAATAAGATAAATAAAGAACCCCCACTTTGTAACTAGAATTTATTTGATCTGAAAGAGATTGGATTATTCCATCAAAATTTATACATTTTGGGTGAATTGTATACAATATAATGTTTTCTCTTAAACACTACAAAAAATAATATGCAGAGTAAAAACGAGAAAAGATTATTTCATATTTCATGCAATATATATTCTAGCCAGAAAAAGAAAACTTCACATGATTAGTTTAAATATGTTTCAAATGAAGAAAGTATTTTTTCTTCAGGAAGAAAACATTACTGTTATCCCATGTAAGTGATGACAGGTTATATGTTGATATAGTCAATGATCTAACTGGATTCATACATACACCAATGACGGTCTTCCCTGTACACAAGATGACATTTACAATTAAAAAATTATTTGCTGTTTTTCTACATTTAATTATTCAGGAGAACAAATATGACTCCAGAAAGCTTCACAGGTTTTTTTGTTATTGTTGTTAATGGACACATTAATCAGTGTGCCTAGACAGCCAGACTTTCTTCCCTCATCTGTAAATTGGGGTAATATTAACACATAAACCTTATGAAGTTGTGAAGATCGCCAGAGATGGTCCAATTAAAGTGTGTAGAAAAAGTACTTGATGCAAGTTAATTGTTACTTACTTGCATTGTTGCTTGCAATTGTGTATTTACTTTTCTAGAATTTTATATCCTTCATTGTGGCAGGCTGGAGGGGGCAACAATAATACTTTATGTGTTGACCAATACAATGTGAAGGTGGAAAGATTACAACCATCAAAACTTAAAGGAAAAATTTTAAAGCAGGAGTAACAAAACATATCATATTTTACTATAATTGCAATAACTTTTGCAGAAAGGATACCAGTTTTATAATATTCAGTTAATATTCACTACAGAATCTTTTGCTCGTAAAAGATGTAAGGACATTTAGTCTCCTTCTGAAAATGTGCCATATGCCAAGTCTCATTCCCCAGACTGAGATCACTGTCATATTTTACCACACCAAGTTGTCCTAGGAAAGTTTCACTCTTCTGAAAAGCAGTAGAAGGTAAAATGAAGAGGGAATTAAGTGTAGATGTTCTCTCATATGTCAATGTCAGGTCAGTGGGGTAAGAAGGAAAACAGTGCCCAAAACTTGAGAGCAATAATCCAGAATTATGTGAAATCCGAAGAGATTCAACCAGAACATTAAGTGGCTTCAGATAGTCTAAGAGCAGAAGATTGCCATTTTAGTTTTGATTTTGCTGTTGCCATGATTTTCTTCACTGATGTAAGCTTTTACAGGACTTCTAAGGAGGGTGAGCTGTGGCTGCTGACTAGCCCGCTGCTTTCTATTGATTGTTTCAATCTGTGAATCTTTCCTGTATTGAGCCAACAAGGAGTGTAGCATTAAGATGCCATGTTTACCAAAATTGCTTCTCAGCAGTTTAAGACACTGGTTTGAAAAGTCTGGTATGAAAACTGACCTTGTGTAGTCCAGCACTATCCAAAGACTATCACAGGCAGCTCTTTAAAAGGAAAGAAAACCAAGATTGATTCTCCTATTAAAGAAAAAGGGTCTGTGCTATCTTAAAACCAGCACACAGCACATTTTTGATATAAAAAGTTTCAGTGCTACTAGTTCAAACTTCATAAGGAAAAAGGAAGCTAAACGATTTCTAAGATGAATCACACCAAGTATGCTTTAAATGTAACACAGAAAAGATGAGGTTATTTCAATTTAGCACAATGGAATAACAGTCTCAATATTCTCAACGTAGGAAAATTTTTTTTTAAAAAGCATACTTTCAAATTAAAAAAGCATTTTTTTCCATATCCTCACAAAATCCAAGAAGTTGCATGGATTTGTTTTGCATTTTGTAATCTACAGAAGAATTATCAGAATAGGTAACATTTGATACTCATATTTGAAATCTAGATTTTGTAGGACTGTTATTTCCCTTCTCAAGGTTTAGTTTCTTCATCTGTAATACTGAAATGGCAATGCCTATGTCAAAGTTTTCTCTTAAGCAGGAAATGTAATGCTAAACATTAGAATAAATTTTCATTATAAGAAATACTAAATATATATTCATGAAATTTTAATCTTAGAACAGTAACATAATTTTATGGCTTTTTAGAGACATTTGTTAGCATTTGATTTTAGGTTGTTTTATAGCATCCATATGCTGTGAGTCTTATACGTTGAATCTAACCTTATTGATTAGTTGTCTACTGATAATTGCATGCATTGATGTACAGTGTACTGACAACTTGATGTCCAAGAATGTTCTCTCCTCTCACATTCCATACAGTATTTATGAACTTGTGAGACTGCTGATTAGATAATATCTTATAAGAAATTATATAATGTATCATTTAACAAGAGCTCTGAAGCTTAGAAGAGTGCATAAAACTTTCTTCCCAAGTCTGCTTATAGGATAAAGTACTAGGCTATATATTAAATGCAATACTGAATTATAGAAGAATATATGAATATTTAGTCTATTATCATATTGAAGAATTTAAATATCTGTCTCACTTTCTTTTTTTAATGATAATGTGCCAGATTGGTTTATATACAGAATTCTTGGTGAAGACTTCCAACTGTGTCTCTTGACTAAAGGAAAATTGGCATTTAAAATAATCCAAGAAAAGTGCTAGCCATTGAGAATGCACTAGAAAATGTAAGAGAAACAAACACTTCAGCTTCTATTTGAATGACATTTAAGATAAGCAGCTCACACTTGCCAATGAATCAGAAGTATTGAAGAAATATATCAGAACAATAGTAATATTACTATTGCTGGATAGTGCAACTAGTGCTTTTGTGTGTGTGTGTGTGTCTGTGTGTGTATGTGTGTTGTTTGTTTGTTTTGTTTTGTTTTTGTTTTTGTTTTACTGCAGTGAATCCAGTAACTTGAGCCTTCTAAGCAAGTTCTCTACCCCTGTGTACATATCCATCCTCATCCTGGTTAGTGTTAGTTTGCAGACATGCTACTACCTATGCAGAATAATGACTGCAATTCAGGGAAATATATAATCAATTTTGCACTGGATTATAGATCAACAAAGAAATAGCCCCTAAACTAGCCCAAAGCAAGAATTAGGCAAACATGAAATAGAGGGGTAAGGAAAAGGGGATGATAGCTGAAAAGAGTTGTAGATTGATCAAATACTGCTGTTATTATTTTAATAAGAAGAGCAGGTTCATACATCATGTAGAAGTTTCACCCAAACTTAGAAACTTGTATTCCATATATGAATGGAGCATGTCTAGTGGAATTTGCTACACTTGAGTATAGTCTGTTAAAACTACTGTTTTATTCACAGATGGGAAAATTGGACTATATATAAGGCAGAAAACTATTGATATGTCCACAATAACCCTTTCAGGAAGAGGAGGAGACATATTGTGGCAAAGTGGTATAAATGAAGAATTTATCATACCCTTGTTTTGCTGGGACTAGAAGATATAAGATCTCTCGATTTTCATAAAGTTTAGAAAAGGATGGAATTTAATTCATAAAATTTCATTACTAAACTGAAGAATATTTCATAAACATTTTTCTTTTGTACTGGGGATTGAACCCTGAGGAACTCTAGCACTGAGCCACATCCCCAGGCCTACTTTATTTTTTATTTGAGACAGGGTCTTGCCAAATTGCTTAGAGCCTTTCTAAATTTCTGAGGCTGACCTCAAATTTGCTATCTTCCAGCCTCAACCTCCTGAGTGGCTGGAATTATAGGCAGGCATCACCACACACTGCTTCATAAACATATTTAACATGAATCACCAAAGTAATATTAAGTAACTCATATTAGATAAGTAAAAATGATATCAAACCAACACAAATATCTCATAGTTTTAAACACTTGAGAACCTTGTTCATCTCGGAATATAAACAAAGTCAGGCATGATGGATGGCACACAATTGTGATCCCAGTGATTCAGGATGCTGAGGCAGGAGGAACCCAAGTTTGAAGTCAATCTCAGCAACTAACCAAGGTCTTAAGTAACTTAGCAAGATCCTTACTGAAAATAAATAAATAAATATAAAGGGCTGGGGATGTAGTTCAGTTGTACAGGGCCTCCAGGTTCATCCCCAGTACAAAAAAAAAAAAATAATTCTTTGTTTTTTCCATTTGCCTAATAGAGAACATCCACTGTGTTATTTGTTAATTTGATATGATTAACCATTATTCATGATGCTCTCAGGAAAGAGACGACATTTCTAACTAGAAATTTCACAAGAATATAACAAATGAATTATATAAATATAATCAGGGCCTAGAATCAATTATTGCTGGTGTCTAATCCTCACATGCAAAATTAGGGAAGTGGGAGTCAACTTTTTTCTTTTGTAAATTCATTCAGAATGTGTGATTATAATGTTAGGAAAAATACACAAAATACCTTGACTCATGTAGAATATTCAAAATTAAATTTTGCCATTGTCTTCAGCTCAAAATCACCTAGAGGTTTTACAGTTTAGTGACAAAATCATGGACTCAAGAATTGTATACCTACTTCGCAATAACCCCACTTACTGGTCATATGACCTAACCAAAGGCAATTGTGTGACGCATAAGTCAACCTCTGCTTCCTTATGTATCTACTTGTAAACCTAGTAGTATTTCTGTCATGATGAGTACATAACACACTATTTGTTTTTAGTGTAAGACTTGGCATAAAACTAGTTATTGTTATTAACTAGGATTTCCCACAGCTCAATAAAATATTATTTGTTTCTTCACTCAATGAATGACATAACCATTTCAATTGAATATATTAAGACATCAGCTGAGTACTAATCCACAAAATATTTCATGATATGATACTATGACAATTCATAGTGTGTGACTCAAGAAAAAAGAATAAAGCCTACTTGGTACTTTTCAAGCAGTTGGTACTTACTGTGTTCAAGATGGAGTGAAGTATGATTGTGTCTATAAAATGCCTGCTGCATAAGGGTTTTTTTGTTATGTTTTGTTTTGATTTTTTTTTGTGTGTGTGTGGTGCTGGGGATTGAATCCAGGGCTTTTTGTATGGGAGGCAAGCACTCACCAAGTGAGCTACATCCCCAGCCCCAAACAGATGCAATTTAAAATTGTAGCTTTGTTACCATGTGCAAAGTGCTTAAGCTATTCTCAACTGTTCTTCCATAAAGTAGAAAGAAAAAAAATCTATTCAACAGGATAGTTGTAGGAATAAAATATTCAATGCTTAGCACGAATAATAAGTGACATTCTTCTAGTTATTATCAATCCATTGTCATAGTTATCATCATCATAATTTTGTTGGAAAAATATAAGGTTTTTTTTCTAAAGAAACTAAAATTCTTTCATGATATTTTCTCCCAAATTGCAGGCATAACAGTGTCATTTCTTTCTCATAAATGTAAAAGCAGAGGTCAAATAAGCAAGAAATTTGTGACACACTGGATGCATCCAAGTGTCCAGACAGGAAACCAGTGTCTTCTACCCAATTGACAAATGTGGGATTTTGTCTATATTTTTATTTTCCAATTCTATTATATAAGAGATTACTTAAGTCATAAAGACACAATGCTAGAGATTTCCAGTGAAAATGATTATAATATGTATTCACACGAGCCCCTTTAAAACATGAGTTAATAGAAAAGTATTTTAAAATATATTAGAAATAGGTAACTGCATCCTTCTCTCCTCAAAAGGCAAATATCTCCATTGATTAGAAACATGACAGAAATCATCAGGGAATATTGGACATGAATGTCTGTGTCCTTTATATTCTAAGGACAGAAATAAGGTAAGTAATAAAGATTACAAAGCTTTAGGGTAGAATACTTCCCTTGGTGGAGTACTAGAGTCACTCACAGACCACAAGAGTCTGCTCTTGACATCAAGAAATCAAGCTGTTGGGCTTCAAGCCAACACCAACATATAAATCCTTTCTTTGCTTTGAATCTCTGAATTCCACATCTCTGACCACTCGACTCATATTTAAAGTGCTCCTGAGATTAGGTAAGGCACATCCAGATAATTTCCCTATCTTAAGGGCAACTGCTTTGTGATCTTAATTACATTTGCAAAATCCCTTCACAGTATTACTGCCTATATTTCCCCTTCTTCAAAGTCAAGATTTGCTTTATTATGCATTTTTATAACTGAAAACCCTAATGATTAGAAATTAATTCATAAAATTATTTTTCCCCATTCATTAACATTGTTTTTTTTTTATTGGTTCATACTAATTATACAAAATTGTGGGTTTCATTTAGGCATATTTGTACTTTATATAACATAATTGATTAATTTTACCTCCCAATATCTTGTGTCCCACTCTCCCCCAGACTCCTTTCCTGTACACTAAGGATCTCCCTCTTACATCCATGAGTTGTTTGAATGAATAAGTGGTAGAAATTATGCATATACCAGGTGTTAGGAATTTAGGGACCATTCTACCTACCACAGTTAGGTTAAAAGACAAAAACCTTGGTCAGGGCGTGGTGACTTTCCTCTATAATCCCAGGAACTCAGGAGGCTGAAGCAGGGGAATTGCAAGTTCAAGGACAGCCTTAGCAAGTTAGTGAGGCCCCAAGCAATTTAACAGGACCCTGTCTCAAAAAAAATAGAAAGGAATGGGATGTCACTCAGTGGTTAAGAGTGCCCCTTGATTTAATTACTGGAAAAAAAAAATAACCTTAAACTCACATACACACATACATAGTCTACAAACAACATCCAAAGTTAACGAAAAGGACAATCCACTCTTGAAGATACGTTCAAGAGAACAAAGGTAAAAATGCCCATAAGTGAGCCAGAAGACTGTGAAAATTATCAGAAAGATATTATGAAACAATATTACATAAAATGCTAGTTCTAAGTGGATGCATGTTTACTTTTCATTATGTTAGGAATTGCTAAATATTTAAATATTATATAATAAATGCAAAGACAACATCTAGGAATTTATTGTACATTGTCCACTTTGCAAACATTACTCTTTAGAGTCTTACTATTTTTAAAGAAGCTATAGAAATCTCATGAGTGAAAAACATATTTTTTTCCACTCTGCAAAATATAAGTGATAATGTCTAACTAAAAAAGATCCGAAAATATATTTTAAAATGTAGATATCTAAAGGTTAGTTGAAGGCCACTCGGCATGTAGAATGTGCTTATTCTGCCGTTTTCTTTCTCTTCATTTTGAACTCTAGTATCATAAAGTATTTCCCTTTTTTTCTTTCTTTTGATGATTTTTATAGGTATCAAATGAAACTTAATATCTTATCAAACACCAATTCTTTAATTATATGTACATATGCATATATATGTATATTTATTTAGTCAAATGTATATATTTAATAGAATTATATTATTAATGGTACTATCCATCAAATAGACTTTTTCCAAAAATTGTTCACTACAAATATGCATTTATGCATTTGTGTTAATTTTAAACAAAGTAAAAAAGAACTTTCTATGTTCAATTTCTTAAGAAAAATTTAATGTTATCTGATTAACATCTAGCTGTAAAACAAACCTAGATAAATTAAACTACTTTTTAAAAAATTCCTTTCCTTTCTGAATACTATGCTTATGCATTTATGTATACATCTATAAATTTATTAGCATATTTTCTGAATGTCTGAGCATTTATAATAATGGAGAATTGAGGGAGATCAGTTCAAAATTCAAAATTAGAATGATTTTAAAAGTAAACAGTAGTTAGCACCTGATACATATTTATATTCACCATAGGTCCTCTACCGGCACATGTGGAGTCACTGATCTATTAATTAATTCATTCCAGTTTACTAATAGTCTTTACACCTTGGTACAATCATGAAGTTAAAATGAGATTATGAAGAAAAATTTCTTCATGCTTCACTTAGTGTCATGTTTTATCTATTTTTAGAGCCCTCAAATGCTATACAAATATGGCAAAATTGAAAACTATTCATGAAAATACAAATTTAAAAAAAATATTACTTGAATTATAAGCAAAAAGGAAAAGAAGCCTATTATACCATGAGCCAAATTCTGTAGTAACAGTTGTTATGGACTTAAATAGTGTCACCCCAAAATCCAAATGTTAAAGAGCTATCACCAGTAAAACTATTTCTAGAAATGAGGCCTTTGGGAGATAAATGGGTTTAGATAAAGTCCTGATAGTGAAGTCTTCCTGATGAGATTATTACCTTTGCCTGAAGAAAAGAAAGCTTGCAAGTTGTTTATCCTCTTTGTCTCTCCCAGACTCTCTCCTGTCTCCTCTTTCTCTTTCTCTCTCCCTATTAGGTGAGGACACAAGGAAAAGAGTGCCATCTACAAGCTAGTGAGAAATCCCTCTCCAAGTATGGACCATGCTGACACTTTGATTATGACTCCTAATCTATGGAACTTAGAAAAAATAAATTCCTGCTGTTTGAGCCACCCAATCCAGGTTATTTTGCTATGGATGCCCAAACATACTAAGTTAACCCCATTTAATGAGAGAACTACAATTAGTGCATTCACCATGTAACAATTCAGTTCTGGAAACTAACCAATTGTCACCCAATATTGTGTTAATTGAAATATGAAGTTATGAATAATATTTTGTACTGAAATGTATGGACCTTAAAGTTCTCTCACTTTTTTTCATAATGTGCTTATAAAAATCAAACATAATGCATGTCTCTTTAATAAAATACTTGAAACACAAATAAAAATAAAAATACATTTGGGCTATTTAAAAAATGTGCTATCCTGCAGATTTATCAACATAAATTAGAAAGTGAATCACAGCATGAATGCAATGTAAGAAAAAAAAAACAAGTGTTAAGGTGATTTAGATGAGGTGATATAGAAATAAATTCAATTAATTGTAGAGATATAATCTTTATATTTTATAGGATTTAGTTATTGAAATTATAAACATAGAGAATATTAAAATATGCTTAGTTGACACATCTGTTAAAAAAATAAGACTATTTGTTAAAAATCTCTCTAGTATAACTTCTCTGGGCAAATTTATAAACAGGTTGTTTCTACTGTAATAAGCTGTATCACTAGTTGACAATGTTATATCCTTACCATGTTCAAATAAAATTTTAATTTTAAATTTATAATTATTCATTAAAAAATGAATTTTTAAGACATTAAAAAACCTGAAACATATTTTAATATTATAAATCATTTGATCCCATTCTGCTGCTTGCTGGCAGTCAGGCCATAGGCATTTACATAATCTCTTTAAGCTTCAGCTTCCTCATGTATATTATTGAGACACTAACGCAAGCTTGTGTGTGTGTGTGTGTGTGTGTGTGTGTGTGTGCATCTCCTAGATCAAGATACATATTTATATGAACACTGTGGTGTTCTGCCTTTGTGGACCTTCTCTCTAACTAGAAGTATACACTATCATCTCTTCTGTCACCATAAATTATGTTTGACTTGTTTTGATCTTCATATAAATAGAATTATTTATTATTTTCTTTTTTTGAGGGGGTACCCAGGATTGAATTCAGGGGCACTCAATCACTGAGCCATATTCCCAACCCTATTTTGTATTTTATTTAGAGACAGGGTCTCACTGAGTTGCTTAGGGGTCACATTTTAGGCTGGCTTTGCACTCATGAGCGAACCTTCTCCTGCCTCAACCTCCTAAGCTGCTAGGATTACTTTCATAGCTACATTCCTTTAAGTATCATTATAAATGTAAGATGATTTATGTGGTGCAACCCCAATGACTTTCTATTTATTGCTAAGTAATATTCCATTGTTTGAGTATATTGAATATGCTTTCCCTCCTTCGGTAATGAACATGTGGCTTATTTCCAGGTATTGGCAGTTAATGATGAACTTGGTATAAACGTTCTCATATATGTTCTTGGTGGTCACCAACACTCATTCTTCTTGAGTATTTAGGAGTACAGCTGCTGCACCATGGGTAGGTATTTTATTTCAGTGGTTGAGAGTTTAGGTCAACATACTCTCACATATTGCAGGAACAAATCTAAGAATGAAGTTTTCAGAAATATTTTATTAGTGCTAAAATTGCAAATATTTCTCAAATATTTTTTCTACTACTAATAAGCCTTCCACAAAATAAAATAGATTCATATAATCAGAGGGAGGTAATAGTCATGTAAATAAGGTTTTTTTTTGCATAGGTATCCGCTTCTACCTTCACCCACTGAACTGTTCAATCTCTTAATTAATATTGTGCTATCAGATACCACAGGATTCTAGGACAGGTCTTTAAAAACATAAGCTCTAGGTATTATAAAGAAGATTGCAGATAATAACTATTATTTTATTTTCCCAGTCATAAACTCATTTACAGAGGAATTTTAACTCGGTCCAAATACTGAATACTATTTTTGTGATTGAGGTAAAATCCATTATGTTGACAAATGGTTGTGTTAATATCATTCTGCCTTTAAGTGATCTTTTGAGTGTAGGGGAAAGGAAAAAATTATAAAAATACTTCATTTTATCTGAGTTTATATTCATCATATTCCAGTACTACATCTCTGAGTGAGGAAAGTAAAATTCATTGAAAGTCATCTAATTCACAAACTTCCCACTCAGAGTTCCCAAGGGAAAGAGAAACAACATCTTTCTATTATAGAATTCTATTTCACAATATAGTAAAAGAACTACTTTTTCTTACCTTGTACAGTGCCTACTGCCATTCATTAATTTATGTTAGACAGCAGGATATATGCTTCATCATTACCATTGTTTCAAACACAAACATCTATTATTGCAAAATTTATATTACTTTCTCTTTAAAAGTTATCATTAGATTTATTATAGTTTTAAAGTCATGTTTATTTTGTATTAATAGATAGTAAATTTATGCTTTTATATGATAATATAATTTTTCACCATACTAGCAATTCCAAGTGTGGATCCTGCAATAGAAGATACGTGTGCTTAAACGAAAAAAAAAGTAAAAATCAGTTAAAAATAAATTTACAAGATGCTTAATATTAGGATTCAATAATACCCACACTTAAATTATAATTTCATGATAATAAAGTGATTAATAATGTTATTACAAGGCATAAATTTAATACAGCACTTAAGTAAGTTAAGCAATTTGAAGTCTTCATGTTGGGAATGTTTCCTGAAAAGAATAAATTAGTACTTTATTAGAAATTAAGAATGAAATTTATTTGCCTTGATTTATTGTAGTATTAAGCATATCATCTTATGATATGTTCATAGACTTTTTTTAATATTTATTTTTTGGTTGTAGTTGGATACAATACCTTTATTTTATTTATTTATTTTTATGTGGTGCTGAGGATTGAACCCAAGGCTAGGTGAGCGTTCTACCACTGAGCTACAACCCCAGCCCTGATATGTTCACAGTGTTAAGGTGTATCATAGTGAGCAAGATCTAAAAAAGTTGTAAGAAATACCAAATGCTAATGCTGCTTTCTGACAACTCATACATATGTAATATTGAGGAAAAACTCCAGTAGAAAGTCCATTTACTTTCTCAAGATTTCTCCAAGTTCCCTAGGCTTCAATCTGTTTTTCCGTATGCTTCTCTCTGTTCTGCTTTTTGGGATATTCCTTTATCTCTAAGATAAACAAGAATATGGAAAGCAGCCCATTTTTTGATTTATAATACAAAAAAAACCCTTTCAAAACACATGCAGATTTTTCATGAATAGTATAATTTGTTTAAAATTTAGTAGAGGAATCTCTGGTTATTCTGCAACATTACAAGTGATTTTATAATATTATTCAACATTTACCCTTTTGCAGTTTGTGTTCTCTTTTCGGATGAAATGATATATTATGACTATGCTCTTTCTTGTTCCTCATTTCCTTATCCCCATACACACTCAAATTTCTACTTATCAAAAATATACATATAGCTGAAATATATACACACACATATATGTTTACTGCCTCATAATTTATACTATCAGTGCATCTTTTAATCCAAGAAATATTTATGTTTTTCTAAAAAGAGGTTTTTTTTTTGGCCATGATATTAATTGTAAAGTGAGATATTTAAATAGTTTTCCTTATGCTGCTATAATTCTGTTTTTTATAACAATAAAATTTAAAGATAAGGGTCACATTTCAGTTCAGAAAACATAAAGATTGAACTAACCCTAAAAATGAAGAGGTAAAAGTGATAAAGTAGAAAATGTATAAACTGCATAAAATTACAAGAATAACAAAGCACAAGAGAATCTAGAAAATTTAGTGCGAAAGTTAGAGTAAACTTCTTAAAAACTATAACTTAAAAATTTGTTCTAATTCATTATACATGAGAGCAAAATGCATTTTGATTCATTGTACACAAATGGAGCACAACTTTTCACTTCTCTGATTGTACCTGATGTAGTCATACATGTACCTAGGGTAATGATGTCCATCTCATTCCACCATCTTTCCTGTCCCCCTTCCCCCTTCCTTCCCCTAAAACTATAATATTATGATATACTATTGTACTGTAATATAGTAGGGTATATACAATGTGTTACAAAATATTTTGTGTAAAACATTCTTACAAGAGGTTGTTTTTTTATTCAAAAATTTTATTTATGCTCAAACGAGCATATACTGTGAACAGAACAGTAGCTTGCCTGTATTTCTTTGTAACTTTCCTGCAAATCTAAAACTATTTCTAAATAAAATGTTTATTTAAAAGTAAAAAATATATATATTTATTCTGTTAAGAGAAAATAAAAATGGAGACCAGGCCTGAAGAATCTCTGGATAGACAAACCTATCAGGCCTCATGACTCTGATCTTGCTTGATTTGCAATTACAAATGAAACTTAGCATTATTTCTGTAAATGCCTATAAGAAAATCAGAAAGTATACTTAAAAATCCAAAATAACCACCAATCTTATAAAACCAATGACTCTCCAAAAAGTTGACTATAATAAGGCAATGGTATATCTGAAATCTATCAAATATTTTCTTTGCTTAAGGTCTGTAGACTTAAAGAAACCTGACCCCTTGATGGAACTCCTAAACAACATCTTGCACAGAATGCTAGATTCATGAATAGTTGTTTGTTCAAATAGACTTTTAAAAACTTTTGTTGCTTCAGTTTACTATCTAACAATTCTTAACAAGATAGGTGTTTGAAATGAAGTATAGGAATTCAACTTGTGTTGAATATCTTGATTTAAGTTGCATAGAATCTAAATAAAAATGCAATTACATTTTCTTTATTGTTTACTAAATAATGACAATTTCTTTCCAATTTGAAAACTTACAAAACATTATTTGTGGAGTGAATGTAAAAATATAAGAACTGAGTTCATAAACTTAACATCATTATCTGAACAAAAAATGCTGGAGATAAGACAGGGTGATTTTAATATACACAGATATTATAGAGAAATGTGAAAAAGTAAACCAGTGGATTCCATCTGGAATAAATAAGACATTTTAGAGCTCATATATTTAAATATTAACAATACTGTTAATACATTTAATTGAACAACTGTAAAAAGTCAGACTATCTTGTTAAAGTGTGTTTAGATACATTTCAAACATTAGTAGAAAAATATAATTTATTTTTTCCAAAGAGGATGCATCAATTAATTGTTTTGATTTGGAGAAGTTGGCTAATGATGAATACTGTATCTCTGTATAACCAAAAATTAAATTTAAAAATGTGTATTTTTAAAATGTGTATTTTTAAAATGTGTATTTGTAAATAAGTAACTATTTGGTTTGAATATTGAAATAGTTTTGATTATATTTTTATGTAAATGGTTTCAGTCATACAATGTGATCTACACAACATAATGTGTCTTTAAATATTCTGTTAATATCCTGATATTCCTCTGAATTTCAATTTTTAAAATAATCTCTAGAGAAAAGAAATTTATTTTAGTTTCCTTTTTACTATTCATGAAAACTAGACTTTCTCCTAACACACATATCACACACACACACACACACACACACTCACACACACACATGCACATTTTAAGCACAAACACATCATAAAGTGTAAGCCCTTGGAAGCAGAGGTTATAACAGTCTCTGATATGTATTTACCTTCCTAGGAGAACACTATCCTTTTAAAAGCACATTGTGGTTTTCAATAGAGATGAATCATTTGTGATAACTTATCCACAAGTGTCATGGAATCATTCAGTCATGTATGAAAGTTTTAGTTCTCTCCACCAGTACATTTTATTTGTAATGTCATGTCAGCATTGCATATATTTCCCTACCTGTGGACAAATGTCAAAACTATGAGTATATCATTTTGTAGTTTCTATTGAGATCTGGCATTTCTTATTCTTCACAAATCCCCAGAAGCTGTTTGTAAGCAGGCAGCAATATGAGCAGATGGTAGTCAAACCATCAGTTAGTTTGCAAGTAAAATATACATGTGAAATGAGTTCAGCTATTAACTTTGTCACAACAGAACATAGAAGAATTTTAAATGGGTCAACAAAGCATCTCTGGAATATTTTAAATGCATTTTGAACACACTCTGCCTGACTCTTCTGCCACACATCCTCCAGAAGATAATAAATGTTGAAGAGTTATGGTGACAAATTGACTTTTAGTAACACTGAGTGTGCTTAAAGTTAATAATACATATATATGATTTAGTCAGTCTCTGTTCTCTGTCTCTCTCTTTCTCTCTCTCAGAATGGCTTCTTCACCTCAGCATGCATAGTGACCTCAAAACAATTACGATTTAAAGGAGTTGACACATATCACAGATGTGGAGATTCTTAAGGTGGAATTTTATCCATGTACCTAACAATCTTTTTTGAAAATGCTTGGGGTGATTTCAAGTCATTTTACCTACGAAGCACATAATACTTTCTATAAGCCATTCAAACAATCACAAATTTATTCTGTAGCTGTGAAAACAAAGAAAAGAAAGGGAAAAAAGTGAAAATCACATTTAAATAGTCTTATCTTCTTAGGTCCCTTTTGGCTATGACAATTACCCAGATTTTCCTTATTCTTGATGAAATTTCCTTATTCTGCCAACTTTGAATAGTAGTGATGAGATACATTGTAGAATGTCCCTCATGATTAATGCTTTTCTGGAGATGAGGAAGGGATGATGTCATTTCAGGAGAAAGGTCACACAGGTAAACTGACATTTCCCTGACATCACATTTACCATAGATTCCGATTACCTACTTTGTCACTTTGAACACCTGGCTGAGTGGCATTTTTCTGGGTTTCTCCATTGCAGTTTTCCTTTCTCCACCTTGTGCACTGCACTCCTTGATCCAGCTCTTGTTTAAGGCATGGAGAAGACTGCAAAATGCATTGAAACTATCTTTTCGACAAAAGTCATTTGAAATTCTGCAAGGGGTTTTTTTCTATTTCATCCTTTATTCATATTAGGGTGGATTCTGTAATATTTATTTTATTCCTTGAGTTATAATTTAATAAAAATATATTTTATTGATGAAATTGTTTTAGTTTTGGCCATTAAGAGAACTTCCAGTTGTTTCCTAAGTCCCTGTTACATTTAAATCATCATGAAATTTTTTGTAATTGTGGAGCTTTTAATGTTTTATTAATTTATATTTTATTGATAATTTTAATATTTTGCAACATTGTAATTCTATAACTTACACAATTATATTTCAAAATAAAGTAAACTATTCTTATCTTCTTCAGTTTTTACATTTATTTTGCTCTTTTTTAATTTTACTGTGGCAAGAACTCTTAACATTTGGTCTACCTGTTGAACAAATTTTAAATGTTCAGTACAGTATTGAAAACTATGGAAAGAGTAAAATTGGGTCTCTGTACTTATTCATCTTACACAATTGAGAGTTATGCCAATTAGAAAGTATTTCCCCATTTCTCTTCCTTCATCCTCTGGCAATGAACAATCTAGTCTTTGATTCTGAGTTTGATTATTCCAGGTAGATGGAATCATAGAGTATTTTGTCATTCTGTGACTGGTCTATTTCACTGACATAATGACATCAAGGTTTATCTAGGTTGTTATATATTGTGGGATTTCCTACTTTTTTAATAATGAGTAACATTTGTTTTACATGTATACCACATTTTCTTTGTCCATTTATGTGTCAATGGAAATTTTGGTTGTTTCTACATCTTGGTTATTATGAACAATGTTTTAGTGAGCCCATGGGATCATCCAAATCTGTTGATGCACAACCTCACCAATGCTTTTTTTTTTTTTAAACTTTTAACATGAACTATCCTAATAGGTGTAGGTGATAAGTCATTGTGTTTTGGTTTGCATCTTCCTGAAGATTAGTAACTTTGATAATATTTTTATACATCTGGTGTTGGCCATCCTAAGTTCTTAGAGGAATGTCAATTCAAGTAATTACCCCATTTTTTAATGTGAGGTTATTCATTTTTTCTAGTAATTTACTTTCAGGAGTTCCTTATATTTTCAAAAATAACCTATTATCTGATATATGGTTTGCAAATATTTTCTCTCACTGTATAAGTTGTACTTTTTACTCTATAATTATTTCCATTACTAGGTAAAAGCTTTTTAGTTTGATGTATTCCTATTTGTCTATTTTTCTTTTGTTGCTGTGCTGTTTATATTATACATATGAAATCATTGTTGAGATTAATAGCAAGAAGTCTCTTCCTATATTTTTTCCTAAGCATTTTAGTTTTAATCCTTGCATTTAAAGTCTAATCCATTTTGAGCTAATTTTATGTATGTCATAAAGTGCAACTTCACTATTTTGCAATTGAATATCAAGTTTTCCCACTGCCATTTGTTGAAATGTCTGTCCTTTTCTCATTTTCTGTTCCTGTAAATAATTGGTCATACATACGTAGACTGATTTCTGGGCTTTCTGTTCAATTATATTGGTCTATAAATTTGTTTATGCCAGTGAAATATTGTTTCAATTATTATATTTTGAAATATATTTTTTGGAATATATTTTGAAATCAGGGAGTCTGATATCTATATATTTTCACTTCTTAATAGTATTTTTGCTATTTGGAGACTTTTTAGTATATACAAAATTGTAGTACCTGTGTGTGTGTGTGTGTGTGTGTGTGTGCATTTTTTTGTTTATTTGTTTTTAATTAGTTCTGTAAAAAATTTAAGGAGTTTATCATTGTGGGTTGTTTGGTACTGGGATTGAATTGGAGGACACTTTACCACTTAGTTCTATCTCTAATTCTTTTTGTTTTTTATTTTGAGACTGTCCCACCAAGTATCCCAGGCTGGCCTGGAACCTCTGATCCTCCTGCCTTAGCCTCCCAAATCCCTGCAATTGCAGACATGTACCACGTCATTCAGCTAAAAGAATTCTTTTACTTTATGACAGTTCCAAGTACTCCAGGACCATTTATAAATTTAATGCCCACTTCCTAAAACTGGCCATTTCTCTAAGCAACCACATTTCCTTTTATTGGAATTTAATATTAGAAACCAAGTTCTCAAAGCTACCTCTTGCTCTTGAAGTGGTCTTGCTTCTAAGGTCTTCTCACTGACAGAATGAGGAAATTCATGTGTGTATACTAACCCATGTATACACATATACCTCTAACAATTTCTGTGTTTAACTATATATTTCTGCATTAAGCTAACATGAGTTCATATTTGTGTCTCAAATTAATTCATTCCTACATGGGTAATTCTAACTTTCTCTACTTTCTCATCTGTAACCTACCTCTCCACCAGTGAGAAACATGCTGCCATTTATTTACTTGATTTTTCCATTCAATTAATGTGCACTGTATCAGAATTTTTAAGACGTACCCTATGAGAAAAAAAAATTATCAACTACAGCACTAGTGTAGTTATTTATTTTTCCTTTAGTCATAGAGAGTCTACTCATTTTCAATTACTTAGTTGAGCAGCTTTTTGTCTCCCCTCTTTAGTGAAGTCATTCTGTAGATTTGTTAACATGTTTCTTTGTCACATTCTACATTCAATCCTGGGATGTTAAATTTCATTTTCTACTCTTAAGCTCATACGTTTTGATGAATGCATAAAGCTATACGTTCACCACCACAGAATCATGCAGAATAACTTCATTGCCTTAAATATCTCTTGTGCTTTGTCCATTAAAAGATCGCCTCTCCCTAAGTCCCTGGAAACCACTGATCACTTCATTATTTTCACATTTTTGCTTTTTCCAAAATGTTATATAAATGGAATAATACATTATAAAGCCTTTTCAGATTTGTTTATTTCACTTAACAATATACATTTATATTTTATCCCAGTATTAGTTTATTCTGTTAATTGTACCCCTTTGCAGAGTATGGTGTCATAATTCAATGCATGAATTCCATGTGTAATTATAATAGCAGTTAGCATTTCCAACTTTTAAAATATTCTTTTAAATTTTTATTAACATGATAATTGTACATATTTATGAGGAGTAATGTGATAACTACTACTATATAAATTCATGTTTACAATGTATATTGATCAAATGTGGGTAATTAACATTTTCATATCATTACTTTGTGACTACAGCCTTTATGTTCCTTTCTGCTAATAATGAAAAAGTATGTAATAAGTTATTGGGAACCTATTAATTAATTAATTAATTAATTTGTAAAACTGGGGATTGAACCTAGGGCCTTGCACATGCTAGGGCATGCTCTACCATTAAGTTACATTCCCAGTCTTTTTTCTTTCTTTCTATCTTTTTTTTTTTCTTTAATGAGGTCTAAGTTTCCCCAATTGGCCTCCAACTTGTGCTTTTGCAACCGTCTTGCCTCAATCTCTTGAATAATTGGAATTAATGGTATCTACCACCATGCCCTGTTTTATTATTTTTTTGAATCATTGAATAATATTCCATTGTTCCATATTTTATTCACCTGCTAAAATACATCTCCTTTACTTCTGGTTTTAGGTTACTATAAAAATAGCTTTTATGAGAAATATGTAGGTTTTTACAAATTAATATATTTTCCATTAAGTTACACTAGGGGCATGATTTAGGAGAGTGATTGCTGGGTCAATAATATTATGTTGAGCTTTGTAAAACACAGCCAAATTGTCTTCCAAAGTATTATAACGTTTTTATAGCATTTTGTCTTCCCAGAAGCAATAAATGATTCCATACTTTCATGAAGAAATATTATCAGGTATGTTTTGTTTTGTTTTGTTGTTTAATTTTGTTTCTTTTAGTTTGGTTTGCTTTGGTTTAACCATATTAATAGATAATTATTAGTCATATTTTCTGTTGTTTTAATTTGTAGGATCATATTTTGTATGGATCAAACTATAAAATATTTTCTTAAAATTTCTGTATATTTACTGCTTTTTACACCTTTGACAAATTTTGAAACAAAGTGGTTGGAACAGAACAAATATAATCTCATGTTGTAGTTTAGGTGATATTAGGACCAAGCACACATTTCTGTTTCTGTGTTCAATAACACCAAGGGTAAAATATTAGATATTAGATATACTTTCTAGAACATACTTATTTCCTAAGATTAGACTATGATCTAATATTGCTTTCTTTTGAAAACTAATATATTACTTATTATTTATTTCCCAAGACTCACTACTTAGACCCTTACCTTGTTTTTACCATACAAAGCTAATATTTATAAAATCTGCCCAATCTCAACCCTTTCCCCTCCCCACAAAACTCATCTTAAACTGATTTAGCCTAGCTCCTAAATTCCTATTAATAAGTTCCTCTGATTTCACTCTTTGTAGACATTATTAATACTTTTAGAGTACAGTTATTTCTTTCTATCTTGGTAGGACCAACAGCCTCCTATCTTTGATTTTCATCCTGCTTTTCTGATGATCTTTTAGGGAATCAATAGTCATCAATGATCTGTTGCACTAAGGATGTAACCTTTCTCAAATTTCAAAACTCAAAAAGAAAATGTCAAGCATATCTTCATGCTGATACTAAAGAAAGAAAACAACTCTTAAATCAATTTTTAAATTTTTGCTTTCATTGCAATTCAATATCTACTAAATGTCTGCAGTAGAGAAAACTTCATATTTGTAGAAGTTTTCTAGGGCTACGTGTTTTATTCCTTCCTCTAATGAATGATAAAATATAACCTGAGATAAACCTACAGTAATTCTTAGCTCGGAACATGATTGTTCAGATAGCAGGTTGAACTGCTGGTTTTTGAGTTGTACTTTGGTATTATTGGCTAAAGAATAGCTCCTTATAAAGCAGAGCCCTTGAAATCATCATTATTTAATGTGATGTTGTTTATCATATCCCAATATTTTCTCTATGAGGATGGGTATGTGAAACAACTTTCTGCTTTACTTTCAGAGTAGATTTCATTTCTGATTTCTCATTATTTTATTTTGTGGTATGAATGTTGAATTATATAGTTTAATGTTTTGTCCTTTGCAGTGGTAACTAATTTGTCTTCCATCAATAGAAAATTGAAAAAGAAATATATCAAACTCTTAAAGTTAAATTTAATATTAAGATTAATCTTTTTTGAGCAAGGGTGATGGGCAGGTATCAGGGACTGAACTCAGGGGCAGCTGAACACTGAGCCACATTGCAGCCGTATTTTTTTGTATTTTATTTGGAGACAGGGTCTCACTGAGTTGCTTAGCACCTTTCAGTTGCTGAGACTGGGTTTTGAATTCTTGACCATCCTGCTTCAGTCTCCCAAGCTGCTGGGATTACAAGTGTGTGCGAAGGCACCTGGCTTATTGTTTAATCTTAACGTTAAAGATGTTAAACTCTTAATTTTATGCTATAGTCATGTTTGATTTTTACCTTACTTTCCAGAGTTTCATATTCTCAATTACAAATTATGGTTTAATGTAGTTTATCAGGCTTATGTCTGCTATACTTACTTCTTCACTAATAGTCTGCCATATGTCTCTTTCCACTTTCAGCGATGACTGACTCTACTGCCTTCCTCTCCCTAGTTCCAGGAACACTGCTCCATGAACATGGTTGTTCGTGCCCCCTTCTGGAATGACATAAGAAGTTAACTGTGAAGAATGATCCTTATTTTTTTTATTGTTGTTGATCTTTTAACTTTACTTTTAACTTTTACTTTTAACTGTTGTTGTTGATCTTTTAACTTTTAGTGAATTTCATATGGAATTCACTTTATTTCATCCACATTTACAGTTTTATATGTTTTTCCTCTATAATGAGTCAATTTTTGAACATCTCTAAAATCTTTTCATTTTCTTGTTAATTTATGAGGTCAATCTTCACTTCTATTAATTTACCATGCACATATAAATGTACCTTTACAGTTTTTACTCTGCTCCATGTCTGTTTCCCTGTGCTTGCTCTGTTTCAGCATCGTTGCTATTGCTATGGCTTTACAATATATCTTAATATCCAGCACAAAAGTCAACTGGTATCCTAGTACTCATTTTCATTTTATAATCTGTTTTAAAGCTTCACTTAGCTATTTATCTTCCTTATGTCTTCATAAAATCTTACTAGGTGTATTTTACTAATGCTAAGGTTTATTTTCATTTTTGCTTATATCCACAATGCTAATATTTATATGAATGTTACACATATATACACAATGCAATATACATATATATATACTCATATATATATTCAGTTCTAAATCATTATTATATGTAATAATATTATCATATCAGAGTACAGAAAAGTCTCATCATTCCAGGTTATTAACTACAGTGTTTGAGGAGACAGTTAGAAACTGATTATCCCACTATAGTTTATTTTCAATTCTTATGTTCTCAATGCTTTATGCCAGCAAGGTTTACTTTTTTTTCAATCCTTCCTATGCTGTTACCAACCTTGGTAATACACTTCAGTAAGGAAAAGCAATAATTGCCCAAACTAGGAGAAAAATAAGAGAAACTAAAATTTTATGTCAGCTCTTACTGCTGAATGGTGGTCATCATCTGCCCCAGGTTTAAACTTTTGACTAACTCCCATACCAAGTCTACATAGTATTCAATTTTCTAAAACTCTTAAACTAATTGTTAAATTTTTCTTTGTTGTTTTTGTTTTTTGCTCTGATTAAGTTTGATTGGTTATAGTTTGGTAGATCCTAAAATGATAATATAACTTGATTCTGTTGGTTTGTACATGATCAAAATTGGCAGTCTTCACCTTTTCTGACCAAATGACTAAATAATTCAATCAATTAAGTATTATCATATTTACCCTCCATTATTTCATTAAGTTTAAAATTGTTTATCTGAAGAACCAAATTTTTTATTTTGCTTCTGTGTTTTCATGTTCAAAGCATTAAAGTTCTCTCCTGAACTTCTTTATATTTACTTTTTCATGAAATGGAACTCCTGATTTTCAAGTGTTTCTTTTTATTGTTAAATCCTACATGTTCTCCTCTCATAAAATAAGGTCTACAAATTGCCAGGTCAAGTTCAATGGCCCCACACCTAAGATGAAGAAGGTAACAGACACTAAATTCTGCAAGTATGGCTTTTAAGAGTTAAATCTAGCCTGTTTTTCTATGGTTTGTTCATTAGCATATTGCATGTCAAGAACTGGTATAAGTAGTCAGATGATCTCTTACATTTTTGCTGTGTTCAATGACCTCAGTGAAACAACAAACCTGGTGGATTGTAAGATCTTTATCTTCTCATTTGTTTATCAAAGAATCAGAGTTTAAAAATTTTTAATCTTAAAAAATTTTTAAAAAATTTTTAAAACATTTTAATCTTGAACAGATAAAACTTTCCAGATACATTTGTGCTACTAAGAAAAAAGCCTGGTGATCGAAATATAGAATTTTATTTATTTGTGTCTATGTTTAGGTAAACAAAATTTTGACAGATATTTTATTTCATATGTACATGGCAAATGAGTAAGCCTCTCAGAAATTTTCTAAAGGAAGTGTGAATTTCATGTAATTGCCATGTGAAAATTCTACTTTCTGTCATATAATAAGGTTAGGAATCTTTGTGTGTATAATCATGTGGATTTATAAATCTTCATTTCCAAATTGTACATTCTAATATAAATAAGTTCTCATGTAGATGTAATAAAATTTTTTTAAAAAAGCTGAAAAAGTAAAAATTATTAAAGTGATTTATGTGAAGATATAAGTTACTTCTAGAGGATCTAGAAGCTGCAAATATACAAAGAAAATGACTTTATCTAATACATATATTTGTTTCCATATTTGCTATTATGGACTATATTACTCCATGAAATAAATATGTGATTATTGAGGTTTTGTGGATTTAAAAAGATCTTATAATATTTTTCTTTAAATGTTCAGTCTGCTTTGGTATTTTCCATGCTTTTTTTCTAATAAATTCAATATGCATTCATGTTATCAAATTAATTTCTATATTTCAAAATTATTAATTTGTGATATTTTTATAATTGATATCTTATAGTAAATATATCCATGTAACTAGACAGAAGAAAACACTTTTATCTGGCTGAGATGAAGTCAATCAGTGATAACACAAAAACAGAAACAGCAGAGGTTCTTGTAATGCCACCACAAAAGACTATTTATGTGGGCCCCTGTTGATGCTTACACAAAGGTACTGGAAGTCTACAGTAAACCTCAATCTGGAGTGAGTACTTGTGAGTACTCACAAGGTTAGCTATGTTATGCAGAAATATTGGTCTATAAGTCAGTACTTGGTGTACATTATATAGGTAGTATGGGTAGAAGGAGAGGGGAAGGAGTTTATGTGTGCCAGGCATGAAGGTTCAGAAGACTTGTACATTGAAAGATTATTGGAAATTCAACAGTTGAGAATAAGAAGGAGATAATATAATGCTCCCAATATCCATTAAAAATCAGGTAATTAGTTTAAACAAATTATGATTTTCAATGTCCTTTATTAATAATTGGCATAAACAGGAGAATTAGTCTAAATTATGGCAGAGATACGTGAAAGAAAATCTCATTTGTCACATAAGTGAGGTGAGATTGTGGCTGGTTTGGGATAAGGTTACTTTTTTCTAAGGAAAAATTGTAGAAAGAGCTAATACATTACTTCACTTTCAACTGTTTCTTCTCTAGGTATAATGCATAGAACTAGTGAAATTATCTTAATATCAGAAAGAAAGCAGAATCAAATTGAGGAATGTACAGTGAAGATGCAGAGAGCATTTTTGTAGCCAAGTCAGTCAAATCTAGAACTCAACTTATATCTGGAATTATTAGGAAAGTTCCTGTATGAAGAAAAAAAATTTAATTGACTAGGATTAATTGGATATCTAAGATAAGTCATTGAATTTAGGCACCAATGAAATGTCAGTTTTACCTTAAGGTAGAAATTTCTAGCTATGATTTGAAAATGCTACAAGTCAGGAAATAAACCAGAAAAAATATTACAGATTTGAAATATTAAATCTTAGGGGCAAATGTAAAAATAAAAATAGTTCCAATGTAGTATTTAAGAAGAAAAAGGTCATAAAATTAAAAATGGCAATGCCCAATTTTTTCACCTAGAAAGAGAAAATAATATACCTGAAGAAAAATATTTAGGAGTTGCCAGGAGAGAACTAGAATTTTCCAGTATGGCAGAAACAAAAAATAAACACATTCTCAGAGGTATAGGACAGCTAAAAGTATTGAAATAATATCATAGAATGGAATTTACAAAAAAGTGATAGATTTTATTCAAGGCATGGCAGAGACTCTTTGAAAGAACTTAAAAATTTTGCATCTAACCTCTACTAATGGAAAATTTTGAGGATGATAAACACACTAAGAAGTACACACACAAAAAAAAACACAGATATTTAGGATTTTTTTTTCTTAGTCTTCAAAGAAAATCATAGTCATTTAATTTTTAATCCAGAAAAGAATTTTCCAGAAATATATTTTAAATGTATCAAATGTCTATTCTTACGACAGGAAGATATAGAACTGACTACTGATCTGTTCAAAGGACACTCACTATATTCTATCCAACATCCTAATTTCTAAATTTAGATTTTCCTTCTGTTCTTGCATGCATTAGGTAAAGCCTTGCACTGCTGGGAATGTGAGTTGAATTTTACCTTAACAGATGGTTGCAGTTGAGGCAGATTGAAATTAGCAATATGCACTTGCTTTAACATGTTATTTTTATTTTAAGAGCACACCAGGAACCTAATAAACAAAAAATTCCCTTGGGCTAACCTGATGTGTGTTCTGGTAAGTGTGTATTTGTGTGTGTCTCCTCTACATTTTTCTGGTGCTGCAAGTTCTGGAACAAATACAAAATATTGATAATAATAATCATGTACTGAAACACACTGAGCATGTATTCCATGGGTCACCATGTTATCATTTGGACATGAGGTGTCTCCCAAAACATTCTGTGTCACTGAAGGAATAGTCAGGTGAACTGTAGATGACTCGAAGCTGTGGGTTACTGGAGGATTTCCCCGGAAGGGATTGCATCCTTTATAACACTTTCCCCATTCTCCCCACCCCCTCCCTCCTGACAGTCATTAGCAAAGCAGTGCTCCTCTACCATGCCTTTCCACCATGATGTTCTGCTTCACCTTAGGCCCAGAGCAATGGAATTAGCTGACCATGGACTGAATGCTTGAAACTGTGAGACAAAATAAATGTTTTCTCCTCTAAATTTTTCTTGTCAAATATTTTGGTCACAGCAATAAAAACCAACTACATACACAAAAAAATGGTAGCAAGAAGCAGGTTCTTTGTTGTAACTAACCTAATGTAGTTCAGAGGTCTTTTCAACTGGTTTATAAAAGGATATTGAAAAAGTTTAAAGATGCATGCTAATGGAGCATTAGATGGTTGTATGTGGAGCTTAATGGGTGATTCTTATGGGCATTCAGAGGACCAGAATGCCAAGAAGAATGTGGACATTGAAAGATTTTGCTCATGAAGCTTTGGGGGGGGGGGATTCTATCTGAAATTGGGTTAGAGGCCATTCATGATATATTCTGCCAAAACTTGTATACATTTTGCCCTTATCCTGAGACTTTGTATGAGGTCAAGCTTAAAGATGATAAACTTAATTTATGGAGAAAATTTCAAGGCAGCATGGTATTTAGGCAGTGGCATGGAGCTGTGGAAGTGAAAATGAAGTTGGAATAAATATCCCAGCAATTAAGAGATCCAGTAACATGGATTGTCTGCCAAGAATGTTGCTGGATAGAGAGAGGGACAGATCATGAAAGAGGTTATGATACCCTCAACTAATAGGCCAAAGGGACAAGACTTCCCAAACCCTTCAGAGATCACTGGGGGCCACAGAACTTGTTTGTCTAGCTGGATTTTGGTCTTGTTTTGATGCCAACTGCTTTTCTTTTCTTTTTCTTGGTACCAGGGATTGAATTCAGGGGCATTCAACCACTGAGCCACATCCTCAGCCATTTTTGTGTATTTTATTTAGAGACAGGATCTCACTGAGTTGCTTAGTGCCTTGCTTTTTGCTGAGGTTGGTTTTAAAATCATGATCTTCCTGCAACAGCCTCCTGAGCCTCTGAGATTACAGGTATATTGTACTGTATCCAGCTCCCATCTCATCTTTCTATTTATTTCCCTATTCCTCTACCTAGGAATGAGAATGGTTACTCTCTGTTATTGTATATTGGTTACATAGACAACTTGATTTTGATCATTACAGGTATTCACAGCCATAAGTTTGCCTTGATTCTCAGAAAAGACTTTAGACTTGGACTTTTGTGCTATATTGCAACGTTAAGACTATGGAGACTCTTGGAGATGGGATAAATGGGTTTTGCAGGTCCTTGAAATAGACATGGGTTTCTGGACTGGGGATGTAGCTCAAGTGGTAGCACGCTTGCCTGGCATGCGTGTGGCCCGCGTTCAATCCTCAGCACCACATACAAACAAAGATGTTGTGTCTGTCGAAAACTAAAAAAAAAAAAAATATATCAAAAATTTCTCTCTCTCTCTCTCTTTCTCTCTCTCTTAAAAAAAAAAGACATGGGTTTCTGAGGTCCAATGGTGTAATGTTATGGTTTGATTAGGTGTACCCCTAGTTTACTGAGTCAATGCAAGAATGTTCAGAAGTGAAATGCAGATAGAGTGTGGCTGGAGTGGTTGGGCCACTGAGGGAATTCTCTAGACAACAATGGACTGAATCTCTGAAATCATGGGTCAAAATAAACTGTTTCTTGTTTAAGCTGTTGTTCTAAGAGATGTTAGTCACAGAAAAAAAGAGAGAGAGAGAGAGAGAGAGAGAGAGAGAGAGAGAGAGAGAGAGAGACTAATACACACTAAAAAAACTTTGGGTTAAGATGATATAAGAAGAAAGAGAGAAGTGTAGATAACAGAAGACAATAACTTCTTGAGAGTCCAACATTTATGTAAGGGAGGAAATCAGAAACATATGTGATTAAAAACACAGAGTATGTAAATGAAGAAGAAATGACAGAGTCATGTCTCTAGTGATCAAAATATGCTTGTGTGGCCAGCCTCCAAGCATTCATATTAATGTGTACATAGTTGATCTAAATCCTTTAGCAAAAGGAGATTGCAGAGACAATCTAAGTTAAAGCTATATCTACCATTCCACTTTCTTCCCACTACAATGTGAAAAGGTGGCCAGAGACTTCAGTTAAAGCATAAAATATGCATGACCTTCATGAGATCAATTTAAAATCTACTCCTCTAGGTCTACATTTGAAAATACAAATAAATAACTTTCTAAGAAGTAAAAACACAATTTTATTGGTATCTATTTTAGATTATAGTCCCTCCTTCTCTGTGGTTTTGTTTTCTACAGTTTCATTTACCCACAGTCAACTGTAGTGAGAAAAAGGGAGAGCACAGTACAAAAATATCATTTTCAGAGAGAAAACAAAGAAATGGATAGACCATTTTCACATAATTTTAATGTATTGTCATGATTTTTCTTTTCTTTACTAGCTATTATTTATTCTCGTATTCTGTCTGATTTATAAATTAAACTTTATTTTCCAAAGGCAGCATGTATAAAAATTTGACACAATATCTACTGTTTTAGGCATCCCCTGGGGGGGTCTTTGAATATATCTCATGTGGCTAAGTGGGGTACTATGTATTATTTTAATATAAATTAACATTTCTGAACTAGAAGGAAGAAACCTACAAGGCATGATTTTTCTTCTTCTTCTTCTTTTTCTTCTTCTTCTTCTTTTTTTTTTTTTTGCATCTGGGAAAAGATGAATGGAAAAACCATAGACTGAGCTTCTAATCTGACCTTAGTTCAACTCTATTATTTCCCAATATAGGTATTATCACATGATAAAGTATTCAAATATTAGTTTCTTCAGCTATAAATGTTGTATAAGAATAATAATGTGCCTTACAAGGTTGTTTTAATTAGCAAATAAAGAAAAACATATACAAAGAATCTACCTCAGTACTCAATGATGAATAGGTCTTTTACAGATTTTATATATATATATTCAGTTGTAGATGGACACAGAACATTTATTTTTTATTTACTTTTTATGTGGTGCTTAGGATCAAACTCAGTGTGTCACACATGCTATGCAAGTGCTCTACCGCTGAACTATATAGCCCAGCTCCTCTTCTATAGATTTTGGATTTTTTTCTCTCATATATTATGAAGTGGTTAGTAACTAAATTGATTCCATATACTTGATTTCAAGTTTTCAGGTTGCTGTTAAGTTAAAATAATATTAATATGATCAAATTTGAGGGCATTCTGATTCAGGTATGTTAAAAAAAAGAAAAATACCTAGATAAAAACATGTTGCATTTTATTCATATGTTTACTACAAAGGTAGCTAGCACCCACAGTATATTGCTCCTTCATTTGTATTGTCTGAGCTGGTATAGTAAAAATTTTTCATCATGGAGAACATAAGCCTATATACAACCTAATACTGACTTTTCCCAGCAAATATTAATATCATGATTGGGAGAAGAACTAAGACAGATGATGAGCCTACCACTCCCTGTTCTATATTTATTTTTTATATACTGTTTGAATACCCATTTGATGTCCAATTTGAACATTGGTTTGATGCATTTAGTAAAGATAAATTACATTTTCAGTACAAGTGGTCTCAATATTGCAATTTCATACATCTCTGTCTTTTTCTGTCTGTATCTCAAAGACAAGATTTGTAAATTATTCATATATCAATATAAATATGTGATAGATAATACATAACACAAACAGGCATATTTTCAAATGGACCTTGCTATAGTGTTCTAAAGAAAGAAAGAAATTGGTGTTTTTGTTTGTTTGTTTTTCTACACACTCTATGTTAAAGAGGAGATTCATAATATGACTTTGTCAAGGAAGATTCAGGTTATATAATGTATTTGAGAAGCTTTCTTAGACTCCTTTGGAAACATAATATTTCAATGTAAAATTGAAGTAAGTTCCCTGAGAACCAAGGCATAATTATAAACTACTTTGTATCACTCAAACCTAGTATAGACACAGACATGAACTAAAGATTCAACCAACAACCACTGAACACTGGTCAAGAGTAGATTTGTGTAAGTTATGTTAGGCACATTGACATCATGGGAAGCAATTTAAAATAAAATTTTTAAAATAAAATGCAAGTAAAATAAAATTTACATTGACATTGTAGCAGAGCCTAATGACACATTTCTGCTGAGAAAATATAAGGAAAATAATCATTTTTCTGGGTCATGAAGCAAACCAGCTATATTTTGTTCTATTGCTAGTATTATAGAGACAGCTATTATAGCTTTAATTTTTAAAAGACAATACATCTTCAACTCTGTTCCTGAGACATCAATCAAATGATAAAGACTCAACTATTTCAAGTGTCCATGAAACCATTTTCATTAAATTTACAGATATCTTTAAACAGGGGTCATAAACCCAAATGCTACCAGATGCAGGGCTGGTAATGAAAAGAATGAAATAATTGGATTTAAGGCTATTGGGAATAGGAGGAATGGTGATTAACTAAAATCCATATGTTTATTATAAAGACATTCTTAGAAATTTTAACATTATGCATATAAAAATGTCAGTAGAATGAGTTCTTCCAACAATCTGATTGCCAATTTTCAACATTTTAAGAACTAATAATCTGTGTGGTAAACACTTATCTCTTCTCCAATTATTTCTTCATCTTTTCTTTAACCCATTTTTACTTAGTTAAATTAAAGTGGATTTAATATTTTATTAAAACTTTTAAGAGTTTTATTCCATTATTTTCTGCATGTCTTCTATACAAATTGACTTTCTCTTAAGGGTTTATACACCAAAAATGATTAAATATTATATTTGCACATTTTGGGGTGGAATATTTAAGACAATTATTTTCCTTTATTCATTAATTAATTTTTACCATATATACAGTGCTTATTTATTTATGCAACACATATTTATTATTAATTTGCTATTTGTCAGTGTTCAAGTCACTGTGAGTGTAGTGACTGAGGACAACACTTGAAAAGCTGTTTCCCCAAAACTGACATTTTGGTAACAAGAGATACAGGAAAAACAATAATGAGAAGGAAAATACTAGGGATAATAAATACAAAGAGGAAATAAAGAAGAGCGGAGATAGAAAATATGGGAATTACAATTTTTTAGTTAGTTTTTACTGGCATAGGTCTAGTCAGGAGGCATAATCACATCAGTTACAATAACGGAAGAAATTACTATAAAGTATTACTTAACTAGTCAAAAAATGATCCAAAAAGATTAGCTGGAATCACTAAGGTATTCTAGTGATAGCAACGGTAGGAAATAACCATCTCCTTGCAGTTGTTGGAATAAAGATAAAAATTATTGAAACCAAGACATTTTCTGGAGGGAATTCGAAAATCCTGGAATATGGTTTAAGAAGAGGGAGATGCTGCCCCTTCTTTATTAATATTTCTGAGATTAGAGCAAAGATGGTTTAGACCTGAAAATCTGACTCCTGAAGATGAAGTTTCCCTTTAAGTGTTGGGTCTTTTCCCACGAGTACTGGGAAAATTACAAGCTGGAATCAACATTGCCTTCTGGACAGACTTACTGTCAGAATGAGGTGTTGCTGTAGTGCCACTGATAGAATTGGGAGTCTAAAGTGCAGAAAGGAATTAGGACCAGAGAGCAACAGGAAAAGCGTTTTCCATCTCCCTCCCTTGGCTTCACCGTACTGCGTACTGCCTGTTATGTAAAGGTCAACAAAGAGCTGTCTGGCAAAGAAGAAATACAATTGGTGGAGTTCTCCACCTGTACCCTCAAGCATAAAAAGTATAGGCTCAACATTGAGAGACAATATCTCCATAAGCCCTGGTTTCATTATATTTTAAAAAATCGTATGGATTAGTTCACACACATTTTCTTATAAACACAAATGTACCAAAGGGATGAGAGGAAATGAGAGAAAAACCAACTGGGTCAGTCTCTGGAATCTAGCTCATTGTCATAATATTATCTTTATTATACCAATTTGCTCTAATCCAGACAGTACAAAGAGAATATCCAAAATATACAAAATGATAGGATAGTAGCCCTTATTTATTTTCCATTTTGAAATAAAATGTCCTTTAAACTCACTCTGTCAGTTAGGAGGCATGAGAATAAACCTGGTCATTCCAATCTGGGAATCTTAGTCTAAAATGTATATGTCCTTACTTCCCAGGGGTCTGACCAGACATCATTGCTACCTTCTGAGTTTCATTATATTTGCCTTTGGAAGTAATTAGTTGATATGAAGAAATTCCTAAACCACTTAACATGGAGGAGGTGGATTCGTCTTAATTTTCTTTGTCACTGATTTATACTATTTCACAATGATATGTCATAGATTTTTGCATTTGTCTACTGTCAAGAAAAAAATTTTTAGTGTATGTGTGTATTTATAATTGAATGAGACAATTTACTCACCCAATCTTTAGCAAACTCTTAACTTTCTAAATTATATAAGAAAAAGAAAAGATCCTATCAAATACAATATTCAACTTTAAAAAGATGCCATCTTTCCAACTTGCAACCAGTCACTAGAGAAATACCATCTCTTTATGCATAACATTTTCAGTAAAATATCTAGCTCCCAAACCATTAATATTTGGAAATTAGGGAGTCACTGAATAAAAATAAGAAAATGTGTCATTTAGCTAGATCAAACATAGCTTTATATGTTAATTGGTGATCATTTTATAGCATATGTACAGATCAAACATCAAATTACACAGCTTAAATGTATAAAATATTTATTCATAAATTATATCTCAATATACTTAAAAATTATTTAAAATCTTATGTAACCAAATACAATGCCTTGCTTATCAATATGAATATGTATTTGGGGAAAGTAATGGAAAAAACTCAGAAAAGTAAGAATGAGGGAGAAGGCAGGAGAATAGAAGAAAGAAAAAATGGACAAATAAATGGTGAAAGGAAGGATGAAAAATAAGCAGGAAAGCTAGGATAGTGAGAGAAGGAAAGAGAAAATGAATGAAGGGAATAGTGCAATATTTTAATTAAATATTGAAATCACCAGACATACCAGTTAAAATATGATAGCTTAACTACATAAAATGAAATAATAATATTTTATATATTTTTATGTATGTTTGTTTCTAAAATAGTTACAAATTATAAATTTTACTTCATCTTATGCACTGACAGATCATGAAATAGTTTTGGAGTGTTATTAAACAATTAAAAAAAAATCCTGGTTCATTTAAAGCTTAGCTTGAGCCCTAGGGAAGTTTAGTACTATTCCATTCATGTTTATTCAAGTGTGTCTCAGTGACACAATATGAATGAAAAGATTTTGACTGAGGATATCTTGCAATTAGAAACCTGAATTTTGTTTTCCTTTCATTGCTGCACATCATTGGTGTTCCTCACATGAATACAAAATAAGTGAAATGTATGTTTATAATGAAAAAATGTACATTGCAGCACCTGGGAAGATATATAACCAAGTTCACTAGGTCTTTTCCTTTTTAAATGTCTGATGGGCATTTTTACACAGTAAAAAAAAAATGGCATAGTTGGCATAGTTTTATGGCATTGTTTTAATTAATTTTTCGATTATTATATTTAATAGGTTTAAAATTAGTTCTCAAAACTTTAAACTTATTTTAACTTAATAATTACCTAAAAAGTAAGATCAGTTATTTGACTTGATTTCAATTCATTTTCAACTTTATATTTCAGAGATTGAAATTGGTTTAAACATTTACCTCTATCTATGTATATGCTTAATTCAACAAGTTCACTTACCTGTCAATTTACAATCAACAATTTAATCTACCTAATTATATTGATCATTTCAAAGATTTCACAAGGCAAATCCATATAGACACATACCTATATACTGAGCAAATATTCCCATGCATTTAGACAACGATGGCATAAGCCACATTTGTAAATTTAATAACAATTAAGTTAAACCTTTGAATAAATTTTAAACAAACTATAGACACCTGATGCAATGATTCTATTATTGTGCTTAGATTATAAACATGAGGTACTAAAGTATTAAAACTTTCAATAATGGAGCTGGGGATGTGGCTCAAGCGGTAGCGCGCTCGCCTGGCATGCGTGCGGCCTGGGTTCGATCCTCAGCACCACATACAAACAAAGATGTTGTGTCCGCCAAGAACTAAAAAATAAATATTAAAAAATTCTCTCTCTCTCCCCCCGACTCTCTCTTAAAAAAAAAAAAAAAAAAAAAAACTTTCAATAATATAATCATTTTGTTCAGCCCATACAAATGCATTTCTTTTTTGTTCGGTACTGGCAATTAAAGTCAGGGGCACTCATCTACTGAGCCACATCTCTGGCCTTATTTTGTATTTTATTTAAAGACACGGTCTCACTGAGTTGCTTAGTACCTCACTGTTTCTGAGACTGGTTTTGAACTCAGTTCTCCTGCCTCAGCCTCCCGAGACGCTGGGATTACAGGAGTGTGCCACGAAGCTGGCACAAATGCATTTCTTAATGACTACCTCATGCTTGCTATGGCAAATTTGATTCTGCCATGGATTTAATGGCCCAGGACTCTGTCTCTGGGATCTCTGTAGATTTAAGGAAGATTCAACAAAATTTGGTTTTACTGACAATTTTAATTGCTGAAATCTATAGTGATGCCTTTTCTTTAGCCTAGGTAATTCCAAACCTCTCATAAACTTATACATAGCATGCTCTTATAATCTCTTGTGTGTGTGTGTGTGTGTGTGTGTGTGTGTGTGAGAGAGAGAGAGAGAGAGAGAGAGAGAGAGATTGAAGAGTAAAGGAGTGTCAAATAAAATCCATTTTCTTACACCAATATTTACCCAATTTCTGAATTGTACATGCAAAATTATAATAACATCATGAGAATTTAACCAAGTAAAACTTTAAATCTTGAGGATGCAATTTACCCATTGTGGAATTAACAGATGAAGAAACACAGTTCCATAGTTTTCACAGCTTCAGTGTTAATCTTTACATTGTTTTTAACCTTTTCATTACTTGATTTTAGTCATTTCCATTTTTGTTAACACAGCTAGACATTGAACTGGTCACTTTACTTTCATTAAGTGTAACAAAATTTAAGTATTAATTAAAATAAGATAAGCATACAGTTCTAATATGCCCATAATTAGCAATTTCTGTAAACACCTGAAATTCATTTGTATAGGACAATACTTTAAAACATTTTTCAGCATCATTATGGATTCATAGCTTTTCAAAGAATTATTATTTTCTCACTCAATTTTTAGAGGATCACTTCTTGTGCAGGGAAAGTACTTTAAGCTGCTTCTTTACATCCCTGAAAGTGTTCTGACTGTATAGCAACAGCTCAAGTTTCATGTCTCATATTTATTTTCCTGTTTAAAGATGCAGACAATTCTTAGGGACCCTATATTCTTTTGGTAGAGAATACCATTAGCCTCAGGAAATTGTACATAAATACAAATTTGCAGTAATGGATACATCATTTGTTGAGCAAACTTGGAGAACTGGAAATATTATTTATAAAGAAATTTAATTGATATCTTAAATTTAATTTACCATATGTATTTATTTGAATACGATGTTTTTTAACCTACTTTATATTTCTTTTCTTCTTCTTCATTACATCTTTTCCCCAATTTATTAAAGAAAATATCTGTTTAAATTATAGTATTGCATAATTAATTACAATAGGAATATACCTACTTAGATTTCAGAATTTTTAATGCATGTCCAATTTTTCTTTCCTCTTTCTTTTTTATAATGTTAATATGTTTCATTGTCCATCAGTCCATAATTTAATGAGAGTTTCAATTTCTGAAGTACACGTGTCTAATATATATATATATGCATTGCTTAATATCTTAGCCTAATGAATGTGGTTTTAGATGTTCTAGGGGATGTAGTACTCTATTCTCATTAGCAGTTTTATTTGTCATTATTATTCATCAACTATAGTGCCACTTGCCATATAATGCTTTTCTTCATCTGTGTTTCTGCTGTGATAGGTTGATTGGCTGCAACATGCTGTTTTTAATTCTTCAAAATTCATTTTCTCAATGAATATTCAATGCTACAGAGAAATATATATATTTTTTTACTAAATTATGTTGAAATTAGGCAGTTCTCTAGAGAGTCCAGTATATTAATCATAGAAGATATATTTACATGAATAAAATTGGTTATGTAGCCAAAATTCTAAATTTATTTAAATTACTTTAATATATTTCTCTGTTTTCTTGTTTGTACAAATAAAAACAAGAAATGATACAGTTAAAGCACCGGGAGGTTCAAGGTCCCAGAAAACCAGTTGGGACACAATGGCACACATAAATAAAACAAGTGTAGTACTGACACATCCAAAATGAGTAGTTTGAATAATTCCTTTCACCAGTTAAAAAAATGCAAAATATGAGGAAACACTTCATATGAGAAGCAGGGACCAGAGACTATATATCCAGTACTATTACAGTCAGGGTTACATCTAATAATTCACTTGCATGTGATTACTATGGTAAACTTTCTTTAATCTTCTTGTTATGAGTTCACAGACTGAAAATCTGTAACCAAATACAATTACAGTAACCACAAATGAAAATAAAGACTATAAGGAAAAGTATTATTTTTACAACAAAAAATACATGGTTTTCACTGCTTTGCTTTGTCTTCGTATACAAATATTGTATTTTCAATAAATCATTAATTGTATTTTTCAAATCTTGAGAGATTAGCCATCTGAAAGATTACATTCTGTCATCTCAAATCCATTAAAGAAATAAATGCATTAATTATCTTGAACGATCAGCTTCTCCTTTTTCTTGTATTCATTATAAATATGGCTGTAATTTTAGTGTAGTAAGAGTTTGAGAGCACATATTCATGATATTTCTGGAAATTAGTAAGTGGCTTGATGAGAAATTTGATTATAACAGTAATGAAAACTGTGGAGAATTAAAAAGAGATTTTCTATAGTTTGGATTTTGTATTTCCCCAAAGGTCATGTGTTGAAGCCTTGATCCCTACCCAGTTGGTGCCATTGGGAGATGGTGAAAACTTAAGATGTAGGACCAAATGGAAGAAAGTTGGGTCACTGAGGTATGCCCTTGAAGGTAGTAATTTTGACTCTGACCCCTTCTTTTCTTCTGGCTTTCTTTGGCTTCTGTGCCACCATGAAGTGACATGAAATTTTCTCCACTATGTGCTCCCACCGTGATGTATTAAGCCACCACAGGCCCTATGCAACAGGGCCACACCACCTGAAAACATGAGCCAAATTCAATCATTCTTCCCTTTAAGATTTTTATCTGAAGTATTTGTCACAGTGACAGGAAACTGACTAATACAGAAGCACTTCATGAAAATAATTTTATTTACAACAATATTATGTAATGTATTTTTAAAATGCACTATGAAGGTTAAGTTCAATGTGTCCTGAGCATGTCAATTAAAATGTGTGTTTCATGAAAACATGTTCATGAAAATAATTTCAAAAGAATTTCAGAAACCAATGGATAACTATATGTTTTAACACATTTTCTGAAATTAAACTGCTTTTTTAAAACATATAATGAAATAGTATAAGAAAAATTTAAGGAGGGGGCTGGGATTGTGGCTCAGGGGTAGAGTGCTTGCCTAGCACGGTCGGGACCCGGGTTCCATAGTAGCACCACATAAAAATAAAGGCATTGTGTTGTGTCCATTTACACCTTAAAAAAGAGGGAGAGAGAGAGTGAAAAAAGAAAAAAATACTTAAAAAATTTTAAGAGAATATAAAATATTTCTATTAATATTCTGAGACATAACTCAGATAATACATATTTAAAATGTTTTATTAAAATAAAAATAATCATAATATAAACATTTATTGAATATTTAATATGTGCTAGAAACTGTCACATTTTTTACTTTATCTCAATATCTGATTTCTTCTTCAAATATTATGAGCACCCCACTATGATTTCAGATAATGAAAGTAAACCTTAAAAATGTTATAAAGTGATACATTTCTTTTTTTTCTCCTCACAATATCATACATTATTCTGTATAATGATGAGGGTCTTCTTCCATCTTCCATGCAAATCCCCTTCTCCCTCCTTTTCCCTCCCACCTCTCTTCGCTATTTAGTGGTAATCTTCTTCTCATGCTCTTCCTCCTTATCTCATTTTGAGTCACCCCCCCTTATATCAGAGAAGACATTCTGCATTTTTTTTAGGGATTGGTTAACTTCACTTAGCATAATCTGCTCTAATGCCATCCATTTCCCTGCAAATGCCATGATCATGTTATTTTTTTAGTGCTGAGTAATATTCCATTGTGTATAAATGCCACATTATTTTTTTATCCATTCATCTATTGAAGGGCATCTAGGTTGGTTCCAGTCTAGCTATTGTGAATTGTACTGCTATAAACTTTGATGTGGCTGTGTCCCTGTAGTATGCTCTTTTTAGGTCTTTTGGGTGTAGTCTGAGAAGGGGAATAGCTGGGTCAAATGGTTGTTCTATTCCACATTAGATTGGGTAGAGAGATGTGATGGGAGGGGAGGGGAGGAGAAAAGGGGATAGGAAGGGCAGCAGAATAAAATAGACATTATTATTGCTGTATGTATATAGGTGACTGTATGACCAATGTGATTCTGCAACCTGTACAATCAGAAAAATGAGAAATTATACCTCATTTGATTCAAATGTAAGAACTGTCAAGATCATTGTACTGTCATGTGAAACTAATTCAAAAAATTGGTAGATTTGAACTGGGCATGGTGGCATATGCCTATAGTCCCAGTGGCTCGGGAGGCTGAGGCAGGAGGATTGCAAGTTCTAGGACAGCCTTAATTTAGCAAGGACCTAAGCAACTTAGCGAGATCTTGTCTCAAAAAAGAAAAAAATAAAGTTTTAGGAATGAGGTTCAGTGGTTGAGAGCCTCTGGGTTCGTCACCAGTACAAAAGAAGAAAAACAAATGATGAAGGGCAGCAGAATAAAATAGACATTAATATTGCTGTATGTATATGTGTCTGTATAACCAATGTGATTCTGCAACCTGTACACTCAGAAAAATGAGAAATTATACCCCATTTGATTCAAATGTATGACATGTCAAGATCATTGTATTGTCATGTGCAACTATAAAAAAATAAAATAAAATAAAATAAATGTTATAAAGTTTCCAAAGGTTCTATAACTAAGGGGCAGAAATATAATTTAAAATCACATGATATCCCAGAGGCTTTAACTTTTACCACAACTACTACTTATGGCCCATTTTTATGAAATGTTTAGTTGTTCTGGTATCTTTTCTTTTCAACGTACTTTTTTAATGGAAATATTCTGTAAAACTGCAAGAGATAGTCCTTCATTTAACATCCTTACTTGATCTTCAAATATCTTTGTTCTTATTCAAGCCATCTTATTCAAGCCAAGGTATATCTCTCCCTCTAATTATATTAGTATTTATTTCATAGAATTGGGTTCTCTGATATTTGGGACATCTCTATTTACAATTGTTATATGTTCTCAATGAGTTGTTCCCATTATGAATATGTATTGACCTTCTTTCTGTCTTTAACTGATGTTGGTTTAAAGTATATTTTGTCAGACCTTAATGTGACTACACCATTTTGCTTCCAAATTCCATGTGTTTGGGATATTTTTTATACTTTCATCTTAATAATGTCTCTGTTTTTGCTGAGTTTTATTCAGGCAGCTTATTTGGGGGTATTGATTTTATTCCAATCAGTTAGTCTATATATTTGACTAGAGGATTAAGTGAACTCACAATGAAAATTTTTAGTAAAAGATATGTATTTGTTCTTTGTCATTTTGTTGATTTTCTTCTGGTTGTTTTGAATATGTTATGCTAATTTCTTCCCATATTCATCTTAGATATTTGACAGCTTACTATCTTGATATTGTTTCATTTTTTTCTACTTATTATTTGTAGGTCTATTCTTTCAGTGAGATTTATTCTTTTAATGCTCTCACAATTGTGTTTATCTTTCTTTCTCTTCTGGGTATAGGATTCTCTTAAATATCTCGTATAATGTTGGTTTAGCAGACATGAATTCCCTCAGATTGTTTAACTTGGATTATATTTACTTCTACCTTGATTATAAAGGATAACCTTCCTTGGTATCGTTATCTTGATTGGCAGTTACTTTCTTTCAGAACTTAAAATACATCATTCCATGCCCTAGTGATCTTTATAGTTTCTACTGAGAAATCTGCTGTTCTTCCAATGGGTTTGTCCTTAATTTTGATTTGGTGCTTCTCTCTTACACCTTGTGTGTGTTTAAGTGTATGTGTGTGTCAACTTAACTATAATAGTTATGGAGAAGTTCTTTTCTGATCCTCCATATTTGAGATTCTAAATGCCTCCTGTGGCAGTATGTCCGTGTCTTTCCTAAGCTTTGGGAAATTTCTGCTATTATTTTATTGAATAGGTAATCTATGTCCTCAGCATGAAGGTCTTCTCCCTTCAGGTGATTATGTGGATGTTTCAGCTCTTAATGGTGTCCTGTAGAAATATATGTTTTCTTCATTCTTTTATTCTTTATTTTTTTATTTAATACTTCTCATATTCTTTCTTTCTCTTGATTTACACTGTTGTTGAGGCTTTCAATTGACTTTTAATTCTGACTTAATTGAGCTTCTAATTTCTAAGATTTCCATTTGCTTCTTTTTCAAATTCTCTTTTTTTACTAAAATGCTTAATTTTCTTCCTTAATCCATTCAACTGTTTATTTGTATTTTCTTGGATTTCAAAGAGCTTTTTCAAAAATAATTTTTTTGAACTTTTGTCTGACATTTCATATATTTTGATATCTTTGAAATTTGTCACTATGAAGTTATAAATTATTAGGTATAATATTGTCTTGCTTATTCATATCTTTCGTGTTGTTCTGTTGAGATCTAGGCATCTATTTGGGATATATATTTCTTCCACAATTAAATGAGGGGGCCTTATTATCAATTAGTCTTCTTTAATACCTGAAGTACCACTTTTCTCTGTAGAATTAAATTTTCCTGGTTTTTCTTTTGACTATAGTCTCCCTAATTCTTCTTTGTGAATAGTGGGTTTTGACATAATGCATACTATGACAGACTCTGTGGGATCTGTTTTTCTGTAAGTCTCAAAACAGTGGAGTCCCTCTAGTAATTCAGCCAGGTGTAGTGTAGACAGCAGACTAAATGGACTGCAGCCTTTGGAATTATTTCTACAATGAGAGTAGAAACCCTATCAGGTTATGTGGGGTTACTCAGGTATTGTTGATCTTGATTCTCTTATTTAGAAGCAATTCTGGTACTGACTGTTATAACCATGGTTGTATTCTCTGTTTAAACACTGTTTGAGACCATGGTGTTTCCCGGGGTATAAAAAGGTTCAAGGTCAGATCTCTCTTTCTGTGGCATTCACTTCCAGTAAATGTGCCATAGGATATGGCAACCAACGTTTAGAACCTTCATAGGTAGGATAACCATATATTTATGTTATTTCTCATTGCTTTTTCTGTTGGGGTGAGTATCTATGGGAAGGCCATTAGATTCTTTCCCTACCCTTGTCACTTGGGGATGAGTCTTCAGCTGGGAGGTTTTCTCTCCTTTTTTTCTTTGAAGTATCCACGAAGGTTTCGGTGGGACTAGATAGTAGCAAGGCAAAATTTCTCTCAGCTGAGCTGGGAGTGTAGTTCAGTGGCAGAGCACTTGTGCAACGTATGCAAAGTCCTGGGTTTGACTCTCAGCACTGTGAAGAAAAAGAAATTATTCAGAAGACTAAAATAACAACAAAAACAATATCAAAAACTACACAAAATATAGGGAGGGAAGTGACATAGAAGAAAATAAAAATTTACAAATACCATAGAAATAATATTTTTTAATAAAAGGAAAAAAAGAGAAAATGATTAAATGTTAAATAGAAGAAAAGAGAAAAATAGGAGAAAAGCAGATAGAGAGTAAAACAGGGATAAAAAGAAAGAGTAAATTTTAGAAAGAGGAGAGAGTAAAGGAAAACAGAAGGAAATAAACAAAAAGCACCAACTAAAAATGTATTAGGAGAAAATGAAAATTCTTGCCCATTAAGCCTCTTGAAAGAAGGGATGAAAGTGCATGCTTTCACCCTAGATGATCAAAGGTCCTCTGTGGGTCTTCTTAGACTGGGCATCTAATGGTCAGAGCAAAGGGTGGGTTTTATTCATCCTTGTCTCCTTTTCTTTGTGGTGCTTCCCCCAGTGGCTAGTATAAGTGATTTATAGCTGTAGTTGGAATTCCTCTCTGATGCTTTTCTCACTATAATAAACTAGAGTGTAAAGTGGAGCTCCCCAGATGATGTTTTTCTCTGGAGCTTTTCAGACTGTACTCTGCAATGGTGGAGAAACTGACCGTGCACCTAGCAAGAATAAAGGAAAAGCCTGGCAGATTCTCTGGAGATTTTGATCTGTAAGCTTTCAGGGTGCTGCTTACAACATCCTGGAGCTCATCAGAGTGATGGTGTGGAATGTGCAACTCCACAAAATTTCTCTCCAAAGCCTTTTGGGATGTGCACTCTGAGGAAGGATGGGGTTAATGGTGGTTCTGTGGCATACCCCCAAATGTCCCCAAGGGCAGTAAGAAGCAACGAAGGGACAAAATAATTGTGCTGATGTGGGGGTATTTGTGGAGGGGTCTGCATGATCCACTTCCTACAATTTGGGTACTTCCAGAGTTGCCTCCCACAACAAATCAAAAGCAACTATTTTCTCCCCTTGATTTTCAGAGACAGATTCTCCAACAGACGATTTAAAGGAAAACACCTTCAGTTCCCCTCTGCATCACAGACTAGTTTCCCATCTCATAAAATCCTGGGGAGTCAGGGTCTTTTTCCAAGGCACCAGACTAACTCTCTGGGTGGCAGATTGCTGAATAAGTATAGTGTAATAGCCTTTGGGGTTCCCAGCATGGGAAAATGCAGGGACCCCATTAACTTCCACAGCTACAAGCTCATGGGAAGTGCAGAGAACTTTAGAGCGAGTTCCCTATGCAAATTCCAGGCCCCTTATTCATTTAGACTTCTTGTCTGTAGGGTACCAAATCCTGTCCTCAGATTTCACTGGGACTCACCCTATTTCACTGTAATTGCACTAAGTGGATGTGCTACCCCTGCTGTGCTGATCTGAAAAAGGTGTATAGGGGTTTATTTCTCCCACTGTTCCATCTTCCAATACTTTTCTGTCCACTGCTGCATTGCCACCCAAGGTCAGCCTTCTCAATAAGCAGCCTCATTCTTGCTTTGCTTCCAGTTTCCCATAGAACTGGACAAGTTCTGGGTGCCTCTAATCCTACTTCATGGAACTGCCTTTAGTTTTAAAGATTTTCATAAATTTAATTTTATACGGATTATTAAATATAAATAAGTATTCCTTCAGGAGGTTGGTAGATGGTTGTACCAAACCTATTAAAGATAAGGCCTTGATACTGGGTGAAAATAAATACCTGAAGTTATTCCTTACCCGAAGAGATCAGCCAACAAAAATTTGGCAATGAGTATATCATGGCAATCATCGAATCCTACTAATTTTCTGTTTAATAAACTTTTAAATGATAAAACATTGATTGTAGTTATAATTAACTAACGAATCTTTGTTGTTGTTAAAACATTGCATTAGAAACTTAATGTGATTACAAGAGTTTGGAAAGTAAGGGAATGGGAGGACTCTGATCAATTTCTTGCTGCACAAATAAATTGGCGTTCAGAGAAATTGGGGAGTGTTCAGAAAGATCACAGAGATATTTATTGGGCCAGAAAAATAAAATACACTGAGAAATGTTGAAGGATGTACAATTGTTTTAACTAAAGTGGAAATTTAGAAAATGACTTTGATGGTGATCATCAGTAATTTCAAGAATTCAGAGTGGTGATTAGAAATTGTATATCTACAGAGAGAAAGTCATTTATATTTTGCCCTGGGTGTTTAAGAAGGAAGTTTTCTTAAAAGAAGTTTGAAAATTGAAAACTCTTAGTTAAAATGAGAAGATACAGCAATGCGTTCTCTAGAGAATTATAATAAAAGAGAACAGGACGCTTTCTCATTTTTCTGGGGGCAGTTTATAGAGAGCCGGGGACAAAATTCATGACCTCTCTTGTGCCCTTTCTAGCCTGGAGGTTCTATGATGTTCAGTTTATTTAACCATGTGGACATTGGAAAGTTGATTTCATTTCTGTATCATCAACTGGGGAAATAACTGTATTACCTGATAGATTTTTTTCCCCCTCAAATTTGTTGTTTCCCAGGTGGTTCTCCAGTTTTATCTAATATTACTCTCTGAACCAATGCAACAATCCAGCAGACATAAGGTAAAATGGTTAAACTATAGGTTGATCTAATAAGCATGAGAACTATTTATTTTTATGGAGAAAAATCAGACAACAAAATTTAGAATTAATTTTTTTCAATTTTCTCATTATTAATGTATATATTAACAGCAATATTAAAATAGCAATGCTATTTTCAGGGTTTCATTTTATACTTGCAACTTTGCATGTACATTTTTTCATACTACAACACTTCTAAATATCATCTTGGTTGTTAGATGATATTTGGCTTTTGCTTTATAGCATAATAACTCAGTCCCATTATATGATTTTCCAATTTTTTAACCTAAATATATTAATAGTGTATTTTATACATAAATTTTCTTTTATACCTTGTAGAAAATTATTTTCATTTCTATTTTATATAATAGTATAAGAAAAAAATGTTGAGTCATAAACCCCTTAAAAATTCAGATTGTATCAGATGCTGTGATACACACCTGTAATCTCTGCTGCTCAGGAGACTGTGTCAGGAGTACTGCAAGTCAAGGCCACCGTGGCAACTTGGTGGCATCCTCTCCCAATATAAAAAAGAAAAGCCTTGGGATGTAGTTCAGTGGTCAAGAACCTGTGGATTCAGTCCCCAATGCCAAAAAATGAAAACAGAAAAAGATAAAGAAACTTTTCATATTCTCTGTTATGGACACTTGAGGGAATTTCATAACAGTGTAATTACTTTTCCAGTGTCCATAACTTTCTTCAAATGTATATTCTTCAAATAAAACAACAAAGGTTTGCTGATTTTTAAAGAAAATTAGTGTATTTGTTCATGCTTCAGAGTATTAGTGAAAAAGAATCTGTTGGACACTGATTACTTTTCAAAGAAAAACAGAATCACTAGCAAACCACACTTTTAAAATTAATTATAGAAGAATTATTCATATATTAGTGCAAAATTTTATGTAGAAATTGACAAGTGAGCTTCTAGGAATTATGCACAATACTTCTATAAAACTGTTTTCTTAGGACTATATTGAGACATAGTAAGTAATGTTATTACAAGGAGTAATAGATTAAAGTTATCATGCTCATATTGAAAGGTAAGCATTTCAATGCAAATAAAGGGAAAACCTAAACATAATTCAACAAAACAAAAAGATTCTTCTTTTCCAATATAAAGGAATAAAACATCCATCCATTGCTGGCAGTCTTCTTTATATGTCTTCTTATTCATTTAACTTGCTTTTCAGACATATGTAAAATCTCTTCATATTCACATGCTAAGTTTTTTTTAAGCCTCTAGTTTTTACCTGTTTTCCTTCTTCCAAGCTTAATTTATCCTCAAAGAAATTTTGCAGCATAGAACTTGTTTTCCTCGAACACGGAATTCCATCAACTTGAGAGGCTGATGCAGGAGGACCACAAGGTCAAGGCCAACCTCAGCAGTTTAGCAAGACTCTGTCTCAAAGTAAAAAATAAAAAGGGCTGGGATGTGGCTCAGTGGATAAGCACTGTTGTGTTGAGTCCCTGGTACCAAAAACCAAAACAAAACAAAACAAAACAAACAAAAAACAGCAAAACCTTTTCCCCAACCTTCTGATATAAAAATTTTGAATTGTGTTAATGCTCAATTCAAGGGACAGAAAACCAATTTGAAATAGATTAAACGAAACTGTATATGTTGAGTTAAATGCCAAATTAAAAGAGGATGAAAGTGGGAATGCTTTTAGGAATACCTAAACATTAGGCTGTGACACCAACAAAATCATCATTGCTTTCCTTGCTCAAGTTTTGGTACTTCATTATGAAAGAAAGATGAAGGTGAAAAGGCAGTACATCCCAACTGATTCTCAAATTTTCATAGCTTTGCAAAAAGCAAAGCAAAATGTTTTGATTTCAATTCTTATTTGGAAAAATCTGTACAGTTAATTATTTTTCATGAGAAAAATGTTCTTTTTCTGAATTCCCTTACTTTTATTAAGGGTATAATCATTTATATTACATTTTGCTTTATATATTTTATATTTTAATAATAAAATTATTTTTATGTATGTCTTTTACTTCTGAGCTTTTGTCTTTTAGTTCATGTATCTTCAATACATCAACTAAACAGTTATTTTCAAGTGATTGCAAAAGTTTAAAACATGACTTCTATAAATTACATCAATTTAAAAAAATTGGGAGTTTTTATATTTTCATAACTATAGCTGAAAAATTCACACAACTAAAATCATATGCTATCTAAATTTTCATGTTTTTTAATCCATCTATTCCTTTTCTTCCTCACTTATTCACATTAATTTATACAAATGTGAATTAATTATAATTGTGAAAATGCTTTATTTTTCTTACCGCATACTACCAATGCTTGAGTCAATTTTATATGTTATCACCAGATCAAACTCTGAAAAGATAATTTAATCAGATTATTGCTTTGGTTAAGCTTCTTCTTACCAAATTTGGCAGAAGCCTTATCACCTTCTTTCATAATATGTTCAATCTACTTTCTTACCCTCATTTCTCCAGCAGGCATACATTCCAGACCCTTCATTGAATCCCTTGTACTCTAACAGTGGGAAGCTAACAAAATTGTTTCAGTAAAACTACCAGTAAATTACAACTATACTCACTGATCCATGCTTTTGTGTAGACTTCTCCCACACTTTTTTTGGATTTGGGTGTGAAATTTACTTTGGTCAATGAACATTAAAAAAAATAGAAGAAGAAGCCATATATAGCATATTAAGTCTTGCCCTCTATAGCTGCTGAAAACTATTCTGCTACCTTCTGAAAAATCCCACGCTAGCCTTTTTAAGGATAAGAAAATAAATGATTAGAAACCTTACTATCCCAAATATTCCAAGCATTCCAGCCCTAAAACATGTGTCCCAAATTCATGAAGAGCCAAGGAATTTCAAAAGCCTTAAAGTGGGAGCTTAGTCCACTTGAACTCCATGGATGAAACTGAGTGAGAATAGATCAAAAAGCAGGAGATAAGGTAAGAAAGATAGCAGCACCTTGGAAGCCATGACATGTACCTGGGTGGTGCTCTACAGGATAAGGGTAGCAAGTAAATGGCATTATCTGACATAGTTTAAAAGAATTATTTTCACTGCTAATCAGGGAAGAGCCTGTGGCAGAATAAAAAGAAAAAAAAGTAAAAAGTTGAATTAAAAAGAAATTGCATCAATTCAGGTGAGAGATAACAATGGTTTGGAGAATGAGGAAATGGTAAGGAGGTAAAAAATTTGTGTATCTCAGAGATATTTTGAAATTCAGGAAGACAGTGTTTGTTACTGATTGAATTTGAGCTGTAAGAGAAGAGAGGTTATCTTATTTGTTAATGTGAGGTAAATTGTGATAACCGCAGATTAGTGGTTTGAGGAGAAGGTAAGTAAATCAGTACTTAGTTCTGAATATGTGATGGGGACATGTCTATTAAACAAAAAGGGGAGTAGGAAGATGTAAAGCCAGACTGAAGAGAACTATTTGAGATCTTACTTAGGAACCGCCGAATGCATGAAGGATTTACGCTATCAAAAACAACGAAAGCTTTTCTAGGGAGATTGTGTAGAAAGAGAAGAGGAAAGCTTTGCAGTCCAGCACTGGGACATTGGAAATCTGAGAAAATGTAAAGAAGAGAAGGAACCGGTTTTACAGAGGAGGCTACAACCGTGTTTCATATTGTATTACATTCCCCATGGTTTAAATGCAAAATCATCATTCAATTCTCTATTTTAAAGATGGGAATAATCGAGGTTTGGGAAAGTTAGTTTTTCTGATATCATAAATGAGTTAACAAAGATGAATTCCCTGATTTATTAAATTCCCAAGCCTCAGGTTTTAAACACAGATCCAATTATATGTAAAGAACTGAAACACATAGCTGTAGTTTTCTGTTCTTCTCGCATGGAATTATTCACTGCAAATTACTAAAGTTTTACTTGTCATACACAATGTTATTTGAGATTGAAAATCCCTGGTTGCTCCCTATTTTACTAACCACAAAACGGCTCACAGCTGGGATATGATCCATTATTACTTATTCACTACTATAGAAGATAGTTTATCCAGAGCATAAAAAGGAGTGAATAAGGCTGTTGGAAGAGAAGGGTCGCGTTACAACAATTCAGATTGCTTATTACTGCATCATTTCTCCCCTGTTGGTTATATCCCTTCAATTGTGGAGCATTATCTCACACTTTAAGCAACCTTTATATTTGGAGGGACTGCAGAACATTTCATTAAAATTATCATAAAGCTGGCAACCAATGTCAACTGTAAATAATTTTACTCTGAAAGCCAAAGAGATATAAACATTTTCTAGTCTAATATAAATAGTTGATTGGGATGCATAGAGGAGTCTTATTGTTATAAACTCAGTTTACTCTGTTTTCTTCTTATTTTATATGGGATGAAGATGGAGAGAGAGAATGCACAGAGTTATTACTGTAATGGGAAGCTTTCAGTGCCCTTCGCTTACGTTAAATTAAACTTCATATGATTGAAAGAATGCTTATACTGACAAAACATCCAAGAGATTTACAATTATCAATATATGAGAACAATTTAGAATCAAAGACCAAACTAAGTCACCATTGGTCCACTCATAAATTAGTGTCTGGAGCCTCTACCAGTTAGACAGTAGACTTGAGAATGACCTATTGGCCTCCCTACCTACAGCACTGGATTTTCTACACTTTGAACTATCTTTAGGGTTATTGCAATTTAGATTATCTTACTTCCATTCCCCCTTGCAAAGTTCTAAGATGCTTCTGTCTATAGTTACATGCAATCACTGGATGACTTCAGAGTCAAACTGGTTGCTTTAAATAAGCATGTATTTCCATGTTCTTTGTTTGTTTACAGATACTTATCTAGTGAATACTGAATAGACCAAATAAGTTTTTATTTTTTCTGAGGCTTATTAGACATTTCTGAAGCCTAGTGCATAGGTTCCAAAGTAGTAGTTATACTCTGGAACTTGGCAGTGAATAGGGAGAGAATATTCTTTGAAATATTGAAGGCAATGTTATATCTTCTATTTTGTCTATGTTATTTGTTTTATACACCCATACACATAATCCTCCCTTGACTAAGTCTCCTGAGTAGATCCAAGGGAAGTAAAAATAATTCTTCTCTAGGAAGGAGTTGAAACCAGCACATATATGGCTTTGTTGTGTCTGGGGACATTGCTAAATATTGATATTAAAGCCTGCTCAATTGCACATATTGGAAGTTTGCATTTAATAGGTTTAAATCATGTAACTCTTACCTAATGAAAAAAATGGCAACAAATAAAAACAAAAATTGCCAAACTGTAGATGACATCAATCATGTAAACTTTAATGAACTGATAATTAATTCTATCTCAAAGCTTCCCTAGTTCAAGGGAAAACATTGATGCAATGTTTCATAAAAAATAAGCTTTATAAGAGTATATTGCAAATAGCTTTTTGTATTAAGTATGAATAATAGTAAACTTCATTTATTTATATATTGCCTTTTTAAATTTGTATCATGTATTTCATCTTTATGGATATCATGCATATCATTTATTTCACTGTTTTTACTTCATTAATGTTATTTAATATAAAATAGGCAAATTACTGTACTCAATATATTATAAATAAACAATGATACATTTGCAGGGAATATATTCAACTTTTTAAAAATAGGAGAAAAAATTTCTTTAAAAATGTTGAATATGCCTTTGGAAGAAAAAAAGCCTAATTCCTAGATAAGGTACAGACAGCTTCTCACCATTTGACCTTAAGCTATGTTGAAGGATATTCTCAGAACACTATTTCCTTCTTGTATCAGTATGCAAAATACTATGCTAGAACTGTCACACTTGAGGGGAGAGATGAGCAGTCGAGAGTTCTCTGAAGAGGGAGAGTCCCATGGTCTGGCCTCACACATTCTAAATCATTATGTCTGGGGTGTGTTTCAAAAATCTGCTCTCATAACAAGTGCCTTTTAAAAATCACTCCTCTAACCATATTCATTATTGGTTATTCCTCTTCCTCTGAACACTTGTGTGTTCCATTTTCATGGTTAAGAATGTTCTTTACCCATTAAGATAATTAACTCAGTGATTTTTAATGCCCATTATCAACATCTTTCTTCTATGTAACTATCTTTAAGCCATTAAGACTTAAACCTGAAAACCGAGTGTTTTAGTCAGCTTTTCTGCTGTTGTGACTAAAAGACCTGATAAAAACAATTAGAGGAAGAAAAGTTTATTTGAGGGCTCATGGTTTCAGAGGTTTCAGTCCATAGACAACCAGCTCCATTCCTCAGGGCTCAAGGTGAGGCAGAACATCATGGCCGAACAGTGTGGTGGAGGGAAACAGATGAAGATATGATGATCAAGCAGCATAAAGAGAGAATTCACTTGCCAGAAACAAAATATATACCCCAACACCACACCCCTAATGCGTACCTTCTCCAGTCACTCTCTACCTGCTTTCAGTTACCACTCAGTTAGTCCTCATCAGGGGACTGATTCACTTGGGTAAAGACTCTCATAACCCAATCATTTCACTCCTAAATATTCTTGCATTGTGTCACACATGATCTTTGGGGGGAACACCTAATATCTAAACCATAACACTGAGGCTGTAATAATTTTGTTCCTATCTGTGTTCTACTAGCATTCTGAATGCATCTCTATTTTATTTCATATCCACTACCTACAAAAATGCATAGGTCACAGATAATAAGTATTACCAGATTGTTATTAATGAAGAAACTCGGGCTCCACTCCACATTTACAGCAACAGATTCTACTTTAAACAAGAACCCAAGTCAATTTGAAGTTTTAGAACCACTTTCACATTTCACCAATTCTTTTTCTTTCCTTTCCTTTCACTTACCCTCATCCCTTTTCTTCCTTCTTTTTTTTCCTTTCCTTTTTCTCTATTCTATGACTCTCCCTCTCCCTCTCTGTCTTTTATAATAAAAAAAATCTGAACTAGTAATGCATCTTAAAGAACATTGTTTCTTTAGCATTTAGAAGAAAATCAAATATGCACTTTTTAAGAATTTGTTAAAATGGCAATGTGTTTGTGAAATAATTTGTACTACAAAAGAAAAAAAAGAAATGTAGAGATACCAAGAAAAGAGAGAATAAGGATTAATACAAAACAGGAATAAATGAGTATGTGAAAAATGTGAGATACAGAAAAATTCAAAATACTTCACTTTAAGCTGAAATGTTTTTTATTTATTTCTGTAGCATAGCAATCTCATAAAAGCAATATTTAATACTGCTTGGTTAACTTGAAAATTGGTTTTCTGTCTTACTTTAAGTTTTAATGTCAAAAAGGTGTTCCACTATATTATGAATGGCACAATCTATTGCCATAGAAACATTAACATGTCACTGGTATATCTTTAAAATAGTGATTTTAAAACACATTTGTAAAAGTTGCTTAAAAATCAAATGAGAAGTCTATATCTTTGATAATTCTTATTTATGAGTCATGGAGTATAACTGCATTATTACCCTGATCTCTGGAAGATACTGATACATATCATTAGGGGTTAGTCAGGGAGGTTGAATATGCAATTAGGTTGAATTTTGTTTCTCCCTCAAAATGAAGTAAGTTAAACTCTTTACTGGTTAATTTATGTGCCAATTTGACTGGGCTAAGGAATGCACAGTCTAGTGAGCATTACCCAATTCACTGAAGGTCCAGTAAAACAAAACGTGGAATGTCAAGAGTGATGGTTAAATTAGGGTCCTTGGGCTGTCCTGCGACAGAGGCGATGCCTTTCCTGGGAACTTTCAGTGAGGAAGTGCTAATTAAAGATTGCTCAGTTGCTATGGTGACACCCTGTTCAAAAGGAGGTTCTATGCCAGTCAGGGAGCTATAAGTTTTTAACTTTGACGTTCAGATACCAGCTGCTCTGGGGTAGAAAATTATGAGTGGAAGCTGACAATCATAATTGGGCTACTCATTCTTATGACCTTGTTTCTGCTTGTTTTGAAGAAACTTTCTCACAATAAACCTTTTTATGATTATACCTGTATACTAAACATGCTGAGCTTGTTTTGGATCACTATCTCCCTTCTAGGGATTTTAGTGAACCACCAAGTCTCAGCTTTATCTCTATCTGTGTGTCTGGTTTTTTTCTCTTCATCCTCTTATCACTCCTCATCTAGTACCTGAATTAACAGCTGTTCACATCCTGGCCATAAAACAAGACATAATTTCTCTCTCTCTCTCTCTCTCTCTCTCTCTCTCTCTCCCTCTTCTTGAGCTAGGACAGCCATTTTCTCCTGCCTTGGAACATCAGAGCTTTTCTTCCTCAAACCTTCAAACTCTACGACTTACACCAGCATTCCCAAGTACACAGGACTAGGACTGAGTTACACACCACACTGATTTCTCTGAGTCTCCAAACAGTAGACAACATATGGGACTTTTGGTCTCCACAATCATATAAGCCAGTACTTGTAATAATCGTTTTATTATTCATCCAATTGTTCATGTCTCTCTGATGAACCCTAATATAAAGGCCTAATCCTCCATACCTACAAATGTTACTTTGTTTGAAAATACAATTGTCCTAGATGTAATTAGATAAGATGATATCATACTGAAGTAGGGTAGGCCCTTAATCCAATATAAAGAGAGGGATGCCTACTAGGAGAATGTCATGTAAAAAAGGAAGACAGAGAATACAACTACCAATTAGCTATGCATTTACCATTTAAGAATGGACTGTAGGTGTCTGCAGAAGCCAGAGAGAGGCATGAAGTGTATTCTCTCAACACTGTGAGAGAACTAATTTTATGGAATCTTAATTTTGGACTTCTAGCCTTCAAAAATGTAAGAGAATAAATTTTTGTCTTGTTTATTCACTCAATTTGTAGTCTGTTTTTGCAGTAGTCTTAAGAAACTAACACATTCCTGATGCTTTAAAACAAGTTGAGTAACTCTTGATTTTTGTTGTCAGAGGTAGCAATTCTCACACTTGAGTATACACAACTATGACCACAATTGCTTAATATTTTTTTTATTTTACATATTGAACACACACACACACACACACACACACACACACACAGGCACACACTGACTGAACTGGGCCTCTGCTCCCTTCTGGCATAGCTAACCTGCAGATTACTCTTTAAGGATTGAGTTTGTTAGATGCAAACCTAAGAAGTATTTTCCACTGAATGTTAGTGAGTGGGGCCAACCACAATATACCATAGAGGTCAATGAAATGAGACTTCATGACTATATCTTCCTAAATTCAAAGTTTATGCACTTTATTCACTGTGGTAGGGCTTTATTTTGAAAGCCATTTGCAGCAGAAGTGGGGGTTAATTCCTTGGGTTGGTGAACAGAATTCATTTACGGAACTTTTCTTATGGAGTTTGTTGAAGCTGCAGAAATTGACTTCAGTAGAGGATGATCAGAATAGCTGAAGTAAACAAAAACTTTTGTGAAAGTGGTGAGTTTGGAGACACATATGTTAGGATCCTGGGTTAGAATTCTTTGCCTCTCTTATGCATAGGGTCTGCATCACTGTGGCAAGCTATATGGTGCAGCAGCTTATGAGATTATCGGGAGATAGCATCATTGGCAATGCCATCAGGAGAACAAACAAAACTGGTTACAGATATTTTTAAATCAGCTTTCAAGAAATAAATACCAGCTCTATTTCTCATCAGTAATATCTAAACTCAAATGTTACTTCTACAGAGAAGTCAAACTGTGTTACTCTCTGAAATGAGCATGCAGCTCTACTATACCAATGAAACTTGTTTTATTTTCCTCATAACTGCTATGTGTCTTTCTGAATTTGTAATTTGTATTCATTTTTCTGTCTTATACAATATTAGCCTTCCATATTAGATAGAAGTTCTTTCAAATTATATGTATAAATGTGGATCATTTAAAGCATATATAGTATGTACACAAATACTTATAAATATATACTTATGAATATAAAGTATTTTAAAAAATAAAAACTGAAAGCAAGAACAAGAAATTAATACCAAAATTAATTGATGCTACTAAGTGAAAATAACTTTTTATTTTCATATTTTAAGAATTGTCTAGAATAATCACAAATTTAAGATCAGAAAAAATAAATACTTCAAAACTTTTAGTATTCCTCTCACTATACATTGAGAATGTGCAGTGAAATCCTTTGCTTTTATGGGCTCATGCTTGGGAATTCAAACAAGTAGATATTCATTGAACACATGGTATAGTTAATTACTCTGATAGAGGAAGTAGAAAATGTTATAGGGAGCACATAATATTTAACTAAAAGATACAGAATAAACCAGAAATAAAAAATTTCCAAGAGCTAATGACATTTAAGCTGAGATATAAAACAAGTAACAACTATATAAGTGAAGAACGTAAGTGTGCTATTTTGTGTAAGTCATGTGTGTACATGATGTGTATGTACATTTGCATGTGTTTATTTTATGGTTACGTCAGAGGTAGGGATGGTGAAAAACTAGAGATAATAGCAGGAAGTAGTCACTCTTTATTGTTAAAGAAATGCTGATTCAAATATAAAATAAAATACATTTTTAAAATTTATTTCATTATCAAAGATTACAATGTTTGACAATATCTAGTTTTATAGCAGACATGGATTAAGAGTATCTCATATATAGCAGGCAAGGATGAAATTAGTACACCATTTTAAAAGTTATTATTATTTTATAAATTAATGTTCTCAAATACCTAGCAACTTACATTTTAGGTATGCAGTTCCCTCTTGCTAAATGTGATATATGCACTGGAAAACAATTACAGATACTTTTATTGAAACAGCCCATGCAGAAAAGTTATAATAGTAAGTCATAGGAAGGGGATTATTATTAATTTAATTTTATGTAACTAAGGTCCTGTGAAAGAGGAAAATATTATGAAGGGACTTTTAATCATAGTGATAGACTGTATGATAGTCTTGACTTAAACAGAAGTAGTGGAAACAGAAATAAGAGAAATAAGATCCAGTTATTCAGTAAAATTTGTAGGATTTGGTGACAGATTGTAGAGGGTGAGAAAGAAGAAAACAGGGTGATTCAAGTGGCTGACTCAGTTGAAGGTGGTGCCAATTATTGACATTATAAACACAGTAAATGAAGTCCATTTAGGAGGCAGAAAAAGAAGAGATATTGATTTCCTATTGAATAAGATAGCATCAACCTCACCATTAGGTATTCTTTTGTATTCTGTAGCCATGTGTGTATTTAATATTTCTTTGGGTGTTTAATAGTCTTGTATACAGAAAAAATAGCACACTAACATATTATCCTGAGCTTTTATTTCCAAATTGTATTTAAAATTGAGGCATCGACAATACCATGATATCTCTTGCAACATGGCTCAATATTTATTTTGCAGTATAAAAATAGATTTGTCTATCTACTTGTTACAAAATAAGAGGATTTGTTTTCTGCTGTTCTTGCCATTGTGTATTCATAGATCTCTTTTTAAAGCTCTCTTATCATTCCAGACACTTCAAAAGAGGATTTTATCCCAAGTTGGCACTTAATTTTATCTGCATATGGGTGGTTTGTTTTTCTCTTGTTGATCCTTGAAGACTTTCATTTGTCTTTTCCATATGGCAAAAATGGGTACATATTTTGTGAGCATCTGCAAGGCAATATTTAATACCCTTGCATTCCTAAGAAATTATGTTCATGCTGACACATGTTTTCATAACCAATGTAGTTAAAATGTGTAATGTCACTCTGCCCGCACAGAATAAGAATCAGTTGTTAGTTTTGCCGAACATTAGGAAGGTTATTTGATGCTTTATAATGCACTTTGGGAAAAAAACTCTGTATTAATTAATTTATTTTGCAAATTTATTTGGCCTTTCAATGTCTGTTTTTTTTTCCCTGTTTGATCCAAATGTTCACCAGAAAGAAAGAAAAAAATAATCTGAATGAAGGCTGATAACCAAAAGTAATATGTTATGATATCACAGGTGATACCACAAGCTTTATGTTTATATGTCCTGCTCATACCAGATGTGACTGTTTTCTTGGGTATTACAATTGTGACATTTGAAATCTTGGTAAACAATACACTTTTTTCCCTGATGCTTCTTTTGTTCAAAATGTTTTTAACTGCCTTTTTGATATTCCTTAGAGTCAGATTACAGGCCCTGAAAAGTAATAAATATCCGTGTTTCATATTTTCATACAGAAACTGTTGCTAGCTGTCAAAGCATTATTCTGTAACATAAGCTCTAAAACATTGTTGGATGCTTCCAAAATTCAAACTTACCATTAAAGAACAAATCCATTTGTACTGTTGAGGTACATAAATGCATGTGCCACAAAAGATAGCACTCGTTGAGATCTATAAATTCTCAAATTCTTTTCAAAGTGTCAGTTGCATAGCACTAAATTCACATTTTCTATGCCAAGTTACATATAATGCAGATGATATTTTCCCCAGGAAGTTTTTCTTACTGTAAATAATGCAGAGATTATTAAACATTGCTTTTAAATCTCCATCTTATTCCTCTAATTTAAAGGTCAACAATTTTTATTTTTCTGAGAAGTGCCACATAGTAAATATTTTAGACTGTGTGGTTCATATCATCTTTACGGCAGCTATGCAATGCAATTACCATGGTTGCAAAAGAGCAGCAATAGACATAACTAAACAAATGAATAGTTCTATTTACGAAAGTGGGATGGAGTGTCTATGAAACATAGCTTGCCAATTCTTCTGTAATCAATAATATTTACATATTGCATAGGTATAAGAGTATTTTACCCTGCTTAAGAAATATTTAGTAAATGATGAAACTGAGCTTTAAGGAGAAATAACAAATATAATAAACATTGAGTAATATATCCACAAAGTTAAATATTGTTTATGTAATGGAGAGAAGGTTTTAATTCATTTGTTCATTTATCCCACCAATATGTATTGAGTAAATAACTAATATCAGCCTTAGTAATAAAAAAAAAGAAACAGTGATTGAAAAAGTAGATATGGTCCTTTTCTAAAAAGCCTGAATTTTAATGCTTTTGGAAACACATCTGTGTACTTCAGAACCATGTTCTATACTCTTGGGAAAAACTTAAATAAAGAACACTTAGGTTGCTTTCTTCTATTCTTTTTGTTTCCATTTCAGGTCTCTATATTGTCACATATTCTATGTAACAGATTGAACTATTTATGATAAGAATAAACAAAAAGGTAACATGATAGAAGAGAATATTAATCACTTTGATAACAGAGTGGCATTTCCAAGAACTTACAGGATTTGATCAAAGTCATGCCTCAAGTAATGATGGTAGAAACTCACAGTGCAATATGATTTACCAAGAGAGTGCCATATTGCATATTTTTTTTCCCTAGAAGAAGTTACAAATGATATGGATGAAAAAATAATTCTGAATCACTTATTATTTACTTAGGACAGTTCAACATGCTCTATTAGTCACCTCCTTGATACTAAACCACAACTTGTATTACGTGTTTTAAGTTACTTTCCTTGTTTGGCACTTGAAAAACCTTATCAACCAATAAGAGGCTAGATGCCAAATTGTATTAAAATAATGAATACTTATAGAATAAAACATTCCTGATAGATATGAACTGGTCTACAAAAGGTGAATCTATTCATGTGATCTAAGAGGTTTCTCCAACACTTCTATTTCTAATCTTTGGTCTACATTGAAAAAAAAGCTATAAATTTGAATATCTTCTAGTTGCAAAGTTAAAGGAAAAATCAAATGCTCATAAATGTTATGCTTTAGTTGAAAAAGTAGTTTATATATGATTCAAGATCCAATCGGAATTATCCTATCTAAAACAATGTGATGCTTAAACTTGATTATGCATAAGAGATATTAATAATTACATTGAAATGACTATAAATATTATTGTATTAAAATAATAAATGCTTATAGAATAAAACATTCCTGATAGATATGAACTGGTCTACTAAAGGTGAATCTATTCATGTGATTTAAGAGGTTTCTCCAACACTTCTATTTCTAATCTTTGGTCTACATTGAAAAAAAAAAGCTATAAATTTGAATATCTTCTAGTTGCAAAGCTAAAGGAAAAATCAAATGCTCATAAATGTTATGCTTTAGTTGAAAAAGTAGTTTATATGGGCTAACATTCTGATATTCCTATGTGAGTATACTAATAATACACAGTTAAGTAAATGTGGATGGTGTGAGACAGTTTTTTAATTGCTGCAATTGGAATTTACAAATCAATCAAGGGAAGAGTCTGAAATTATGTATCTGGTAATAGATTAGAGCCTCAGACATCAATGAAGCCATATTTACTTTAATAGAGATAGACATGGTTACATATATAAATATTTATATGTCTCAATCACAGGCAGGTAGCCTACATGCATGTCCATGCTGTTCTCTGATATCTTAGAAATAATGACAGCTCGCTAGAAGTGAGCTCCCCTAGCATTCATATTTTGCTGTCTAATATTATTCTACAATGAAAGGAATCAGTGCTCCTTATAAGTAGCTAATTCTAGGACTGGGTCAGTTAATACACAAGATCAGTCTAGAATATCTCATAATGCAAGAAAATAGGAAAGTGCTTAAAAATAAATTAAATGAGTGTGGTGGTAAAATGAACCAATTTCACAAGCAGAAGAATGCCAAGTGATTTACAAAGATAGCCTGGAAGATCACTTAAAATATTTCCCTATTTGATTTTCACCCTTCTTCACTGTTTAAGTGTTGATGCACATAGTTACTTCTTTCAAAAGAGTACAATATGGGAGGGTGGAGTGAAGTAAAACTGACAAACTACCTCATCCAGGTGACCCAGGGTAAATCTAATAAGTGACAAGTCTTATTGCCAGACTGTACTCTCAATATAAGATCATGGAAATGGCACTTTGTCCCTGTGGTCTTCTCTCCTGCATAACCTATAAACCTTCTGTTATATCAGACACATTACAACTGAGGGGAACTAAAAAATATCTGACCAGTACCCCTCAAAGCTATCAAGTCATCAAAAAACAAGGAAACTCTGAAAAGCTGTTATGGCTATGAGGACCCCAGGGGAACAAGATGATTAAATGCAATATGGTATTCTGAATGAGATCCTGAATCATCAAAAAGACATAGGTAAAAACTTTGGAAATCATAGCAAGGTATTAGCGTTTTCTCACAATAATTAATCTATATTTGTCCATTAATTACAGCAAAGACATCATCCTAATGTGAGATATTCATGATAGGAGAAACTTGGCCTGAGACCTGGGAACTCGACATGAACACTGCAGTTTTTCTATATTTCTGAAATTGTCTTGTAATAAATTTTTACTTTAAAAATCCCTTTGGCTGACTCTCATGACATTTAGTTGATTCAGCTTCTCATACTAAATGAGAATGCACAGAGCAGGAATCACATGAAGTAGGAGTTATTGAAGTTACACGTTTAAATTGGTGTTTCTGTTACCTTCACTTCTCTGGGTCTCATATTAGTTTAAGTCAAAGAATAAAAATGAAAATTTAAGAGTATGAGAGAAACGGTTTAAATCTAGACTAACCTCTTTCAACTCTTGTGAATTTCAGTTAAGTAAATTACGTAAAGTCTCTAATCTTTACATTCCTCCTGTATAAAAAGTCCAAAGTTTAATGCAATAAAGTTGAGCTGAATATTTTAACTTACACAAAGTCATGTGTGTGATTTCTAAAAAATGCTAAACTGAAAAGAAAACAACACAACAAAAATATAGTAAACTGCCTACCATGCTACTGAATGAGAGATTTCTTTAAAATGATCATTATATAGCAACAAGTGTTTGTGATACTTAGTGGAGACATTTTGTATTAATGTCCCACATTGGCACTTCCCCTAAATCCTTTTGTAGAGAAATTTGACTTTATAAAATTTTCACTTTAATTGCCAACAAATTCTGTAGAAGAAATAATTTCATTGTGTCCACTATAGCAACCTACTAGGATAAGTAAATGTTTAGAATTCAAAGAGAAAGTACTTCTCTTGTACATAGCATTAAATCCTAAGATTTAACAAGTGTTCAAACTCCATCCATTACTGAGAGAACAATACAAGCTACTCATAAGTATGTCTGTTATCTATACAAAAGGAGGGTAAAGTAGAAGAATCCTCATGTTTCATTCATCATAAAAATTGAATAGTTTGATATTCTATTGCAGTTGTGTAAACAGCAGTGCTTAATAATTCTTGTTTGTTTCAGTTCTATCTTATACATGTATAATTTAAGATTATTTTGGTTACATTGCATTTTACCTTATTTAATATTTAGATAACTTCATTATTAAATATTATTTACCTGGATTGTATTTTTTTTCTTTGCCTCTTTTTAACTTTAGTGAAGATTATACAGAGGATAGATCTGTTTTGTACTAAGGTCTGTATTGCCATAATGTATGCAAAATGTTCATGATTTTAAATTATCTTAGCATGGAATAAAGTAAGGCATAATTTTAATATCATTGTTTTTTTCAGTGTTTGTAACAGCTTGTTACATATGTTATTTTCATCAAACTTAATTACAAATTCAGTTCTCTTTGTTGAGGTTTTATATATAAGGTTGGGTCTCATGCTTTCATGAGGATCTCTACAATTGATAGAGCATTTTAAGATCCTTTTCCAAGTGTAATGAATATTTTCCTATTCTAAAGTATTTTGCAATATATTACCCAAGGGGAAGGGTTTATCTTCAGTTCTCCTATCATATTTCTCTGAGCGTGCCTGTGAATGACAATGATATATTTTCAAGGTTTGACAAGCATCACTGACTGCCTTCTTGTAAGAGACCTATTATTTGTCTATTCTCTCATAAGGGACATAAGGGACATTTAGTTCCCTGGGAACTGCTTTTTAAAAATGGTTAATTATCTCTATAAGTAAAATGTTGATAATAATCAAACCAAAAATTTGACCTCTTTGCAAGAAGATTTCTGCTAGAGAAAATTCTGATATTCTTGTATGCTAGTTATTTTAAGGATGGTGGCAGAAGCAGTTCTGACATGCCATTGATTTGTGATGGGTAATTGTAAACAATTTAAATCAGGTCAGCCGGTGCACTGCATATGAAACGAGAATTTCAATGATGGGAAGAATGATAAATATTGCAATCTCTCTTTTTTAGGGAAGTGGATTATAATCTCATGTGTAGGAGTTACTTTTTTTCCCCCGCTCATTCTTGCTCATATGTATTTTTTCTTTCCTTGCCTTGTGTAGCCTCTAGATGATGTCAAAATCTCATTGCAAATGTGATAGGTATGATTTGTCAAGGTAAGTCAGGTTCAACCAGTGTTCTCTCTTCTCTTTTCTAGGTCACCATATACACAGTGTGAAGTAACCTTTAAAAATGCCAATGTTCCAAATAACTCCCAAATACTTCTGTTTTTCCTTCTTACAAGGCTTCAAAACTATTGGTTTATAGTGCTATCCTCTTCTCCCCACCAAAATGCTTAGATATTTTCTGAGCTGCATATTTTTCCCTATAAAAGGTATAGATTACCATCTACTGCACATTAATCTGTATATTTCTGTAGTTGTAGGTAATATACTTCATACAAAGTATGGCACAAGGTATCCATCTGTAATGCACTCCCTTTTTCAAAGCAAGGCTGAGGCATTTCCTTATTGTATAAACTAGTTATCTAGAAAATTGCCATTATTTCAGAAAAGTGCAATTTTTTCAAATTATGTAGGGATTATGTGCTCTTAAGGGTACTTTGAAAATGACGGGTTTTCCAAAGAAAGTCTTAAAAGCATTTATGGGAGTCCAAAAAAAGTGCTTTCAGTAAGAGGAAAAACACTTTGATTCTGTTAAATAGATAACCCAAATTATTCTCTACACAGCATCTCTCTGGAAAGCCACATTTCCCCTAGTCCTTTCATTTTCATTCCCATAATTGTCCTTCCTAAGATTATTATATGTAATGTAATTTTGATTATATTAATGGACTAGTTTATAGGAAGTATTCAAAAACAGAAATGTAATATAAAATGAAGAAGGAAGGCCAACTGGAAAATTCACCCTATTAGCAAATTTTAAGTATGAGGCTAGCTTTAGAATTTGCATTTATGATTAAATTACTTTTTGTAATTAATTCTCTAGCAGAAACTTGAAGATAAAGGCGTAGTTTCAAAGCTGACTATCTTCACATTACAACAAAACAAAGGTTTGTTTAATAATTTATGAACAAAATTAGTACATTTTACTCAGGTTTCTGTTATATAAACCTAGGGATATAAATAGAGACAATTAAATTCACAATACCAAGTTTACAAAAATAGTCAATGGAATTCAGAGGTCATTGGAGTCAATAGTATGAGTGTGTCTAAAGGAAGGACCAGGATGTCATTCCTTTGGTGTACATGCTTCAAAAAAAAGTATTAAAATATCTTCGGAACTGCGTCGAATATGGTGTCATTTTCATGGACATAAGACAGAAATAGTAACATACCAAATAATGACCTTCAGAAAAGAAACCTTTAAAATATTCAATGGTAGTATAATCTTTTTATATGAACTAAATCTTAAAATTTGATAAATCACATCTACATTTCTGATTATGTCTTTTTCAAACATTTAACTGTGGCCAGAAAAAAAAAGGAAGAACAGAAGAAAATCAAGGTAAAGTGATGATTAAACTCTTCTTAAACCAAAAAAAGTGTATTTCTGAAAACAGAACTATAAATACTGAAATTTTCTGTTACTGAGATCGTTTCACAAGTTGTTTACAATGATGTACCATATTTTAAAAGTAAAAATGGCCACGGCTAAAGTATATTTGAGAGAATTCACTAATGTATTCAGGATTTAAGAGCTATTTCATGCAATGTCTTAAAATGAGTGCCTGCTGTAAAGTGATGTATACTGAGCACTGTCAAATTAATATTAAATTTCTAAAGGCAGATCAATTATGGCTGGTGCCAAAAACTTATATCAAGTTACTAATGTGATTACTACAGTTTTTAGTGAAATGATTTTATTATAAATATTTAATAAATTTTCAAATATACTACATATTAATTCATTTTTCTATATATAGTTTTTTTTTTCTCTTTTGCTTTTGCAACTTATATGGGTCAGTCTGGTGCAGAAGAAGTGTGTATAGCAGTTGTGTCCTGCATTAGTGTTTTTTAATGAAATGAAAATAGCTGAAAGTAATTCATTTTTTTTAATCTATAAAATTGAAACTATAATTTGTCAGGGTAATGTGTCAATGGTAAATGTGAGGATGAAATGATATTTACATGATAAAAAGCAAAGTGTATGGTAGAGATTGACCTAGAATTATCCTGCTTCATGAACTAAAATACTGAAACATTTCAGAATATTTAATTTACAATGTTCTCATATATTTTCTCTGTTTGAACAACAACAAAAAATCATCTCAGAACTTGATATCTATTTAGACAGACATTAGATAAAGAAGGCAGCACAGATTAAACAGTAAACCCTGATCTTTGACCTTGGTGTCAATCTCAAGAGAGGTTCCTTTGCTTTTTCAAGGTGGTAAAAGACCCAGACTCAGACTCATTTAGAAAGAAAGAAAGAGAGAAAGAAAGGTAGAAAGAAAGAAAGAAAGAAAAGAAGAAAATAAATTAAGTCTGTTTTTAAATATCTATTTCAAAACCATAGTCACTTGGCTGTCATCCAAAACCTGGATATTTCAAAAGGTTTCTTTGAAACATAGATAATGGTAATTCAGTTCTATTTATAAAATCATCATAATGCTATTTGTAGCCAAGGCAGCTGAGTCATTTGACCTACTCCAGAGTTTACAATGATCATGCTTATTTGTGAATGGTTGCTAAAACTCATGGGTATCTAACTATATACAAGTTAACCTCTTAGAAACTAAACAACAACAACAACAACAAACTGGACAGCTTGGTAGCAATAGTCTTTCTAGAAAGATTAATCACAGCTGAAATAGCAATCACATGCATATTCCATGTTTTTAAATATTTGGGAAAAGTGATTTATCTATTAAAATTAAAATCAGACTGAAGGAATTTATGAATTTAAACAAGTATTCTATATTCTTCCTCTGTGAATTTGTGTTATTATAATTCATGGAGGGAGGTCATCTGAAATCATATGGAATTTTTTTAACATAGACATTTAAGATAATCAACTTATAGGGAGGAAAGAAATTACTGTAGCTTATGTTTTCATAGATTTCTATCCTCTGTCAATTGGCCCATTGTGTTTGGACTTCAGGCAAAGCAGTACAACATGGTAGAAGCCCAGAGAGTAACAAAGCAGCTCATCTCATCTTGGCTGAGAAATGAAAAAGAGAAGAGAGTCAGGAGTCCCAATGTTCCCTTCTAGAGTATGTCCCAATAACTTAATCTCTTTGTACTGGGCTCCAACTACCAAAGATTCCACTACTTCCCACAGCACCACAGGTTGTGGACCAAACTTTCCACATGTGAACCTTTTAGGGACTGTCAAGATCCAAATTATAAAAGAAAAAAAAATATAGCACATTGGAATAAATTCATGTTTCAAAATGTGAATTACATCAGTAATTAGTCTACATGAAAAATGTGACAATTTTTTTTTCTATTTCTTCCCTTGACTCCATTTGAACTCTAGCAAAAATCAATGTCAATAATAATTGAAAAGTTTTGGTAATGTGACTCAAGGCAGAAGAATAGAGACTCTTTGAATACAAATGTAGAAGGATTATGCTAAGAATAAATGAAGATTTTTCTTGTCTTCTAAGTTCTAGCCTACTAAAAAGAATGGAAAATACTTTCATAGTGAAATTTACTGAATTGATCAAAAATCTAGCCATCCAAGCTGTAGTGGAGAAATGCTTGCATCTTCAAGTTAGACATTAAAAAGCAAAACAAAGTGCGCTCACACACACACGGAACAGAAGGATGCTGGAGGTTTAAATTGCCAAAAGAGTATACCCTTAGGATTGCATAAATTTGAATGAAAGCCCTAACTTCTTTTATTAAATTAATGGCTACTTAGCATTTGTGTTCCACTTGAAGATTAGATAAAATTAAATATAAGACATTAGTATTTGGTTTGGCCTAACACATTGTTATAAATTAAGCATGAAACCATTATGGCACAGAAAAATTCACATTTCTAAGGCCTCTGCTTTTCAGCATTTTGATGGTGAATATAGAATTATACTAAAAGTATGAGATAAGCAAGTAACTGCTTAATATCAAAGATAGTCATTTCTGTATTTTTAATTCAAAATTTACCCAAACTTTATCCAATCAAAAGTTTTGATGGTCTATGATAACTAAATGATGAACACAGCCTTCCCTCTTTCTTTTAGGAACTTAGTTTTTTTAAATCTAGATTCCTTTCCATTATAATTTACTTAAAAAAAAAAAACACCAGCAATAAAAATGTTTCATTTAATGTTCAAAGAAATTCTCTATTTTGTGAATGTAATCTAGTATGGCAATCCCGTCAATATGTCCACTAGGACTAATCCACTGCAGTTTAGTTAACTGCATGCATTGGAAGTTTATTTTATTTTATTTTTCCCAGCCATTTCTTTTTCTCCATTGGGAAGACTCCTTGTGCAGAGAACGATATTCTGCCTTTACTGATTTGTTTCTTTACTACTTTCTTTCTCATAGCCTAAGTGTGTAATTTTCTTCTTATATCCAATTTACTTTTGTCTTAATGACCACACAGTCCCTTCCTTAAGTAGCAACTGCTAAGAGGTGTGTCTCCCTTTCATGGATTCTATTTCTTCAAGAGTCTGAGGAATCTAGTAATTGAGGCACTGTGTACAACAGGTCACAGTGGCTGGTTTTTCACCGAGATTCCAAGCCAGTGTACACTGTATGGTTGAGAAAATTGTCCCATATGAAACCCTATATATAACTGATAGTGTTTTAGCTTTGTTGAAAAAAAAAAATCCTCAAATTATCTGTGTATGCTACCACACAAAAGTTGTTGAAATGTACATTTTCTTTTAACTCATGGGCAAAAATGTAGAAATGAAACTATATAATCACTATTATTGCTTTCTTTAAACAACAAAACATTTATTCCTTATACAAAATAATTAGCCAACTACATTAATCTTTTAATTTATTACTTATAACTGACTTCACCAAAATCCTCTTTGGTAAGTTAATAAGACAAAAGAAGATGTAAGTGGTTATTACACAATTATGAATATAATTTCAAATAAAAGTTCACTTTTCATTTAACCATACCTATTTTTTTCTTATATAATTGGGTGGGTTTTTTTTCTTTTTGCATATTGAAGTATAAGAGCGTATTTTATACATAAGAAAATCACAAAAAATGGAAACTCTTTTAACTCGGTAGATGATGCAAAATTTCTAACGTAGCTCATTATTATGTTCTCAGAGCCGAAAATATCATTTTTCATTTTATTTGATCCTATTCTAGTTATCTTTGTCACAAACAAGAAAAAACATCTTTCGGTAATTATATTGGAATTTTAAGCATATTACCCACTAACTTTGAACGTTTTAATTTAGAAAATCAATCATTTAAAAAAATATAGATGAATGTGGAAATAGGCTTGAATGTATGTCTAATAGCAGAGGTGAAGGTGCTAGAAAATGCCTGGGGTCTGTGTCTGGCTTATCCGGCATCCTCAGAACCTCCCATTACTTGTATCTGAGGTCACAACTGTTTCTCCTATAAGATGTACATAGGTTTTAACAGAGTGTTTCAAGTTTCAATATAGAAGAAAGCAAATTCATTTTAAAGTTCAGAGCCTAACATTCTTTTAATAAACTTAGATTTAGTATTATTTTAATTCTAAGTTTAAACAATATTAATCATTTTAATAGTTCAAACTTTTCTAGGTGAATAGAGAACCCTGGGGACTTGTAAGTATCCTAAAGCCTATAATGCATTTTTAGCTTAAGAATAATCTTGGCTTAATTATATATTATATATAAAAATGGTTTAAGTTCTGATATTATTGATTATTGTAACAAGTTATTTAGAAATATTCAATCTCATTATCAAAGTGGCACTGTTTTCCTTCGTATTAAACTGAAGCCCACTTTGAGAGGTATGACAGAAAAAAGAAGCAGTAAAAGAACACATTGGTTCAATTCTTTGTATACTAGAGGAGAAAAAAATAACAATTTTATTTTTAGCTGTTGTTAGAACTTTATTTATTTATTTATTTATTTATTTATTTATTTATGGGCCTGAGAATTGAGCACAGTATCTCACACATGCTAGGTAAGCGCTCTACCACTAAGCTAAAACCTCAGCCCCCACAAATAACAAATTTAATTCATATCTTTAGAAGCACTAAAATGATATCTCAGTAATTTCATCCATTTCAAACATTTTCTTTCCTTACTTGATCTTCAACAAATCTCAACCAAAGAGGAAAAAAATTTAAATAATGAAATTCAGTCTCTAAACTGAAGGTATGGGATTTAATGTGTGAAAATGTGATAAGAAATATAACCTCTACATTGTTTTAATACAGACTTCATTTAACCAAAAAAACATAAAAAATGAATAATAATATAAACATCATCAAGTTGAAAACTTTAAGAATTCAACAAAATTATTTTAAGTTGATTACAAACTAATCTCATTAAAGATATCTGATGATCACAATAAGCATATTTAAGCAAAAATTTCTTTAAACAGATAAGCCAGTCACAAAATGCTGAAATGGTATGCTGTGGGTATCTTCTGAAAAAATTTATGCAGTGTAAAACTGGTAAAATTCTATTTAAAGCATTTTCGTTTAAATGCAGGTAACATGATAAACAGCCAGTCCTTTCTCCTCATTGTCAATTTTGTACTGACTTTTCCTCTCCCTTAAGTAAAACATCACAACTCTGGTATGAAATTCAGTAGGCAAGATATTCAGGTTTACATTTAAAATTTGTTGATCATTGAAAAACAGATGTGTTCCCCTTGGTGCTGTTATACTAGTGATCTACACATTCATGTATTAATTAAGGTAATGATAGGAAATTGTGGAATGACATCCATTTTGATAATGGATTTCTGTACCTTTACCACTAATAGTTTTAGAATGTTTGTCTGTTTAAGTCATTCTATAGGACAAGTATTCTCTCATTATTACAAATTTGCAGATTTTCCTATTTTTGACCATGCACGACTGCCTATTTCTTCTGTGAAATACAGAGAACATTTTCATTATCCTCATTAACCAAATTTTGCTAGATATCAAGCTGTTCACAGCCTCAAGTAATTTGTGTTTTCTTTTTCAAATCAAAGTATGGTCAACATGCTGATTTAAATTTGTTTCATTCATGTTATAGTTTTAGAACCATTGAAATATTTTTAGAAGTCCAGTAATGACATCAGATGTTCTCTCAGAAAGTGTGTGAATTTGGATTTGTTTATTCATTTGGCTATTTGTTACTTTTTAATTATGGCAATGCTATGCATTGTCAATATATGTGAATGAGTCTATTAGCAGATCTGAAAGCTGCTAAAGTGTTGTTCTGCTCCAAATATCCCTGTGCTTCAGGCAAGGATTTCAATACTACATAAAAACTCATCCTTCTTCATAAATCAGAATTACTTTTAATATCAATCATGAAAAAAATGAATATTCATGATGACTGGAAGAGAAATGCAAAGAGATTTTGTTATTATTGAAAAAAAGTGTATATGGGCATATGCTTTAAAATCATGAATGGTTACTAGTATAGGAAGTATAAAGGAAGCTTATTGTAAATGCCACACAACCAGTAGCAGTGACATTTTGAAGACTATGTAAATTAAACAATAATTCTTAAAATGTATTTGTATAAGTACATTTGTGTCAAATATCATGCCAGTAAGATTTCTTATATGAATTTCCTTGGTGCCTTAATGTTGTAAAATGTCTTTTATGTGCTTATTGGACATTCACATCTCCGTGTTTATTTCACTTATTTATTTGTTTTATTTATTCAATTTTCAGATAAGAATTGAGAATAGTTTTATAGTTCATCATAGACTTAGATGAAAAAGGAATATTCCCCATCTAAGTGTTGCTTTAATTTTCCAAAATTATTTTCTTCTGTAATCATTTTCTACTTTCTTCTGGCATAATCTCCTCCACCTGAACTCCAAATATTGAGTTCATTGGTTTTTCACTCCAATCAAAATACTGTTCCAGGAGTGTTTGGCTGACACTTTGTTATTTTCTATATAGGGGTACAAATTCATGAAGATTGCTATGAACTTTCTAATTACTTATAATTGAATTAGTTCAGTATCTATAATCAGCATTTAGAATGGTTTGTGTCTGTGACAATTTAGCATTTGATCAATTACTTTAATTTCAAAAGCAGGGATTCAATTATATGGAAGACACTTTTATTCCATTTTCTCCTGAATCCAAAAAGCATTAGAAGAAGTAGCTTAGCAAAGACAGAGCATCTGGCATTACATGTTGTGTACTACAAATTTTCAAAATCTCTCTTCAAATCCTAATCTGATTAGAAATACCTAAATTACATTAGCATTTATTTAAACAGACTGAACTCTTTTGAGACATTTATTGACTCAGTCGATTTGTTATTACTTGTACTAAGATATTGTGGTACATGCAGGAATATACTGATAAACAAAAAGAGACTTATTCCTTGTCCCCAGTATCTTTGTAGGAGAGAAAATAATATTATAACCATAAAACAAGAAAAGCAGGAAAACAATTGCTCTCATAGCTATCAGAGTAGGGACTAGATTATTCTCATGAGGTTCCCTTATTGTATTATGATGAGACTTCTAGGAAAAATACACTAATTCTTATTTGAACAACCAGAAAATTCTATTTGAGGATTTTCTATAGTATTTTCTATAGTGACTATTTTGAGAAATGAGTGGAGGAGGGTTGAATCAGAACCACTTTGCCAAGAAAAAAAATTTAATACTGTGGTAGAACTAAGGATGAGTGATTAATTTTCCTTAAGGATCCCAACACTCATCTGTGGCTTTGATAATGTCATACACTTGTATTAGCCTTGTTGTTTTTGTTTAGATGTTAGTTTAATAGCCCTTTTCTAATATCAATAATAGAGAAGTTAATAGAAGTGTCAGAATGCTCTCAAGAGGCAAAGTTATATTACTAGCCAGTTTGCTGGAGCTACAAATGAAGAAGCAAATTTGTCAAATTATTATGTGCTGTGATTCCAAAGTTCATATTACAAACATTCTATATATGTTTAGATTATATCTATTTCTGTCCATACACATCTGTGTATCTATCCATCTATCTACATATGTATCTATTTAACTATGTAGATATATCTGAAACCTGTAATTTCAATTATTTAGTACCATTCTTCCTTATGAAATTAAAGTAATTGATCAAATGCTCAATTATCACAGACACAAATCGTTCTAAATGCTGATTATAGATACTGAACTAATCTTTGTGAATTTGTTCCCCTATATAGAAAATAACAAAGTGACATCCAAACACCTCTGAATATAATTTCAAAAAATACCCTTCTATTGATGACCTCAAAATATATTTTGCTTCATAAAAACACGCACAAAGCGTAAAGAAACCAAAAGTTCATTACATAGATTTGGTCCTTGAGAATTTTCTAGGAGGAAATATTCAACATATTTGTGAGCAGTTTTAATACACAGAGCCCAAACTGTGGATTTCACTAAGTAAATGTGCCACAAACAGTAGCAGTATTGTAGATGTCCTTAAACTTCTTTGTTTCATAAATTCTAAATGTATAGCTGGTAAAACCAATAATTTCCCTTATTAGAACAATATTTTTAAAAACATATATATTCCACAGGATTACAAAATAAAGCAATTAAAAATTTAAATTTGTAATTCAATGGCACGAGTTAGCATAAAGGAACCTGCCCAAAGCAAACTTCATGGATATGCACATCTTTTATTCAGGAACAGAGTGACACTCACTTCCCTGGTAGAAAATGAGCCTCCACCTAAAGAGGGAGTCAGTGCTTATACTGGTAACACTGAAAGGTGACTTAATTAATGAGCCTATCAGTTTGGGCACTCAGGAATTTAGGGTCTGTGTTACTAATTAATGAGTTTGTCAGTTTGGGCATTCAGAAATTTGGGGTCTGTTTTACTGGGTGTGATGAGAAGAGGTCTAGGGTTGATACTTCCAGTTACCAATGACAAGTTCTGCTTCCTCACATATTGAAGTCTAACTCTAGAGAAACACGCCCAGGCAAGCATATAAAGCAGGGTTTATTTTAAAACAAAGGGATAACATTGGCTTTTTTTTCCAAGAGGGAGAAGAGGGCCACAGCTGCTATCCTGATATCCCAAGAAGTGAGAGTGTTCTGCCTTTTTATATCTCACAGGTTTCCTTTGTTCTCTCCTTCTTGCTTATGTGACTAGGCCCAGGAGATAGTCTGTGAGATGGCCATAAGGTGAGAAGCAGAGGGGCCTAGGTGGAGTGGTCTGGGCAGGAATGGGGCATAATCGCCAACATCCTGTAGGGAGGGACAATCCCTGGGACAGGTTATTTTAGCAACAGGTTGGAGCAGGGGCAGGTTATCTTGATAATGGTGGAGGAAGAGCTCTGAAGGAATTAACATTTCAATCCCTCATTCTCTGAATCTGACCCTTGCCTATCTGCCTATCTAATTCTGGCTTTAGGGTCAGTGGTCAGTATCTAGGATTTATCTTTACTGGGTCAGGTGGAGGGTCTAGGGTCAGTGGTTAGTATCAGAATTTGTTTAGTAAAGAATCAGTGCTTTGGCCCCTGCCAAGAGACTTGTCATTTCAGACTTTGATGGATGTCTTCTTGAGGCCTGCCTTGTCACTGGGAAAGAATCTATTAAATGGAAAGGATCAATGGATTGCCATCTCCCTAGTTTCCTCTTTGCAGGGCACAATATTTTGAGGTTTGTCATTTTCCATATCCAACACGTGTCATAATCCCCAATCCTAAATTTTACTTATTTTTCTGTTGTTGTTGACATTTTTTTTTTTTATTTTTTAAAGATGATCCTATGACACATTTACTGACCCTTATAGTTAACATGTCTATGTGTCTTATAACAGTTACACTCTTTAGGAAAGTTAAGAATTCTCACTTGAACTTTCCTGTTCTAAAAATAAATAAAATAATTGGTTGTAGAGCATTTGAATGCAGCATAGCTATTCATATCATCCCTGTGAGAATACATGTCATGAAGACTTAGTACCTAAATATCTGGTAGGTGTGGAATTTTCACAGTTCTTGAAAGCTTTTATGTTAAATAAACATTTTCAGACTAGATTTACTTGTGATCTGGAATTTGGCATAATAACTATGAAAGCCTCTTTAGTTATAAGCAGAAATTATATGTACAATATCTCTAATGTAGAATAGAAACAAACAAATTACATTTGCAGAAGCTTGACCATAGAACAGAAATATCTGTAATATTGTTGACGACTAAGTCATAGTCATTTTTAATAATCTGTTTGGCAATCTATATTCATAAGAAATTAATGGAAAATTATTCATGTAATTGGCTGTCACTAAAAATGAAAGTATGATTTTTTTCCCCTCATGTTCAAGGTCTACCTGGATTCAGTATGTGAACTCCTTGGGGAGATCTGATCAATGCCAAAAATAATGCAAGAGTAAGTGAAAAAAATGCTAACTATTGAAAGTTAATAGGCTATCAGTATATTAGCAAATTTTGCTAGTTAATGTATTAAATATTTTACTAAAATATGTATTTCATTTTCTTACATTCCACATTTGTCTAAAATTATAGTATTCATTTATATATTATTAGTGACAATACAAATGTCTTGAAAAATCTAGAACTACTGAAAACAATACTGAAAAATAGAGAATAAGGTAAAGTCAACTCAAAATTTAATATAAGGTTTAATTAAATGATAAAGTAATTCACCCAGATATTGTTAATTTATTAAATGCTACTATGCAAACAGCACTCTGTTAACCCAAAGCATATAAAGATAAATGTGCTAAGCCTGAGTTTTGATACCACACACTACTGATGATTAATTCCATTTCCTGATCATAGAAACAAACCCAGGGCAAGCATAGAAAGCAAGTTTTAGTTTAAAAAAAAAATAGTGACATAGTGTTTGGGATGGGCTTAACCTAAGAAGGACCTTAGCCTAAGTTGACTCCATTTAAAAATAAAAATGCAAGTATTCCCTCTTATTTTATTTCATGAAGTTGTTTGAGAAGAATTGGTGTTAGTTCTTCTTTAAAGGTCTTGTAGAACTCAGTTGTGCATGTATCTGGTCCTGGGCTTTTCTTGGTTGATAGGCTTCTGATGGTGTCCTCTATTTCATTGCTTGAAGTTGATCTGTTTAAATGGTGTGTATTATCCTGATTTAGTTTGAGCATAGCATATGCATCTAGAAATATGTCTATTCCTTCTATATTTCTATTTTATTTGAGTACAAATTTTCAAAATAATTTCTATTTACCTTCTGTAATTCTGTAGTGTCTATTATAATATTTCTTTTTTCATCACAGATGTTGATAATTTGAGTTTTGTCTCTCCTCTGTTAGCATGGCTAACAATTTTATTTATTTATTTTTTCAAAGAACCAACTTTTTGTTCTTTCAGTTTTTAAAATTGTTTCTTTTGTTTAAATTTCACTGATTTCAGTTCTGATTTTAATTATTTCCTGTCTCCAACTGCTTTGGGGGTTGATTTGATCTTCTTTTTCTAAAGCTTTGAGATGTAATGTTAGGTCATTTATTTGTTGACTTTTTCTTCTTTGAAGGAATGAGCTCCATGCAATCAATGTACTTTCCTCTTAGAACTTCCTTCATAGTGTCCCAGAGATTTCCATATGTTGTATTGGTGTTCTTGTTTACCTCTAAGAATTTTTTAATCTTCTTGATTTCTTTTGCAACCCATTGTCATTCAATAGCATATTACTTAGTCTCCAGTTGTTGGAGTAGCTTTTATTTCTTATTTTATTATTTATTTCTAATTTCATTCCATTGTGGTCTGATAGAACACTTCCAAGCACATTCTATGAGGCCACTATCACCCTGATTCCCAAACCAGACAAAGACACATCAAAGAAAGAAAATTTCAGACCAATATCTCTAATGACTATAGATGCAAAAATTCTCAATAAAATTCTGGCAAATCAAATACAAAAACATATCAAAAAGATAGTACATCATGATCAAGTGGGATTCATCCAAGGTTCAACATATGAAAAATCAATCAATGTAATTCTTCACATAAATCAGATCAAAGATAAAAATCATATGATCATCTCAATAGACACTGAGAAAGCATTTGATAAAATATGGCACCCTTTCATGTTCAAAATGCTAGAAAAGCTAGGATTAAAAGAAACATATGTCAACATTGTAAAAGTTATCTATGCTAAGCCCCAGGCCAACATCTTTCAAAATGGAGAAAAGTTGAAGGCATTCCCTCTAAAAACTGGAAAAATACAGGGATGCCCTCTTTCAACACTTCTTTTTAGCATAATTCTTGAAACTCTAGCCAGAGCAATCAGACAGATGAAAGCAATTAAAGGGATAAAAATAGGAAAATAAGATATAAAATTATCACTATTTGTAGATGATATGATTCTATACCTAGAAGATGCAAAACATTTCACCAGAAGTCTCCTATAACTAATAAATGAATTCAGCAAAGTAGCTGGATATAAAATCAACACCCATTAATCAAAGGCATTTCAGTACAGCAGTGACAAATCTGTACAGCAGTGAAAAAGAAACTAGGAAAATCACCCCATTTACCATAGCCTCAAAAAAAAAAAAAAAAAAAAAGACAATTAAAAAACAAAACAAAACAAAAAAAAATCTTGGGAATCAACTTAGCAAAATAGGTGAAAGACCTCTACAATGAAAACTACAGAAGGCTTAAGAAAGAAATTAAAGAAGACTTCTTGAATAGGCAGAAATAATATTGTCAAAATGACCATACTACCAAAAGCACTATACAGATTCAATGTGATCCCAATCAAAATCCCAATGACATTCCTTATAGAAAAAGAAATCATGAAATTCATCTGGAAAAATATGAGACCCAAAATAGCCAAAGCAGTCCTTAGCAAGAAGAGTAAAGCTGGTGGCATTACTATTTCAGACATTAAACTATACTACAGAGCAATAATAACAAAAACAGCATGGTAGTGGCATCAAAATAGACCTATAGACCAATGATATAGAATAGAGGACACAGAGACTAACCCACATAATTACAGTTATCTTATATTAGACAAAGAAGCCAAAAAATGTACACTGGAGGAAAAATAACCTCTTTAACAAATGGTACTGGGAAAACTGGAAAGCCACATGTAACCAAATTAAATTAAACCTCTATCTCTCACCATGCACGAAACTCAATTCAAAGTGGATTAAGGACCTAAGAATTAAACCAGAGACCTTGTGCCTAATGGAAGTAAAAGGAGGCCCCAATCTTAATTATTTCGGATTAGGCCCCAACTTCCTTAATAAGACTCCTATAACACAAGAATTAAAACCAAGAATAAATTAATGAGATGGATTCAAACTAAAAAGCTTTTTCTCCACAAAAGAAACAATCAGTGAGGTGAATAGAGAGCCTACAGAATGGGAGCAAATCTTTAACACAAGCACATCAGAGAAAGCACTAGCCTCTAGGATATATAAAGCACCCCAAAAACCTAATAACAAAAAAAAAAAATAAGTAATCCAATCAATAGATGGGACAAGGAACTGAACAGACACTTCTCAGAAGAGTATACACAATCAATAAACAAACATATGAAAAAATATTCAACACCTCTAGCAATTAGAGAAATGCAAATCAAAACTACTCTAAGATTTCATCTCTCTCCAGTCAGAATGGCAGCTATCAAGAATACAAACAACAATAAGTATTTATTAGGATGTGGGGGAAAAGGCACACTCATACATTGCTGGTAGGACTGCAAATTGCTGCAACCACTGTGGAAAGCACTATGGAGATTCCCTGGAAAATTGGGAATGCAACCACATTTGACATGGCTATCCCACTCCTTGGTTTATACCCAAATTACTTAAAAACAACATACTGTTACCGCTGTTGACCAGTGACGAGTCCTTGCTTCTCCAATGTTGAAGACTAACACCAGAGAGCACGCCGAGGCAAGGTCGGAGTAGAAATTAGAAGTTTATTAAAGGACAGCAGAAAAGACTTCTCCAGGAGGAAGAAGGGGACCCATGAGGTGGAATCCGTGGAAGTGCGGTTGTTTCCCCTTTTTATAGTTCTTTCAGTGATGGAATGTAGGTGGGAAGGCAGGAGGAGTGAGACACAGGTGGGCCAAAGAAGTAATCTGGGCAGGAAGGACTTCATTAACACTTCTTTGGGATGGGCTATCTTCAAATCTGCTGGGGCTGTTCATTAACATTTCTTTGGGATGGACTTTGGGCCTAGGGCTTTTCTTGGAACTTTATTAACATTTCAAGAATTGCTCAACTCTTCTAGAAATTTATTTTCAACATGGCCTCCATTTTAGATTTCACTGGATATTAGACCCGATTTACCTAACTACACTGACTACCTAACTTTAAATCTGGCTCCAATACTACAGGGACACTGCCATATCAATGTTTATAGCAGCACAATTCACAATAGCTAAAGTGTGGAACCAACCCAGAAGCCCTTCAGAAGATGAATGGATAGGGAAACTCTGGTATATATACACAATGGAACATTACTCAGCATTAAAAGAGAATAAAATTGTGCCATTTGCAGGTAAATGGGTGGAGCTGGAGAATATAATGCTAAGTGAAGCAAGCCAGTCCCCCAAAACCAAAGGCTGAATGTTTTCTTTGATATGTGGATGCTGACCCATAATAACATGGGGGTGGGGGAGCATGGGAGGAATGGAGGAACTTTAGATAAGGCAAAGGGGAGGAGAAGGGAGAGGGCAAGGGGGCAGGAATGATGGTGGAATGAGTTAGACATCATTACTCTAAATATATGTATGAAGACACGAAGGGTGTGAAAATGGTTTATGTACAATCAGTGACTTAAAAAATTATGCTCTATATGTGTAATATGAAATGAACTGCATTTTGCTGTCATGTATAACAAATTAGAATAAATAAATAATCTAATTAAAAAACAAAACAAAACAAAATAAAACTGCAATCCCCACCAGGCAAGCCTACAGAGTCCTCCAATATTGTCATCAGGCATAGCCTGATAAAATAAGTCAGTTTCCACAAACCTGATAAAACTCAGAGTGAAGTTACTGTCATTTGCCTTCACCCTGTGAAGTCAGAGGTGAGAGATCAGGGCAGAAACAACCAGACCAGATGTCCTGACCCTAGAATGAAAGGCTTAACTGAGAAACCTGGTGGCAGCTGATAGGATTGAAAGGGCTAGTAGAAGCCCCCAAATTTAGCATAAATGATGGAGCAAATGTCTATTCAGCCAGTTGACATTGATGTCCACATGCTGGAGATCCTGATGAGGACCTGGACTGACATCCCAACTCTTCTCACCATCTGCCTGGTCCTCATCACTTTCAAAACTACATCCACATCTTGACCCTAGTGAGAAAGAGTGACTTCTCCTTATGACCTTCTCCTCAAAGGGCCATCAACTCCATCCGAGGAGCAGCCTCCATTGGTTCCTGTTCCTGACTGGGGTCTGAGTGAGTATGCATCTGCTGGACTTAAGGCCTAAGACTCCAGACTTTAGATTTGGCTCTTGATCTTAGCATGCTGAGGGAATATCTGTAATGAGTCTGTCATGATTAAGTGTGTTTGCAGTGCTTAGAATTAACTTAGAATTGTTTGCTGTGAATTGATTATGTCCACTGCAGTATCCAGCATTAAGGATTGTAATTTTCTTGACTAAAAACCTCTAGAGTGGAATTGTATTGAGTGATTTGTGTGAATACAGCATTGAAAAGGGAAGAAGCATGTGAACATTCTTTATTTCTCCCCCTGGACTGCATAAATTGCACCTTTGCCCTGAAAAACCAGCCTCTACCCCAGAGCAAAGCCTATCCAAGAAAGGGGGCGTGACCTTTGTCCTTGGAAAGAGCCACAGAACACTCCTAGGCACATACCCACCCTGCTGACTTCCTTATCTACAAATAACAGAAGAGATCTGCTGGGCCAAGTGTCCCTGACTCAGTCAGACTAGGTGGGGACCCATAGTGACCCCTTAGCAGCCATTAATTAGCATGAGACAGAGAAAATACCTGGGATGCCAGATGACCCTCCCAGTAGTTTATGGTGGTTGATAACGGGTTGGGAAACCTTGTAGTTCAGCAAGTACTCCACTCGTGGCCTAAACCAATCAGTTCAAACGAATCCCCGTCTTTTACTAGCCAATCACCCTTACCCAAGTTGTTCCCACCAGTGACTGTGCTAATCATATTTTAGAGTTGTTTTATGATTTTCCCCACCGTGTGAGATGATTTGCTAAGAGATGCAATGATGTATGTGAAGTCCCCGCCTTCCCCAAAGAGTGTGTAAAACTGCTGCAAACCCTGGGCTTGGAGCCTCTCAGTGTCACCAGTTGCTGTGTGCGTGGGAGTACAGAGCTAGCTCGCAATAAACACCTCTTAGCTGCTTACATCTATCTTGCTCTCTGGTGGTCTTTTGGGGGTCCTGAATTGGAGCATAACAGCCCATGGAGACACATAGACTTCTCCCGGAGGAAGAAGGGGTCCATAGCTGCTACCCAAAAATTGGGAGTGTACTGCCTCTTATAAATTTTAGATTCTCTTTTTTCTTCTGCTCTCTTCCCCCTTATCTGGCCCCATCCTGCTTAAGAGACCAGCAAGAGAGCGGGGAATGCACCAAAAGGCTGAAGCAAATGGGCAAGGGGGAAGAACATAATGGTGGAGTGATCCTTGCAGTGAGGTAACAGTCAGGAGGTATCAATTAACAACTCTCATCACTCCCCACATGGAGGAACAATTTCTGGGGCAGGTTACCCTAGCAACAGGTTGGAGCTGGATCTGGGGGAAGGGCTTTGAAAGGGGAAAAGGGCAGCATTTAATTTTCTTTCCAACCAGCCCCACCTTCCTGATTGGACCCAAGTGTTTATTACCCATATACTGCCTTTCTGCTCCGCAATCTCAATACCTCTCTGTACTCAATTCAAGGTCAGGTACTACATGATGATTTGAACAGATTAAGTAGAACTTTTGAGCTGAGACACAAAGGATAAGGGATAAGTTAGTCTTTTTTTTTTTTTCCCCAGCTATGTAAAGCAAGGATATACATTTTAGAAAAATGGAATAATGCATGCATGACATAGAAAAAGAAAAGTTTATGGTGTTATCATGAATTAGCGACTATTGATGTTATAACTTGAATGAATTTGCATTCCCTCTGTAGCACATTTCTGTTGGAGAAGGATGACAACACTCATTTCCACAATATAAAGGGAATCTAGAAGAAAAAAGAGTACATAGTGGGAAGCATGTTTCTTCCTCTTCCAATAGTGTTTTGTGTTGTCCTTGTCACCAAGGAGAAAGATTTGGCTTAAACCTGAATGTCAAATAATTATATCATAAACACCCAATTCTGAGATTCACAAATATATTTTACTTTTAAATTTTCAAAACACTGTCTCATCAATTGAACAGATAAAGAAAAAACAGGAAGAGTTTAAATAGCTATTATAACAAGAGGGAATATCCACAATCTACTGACTTTTCTCTTTTCATTTAAGAACAGGCAATATTTTTCTTCCCTACATCACAATATTCAACCTGTGTTGCCCTTGAATTTGTAAAGGTAATAAGAAAGAAAAGATATAGGCTGCTCATTAAGAGCATATATGGTTTCTTGATCAGAATGGATCTTGGTAATTCCATTTTCTGCTGATGGCCTTGCATGACAGACTAATTGCTGGCTATAAAGGTTGTACTCATTATGCTACACTTACCAACCCCTGAGGAAAAATGTTATTTTCCTAGCCACCATGCTGCCTAATACTGATTTTTTAAAAACAGTCCCATTGATTTGTACAGATTTTGTAATTTGTGTCTTTCCTTTTAATACTCTCAACCTCTCTAGACTTTTAATGTGTGTTTTATGTCTTATCATTTAGTCAAGTCACGATCCTGGGAACTATTGGATGAGCTCAAGGTGTTTAATTGTTGACCTTGCTGAATCCTACTGTGTGAAATCTGGTTGTCAGAAGAATGAAATCACAGCAGTGGCAAAGAGAGTATAGATTATATACAACTGAAGTCAATTGCTTTCTGAGGAAAGAAATCTGAACTCTTAGGGCCCATAACATTGATTGAGACCTTTCTCCTAGAAGGGTGGTGTCATACCCATAAAAAAACAGAGGATGAGTTGCATAAACTATCATATCCTGTGAAGGGAAAAAGATTAGTCATTTCATTGTGGAGTGAAGAGAGTAGACTCTCAATTTTTCATATTATTTGAGAAAAGCTTTAATGTTTTTTAGAATTGAATGTGTGAAAACAAAATGCATTTTCTACATACTAAAAGGTGCCTTCCTTCTCTGTGTGGTATTCAAATTAAACAAGAGACTGACAAATACTTTCAGACTGGTTATTTGCCACAGGGATTTTCAGACTGGTTATTCTCCACAGTGATTATGAAATAGAGGAGGACAGGAGGAACCAGGTTCAGGAAAGGAAGCCAAGAGGAGAAAAAATAGTGATACACTTCAAATGGGGTCCTCTTTGAGTTAAAATGTTTAGAAAAATGTGAACTGAATCCATTTGCACAATTATATATTTTAAATAGCATTTAAAAATCATGCTTTAGTTTTCCTACCGAGATTGTCTACTATTTCCTTACACTATTTAGAAGATTTGCTCAGTGAAAATGGCACACATTCTTTTATTTAGGCAAGCTATATGGTACAAAGATCTAAAACTGTATTTTTTTTAACTTTATTATAATGCAAGGACCATTTCAAGTAAACTTTAGACCAATGTGAAAATAATAGTTCATAATTTCTTCTCAGAAAATAGAATTTTAAAATAAGTCAGTTTGTGCTTAAAATAAATATGGAATCAATATTCTCAGACAAAACAACTTAATTGATGGAGTGTTATATTCAATAATGAACCACAATACATAAAAACAACAATTATGGAAGATATTGATTACAATGATGTATAGTAGAAATTTTTTTTTGTTCATTATATCATTAATTCCTATTAAAGAATGCCATTTGGGTATAATTTCTATTATTTAAGTAGCAATGTAACACTTCATCCCCATAGTTTTAAATGACAAGAGTTTAGAAACATTGGAGACTCTCAAAAGAAATCTTGATGTGAGATCTCCTCCTCAGAAGGTTTCATGCAGTAGATGTTCTGCAGAGAGGAAAGAAAGTGATTTTTCTGTCCTCCTCTAGTCAGTGATAAAAACCTGAGCAAGTGGTAAGCATTGATTAGGTGGCTGGTGCTTTCTCCAGCCTTCTGTTCTGCTCTGACATTTAGTTTACAAAGCCAGGCTTTCAAAATGCTTCATCATATGATGGAAACAGGCAAGTGGGGAATTTCAACTCTGCCATTCATTGTTTTGTTTGTTTAGAAAATATGTACCATTGATCAGGTTATATGCTTGGTTCTGAGACTGCCAAAAGGAAAGCTAAGTAGCTTGTCTTCAAGAAACTCTGTCTACTTTTAGAAGAAAAAAAATACTTTAAAAAGTAACCTTAAACTGACAGATGGCATAAAAGAGCACATAGGATGGAAAGATGGATTAGAGGAGACATCCAGAGGACAGATGACAGATTTTTTTTTTTTTTTTTTTTTTTTTTTTGGTATTGGAGATTGACTTCAGGGGTGCTTTACTACTACTGAACTATCCAACCCTTACTCACTAAGTTGCTGAGGCTGGCCTCCAACTTGTGATCCTCTGCCTCAGCCTACCAAATTGATGGGATTATGATATATGCTACAACCCTTGGCTTAGCAAGTATATTTGTTCTTACCCCGGGGTTGGGGGTGGGGTGGGGGTGTGGATACTGGGAATTGAACTCAGGATCACTTAATCACTGAGCAACAACCAGAGCCCTATTTTGTATTTTATGTAAAGACAGGCTCTCACTGAGTTGCTTATTGCCTCACCTTTGCTGAGGCTGGCTTTGAACTCGTGACTCTCTGTTTCAGCCTCCCTAGCCACTGGGATTACAGGCGTGTGCCACCACACCCAGAAATAGGTATGTTTAATAAAATGATTGTTAACATTACTTGAGAACTCTTGTGGCAAAAAAAAACGAACATTGAAATATCATCATGGTAGCAATTAAACCCTCAGGCTAAGAAAACAGAAGGAAAAGGCTAAAATTATTATTCAAAAGCACAAAAGGAGGACTTTGTGGATCTGGAATTCTGATTTCGAAGGAGCAGGTAGGTACAGAAGACCTGCTACCAATGCCCCAGGAATTCAAAGGAAAGGGCATCATGGATATGGGATGCAGATTTGAAGAAGGGATGCCAAAAAGATGGTTCTAGTGTCCACAAGGGATCATAGTGATATTGGTTCTGGAGTTCTAGAAAAAACAGATGCTAAAATCAACTGTCATTACTAAAGTGAGTTATTAATGTCCATGTCACAGTGCACTGACCCTTCTCCATCTTCTAACTTGAGTTCTCTCTACTGCCCCTAGTGGCAGAAAACAGTAGAAAGACAACTAGCAAATCCAAAATATGGCTTGTATAATCCTTGCTGAGCATAGAAAAGTAAGTTTTAATAAAAGGATTTGAGTAACAATATTTCATTATGTGGTACACTGGGTAGGTTTAGGAAAAGGAAGGGAATGCCTAACAAGAGGGTTTCCTGAGCTCAAGTTCAGAGAGTAAGAATTTTGTAGTATGGGGCAAGAAACTTGGTAAGAGCAGGATGAAGGCTTTTGGAAAGGGATGGTTCACAAGAAGAGAAAACTAGAGTGTGACGTACCAAGAAAGATAGTAGAAATTTATACTTGAAGGAAAATGCAAATAAAACTTGGTAGCTAAAAATAAAACTTAAAGCTAAAAATGGAGAAAATCAGACAAGTAATTTGGATAAATTTCACTATGCAGCCACTGAAGTGAGGCTAGTACTATGAGATCAATATCATTTAAAGAAGACTAATGTTTCTAGTCTTATGATGAATCAGTAGGAAGAGAGGGAGAATGAATTAGAGTCCAGTAAAGGAACTATTGTCATAATACAGGCACGTTATAGAGTTAGACAATGCTGACAAATCCAAACCAATTATAAAAGAAAATTAACCTGACATTCAAAATTGTTGAATATAAATGAAGAATAAGGAGAGGGTCTTTCATAGGGAACCATAGTGCACATAATTTTGAACTTAAGATGAATGAATACACTTATATTTTGGGGACTAAAGATGTAGCTTGCAGTCACCAACAAGTGAAGCGATCACTTTGATAATGAAAAATTAATAAATTCCACAAGTGTATATTTTGAAAGAAGAGTTCACATTAAAAAAAAAATGGTCAGATACTACAGAGATACCCTCTCAAGGTGGGAGAAGAAAAAGGAAAGTAAATCAAAGACTCAAAATCCTTTTAAAAGGAAGTATCATGTGGAGCCAGAAGGAGGAGAGCATTTCAAACCAGGAAAGGTGGTTCAGTTTCTACAGCAGTAAACAACCACCAAAGAACATGAAAGAACATGAGGTCTAGAAATGCAATCTTTTTTTGTCTAGGAGATGATGTAACCATTGAGAGATAAATGTCTATAGAATATCAGGTTCAGAATCCAAATTATAAAGTATTGCATTAATAGAGTCATGCCAAGTGAAAGAAGTCAGATGCAGAGGGTCAAGGGTCAAATATTCTCTCTTATATGTGGAAGCTAGCGAGAAATAAGGAATTTAAAAGATGGGTGGGGTTAAAATCTCATGAAAACAGAAGGAAAGACACGAATTCTCCCAGGGGATCTCCTCCAGGAAAGGAATAGAGGAGGAAGTAGGAGGAAGGGAAAGAAGAGGAAAGTGGGGGAAAAATTGACCAAACTACATTAGGTGCATGAATATATCACAGTGAATTCCACTTTTAGTTATAACTATAAAGCAACAATTTAAAAACTAAATTAATAGATGGAAGAACCAAATAGAGTAGAAGAAGGGGATCTGGCAGTGATTGCGGGGATAGTACTGAGGACTGAAATATAGAATATTATGATATATATATTTATGAATATGCCAAAATAAGCCACACAATTATGTATAACTGTAAAGAATTAATACAAATAGAAAAAAAGGATAAAAAGAAAAAAATTGAAAATTTTTCGATCAAAAAGAAAATATGGCAACATTCAAGAAAGTAGGTTTCATAATTAGAATACCAGAGTTTTAGAATAGATTTTTCTTCTTTGTATGTTGGACAATTAAAAATTTAAATACATATTAGTATTCACTTTTACAGAAATGTTATTAACTGCCCTAAAAACTTGTCCTTAACACATAGCAACTATCAGAATTAATATAAGTTAATTCATTCTTCATGTAAAATATACAAATCTTGCATAGCTCAATTTCCTTTAAAGTAACACATTCTCTAGTTATACTCTTTTCAAATATTTTAAATCCATCTGTTATAAAACTCAGAACAATATAAATTAAACTGTCAACAGACTTTAGCATAAATTAAAAGAATCAAAAATTATATATTATTTTACACTTAATCACCCAGGAATATGTCCCTTTTAGTGTGATTCTTTTTTTCTTCTGTAAATGTATACTTTCATCCACTTAAGTGCAAATAAATCCTTTTTGTTTTCAAATATTCTAATTAGGCAGTTGCAAATCTTGCCTGCTAATGTTTATCTGAAAAAGTATTTTTTTTAATTTTCAAAAAATATTTTCAAAGACATTTAATACAAGCAGTTCTAACTTACATGATTCCGATATGAATGGATTTGTTACCATAGTTAAATAATGTCATTCCCATGAAACTTGATTCAAATTTCAGTTATCACAGTATATTAATTATAATTACATAAAGTACAAATTTCTTTGCTTTCCATCAATCTACAAGGTACTAGGTGGATAGTAGAGATATATCATGATTATTGACCGATCATCACAGAAAGTATAGGGAGTAAAAGCAGTAGTTGTATTGCCTTCTTGCCTCTCAGTGTTAAACTCATGACATTCTACAAAACTTGGTACTCAAGAAAGGAATTGGTCAACAAAGATGGAAGTTCATCAAAGAAGCCAAATGGTACAGTGTTTGAAATAAAATTTGAATTGAACATAAAAGGAAGGTGAAATAGAAAAAAATAAGTGGCTGACAGACTGTTGACATTATTATCATTCAAAGCCTCTAGATATGTAGCCAGTGAACAGACAAGATCTTCATTTATAGATATCTTAACATCAAAATTGATCCATTAAACTCTGAAAAGGTAGGGTGACTTCAAAGCCTTTCTTTATATTTGGAAATCAAAATTTCATCTAATAATTTTACAAAAGCTATAGAAAATATTTTAGAAAAATGCACATAATCTTCTACGTACAGATTCAAGGACACATGTAAAAACCAAAGTCCAGTTAAAAAATATAAGAAAAAATGAAAAAAAAATCAAACCAAAAATTTTCCTTTTTTTCTCTTTCATTTATCAGGCTAGCTGCTTACATTCTTTTTTAAACATTGTGAACCTTCTTCAAAGAAATGTACACATACATCACATACATCAGAAAGCAAATTCACGTACAAAAGAAAAGTAAATTTTTAAAATTTTGACCAAGTGTAGATAAACCACATTTTAAAAAAATGATGGTGGTTAAATATATAATTGGCATGAAAGTTGTGTACTTTTAGAAATACACATTTTCAACTGCTTCAAGGAACTCTTGGGTTACTTGAGGGCTACTGCTCCTTCAGGAATCCTGGTTAAAGGTAGCTGAAACACTGGCCTCTTATGCCTTTTTAACCTGAGCATATCATGTACTTTAAACAGTGGGATCCCTGCTTCTATTTTAGTTGAATATAGGCAATCAAAATAAATAAATAAAATAATAATAATAATAAAAATTGCAGTAGGAATGTAATGCAGATTCTAATCTTAATAACCAGAGAATACTTTAAAACATTAGACACCATCACACTGTGTTGTGTTTGACTGTGATTATGAAATGGCTCAGCTGAATTCCACCTCTGCACTACCACCCACAGGCAATGAGAAGAGTACATGGACTAGGATGATTTATGTTACTTCTTAAATTGATAAACTCTGAGAGCTCATTCATTTCCAATTAGTATCCTTAAAGAAATCAGTTAGCTTCTCCTTAAGTAACCAGCAAGCAACAACAATGAACTCAGCAATCAAGTCTCACAACTACATTATTTTGTCAGTTTTTAACCTACCTGATCAAATAAAATATGCTCTCTCTCCAGGATGTGCATGCCATTAACCACTGACTGTAATGCTGTTGAAAATGATCATGAAGCATAGCATTGGTACACTAATATAATCTGAAAGTCTATTTCATTATATGAAGTCCATCTTATCGAATTAGCATCATACCATAGTTAGCTGTTGTTTACCCTAATAGGAGAATTTGTTGAAATTAAATTTTCTCTTCATATTTATAAAAACAGATACAATTTGGGATAGCAAATTAACTCTTATAAAATGACTGAAAATGACTACTACAGGGAAAGTTCACAGGTTAATTTCCCCAGTCACTTTTTATAGATATAATTTTACTCTGCATTGTGTGTGTGTGTGTGTGTGTGTGTGTGTGTGTCCTCACTGAATATGACAGAGAGACATAGAGATATAATTTCTCATTTTTTTGCATGTGTGTGTACATTGTATGTGTTATGATGTAGATATGTGCTGTCCTTCAAAAGCTCAGATGTGACACAATGTAAGAAGGCTTAGAGTTGAAATGATTGGGTTATGAGAGCCTTAACCCAATCAGTGAATTAATTCCCCAATGGGAATGTACTGAGTGATAACTGAAGGCAAGCAAGGTGTGCTGGAAGAGATGGGCCTTTGGGGCCATGCTGTTGGGGTGGGTATTTTGTGCTGAGCTTCCTGATCATCATGCAAGCTGCTTCTCTCTACCATACTCTTTTACCATGATGTCCTGTCTCACCTTGAGCCTTGAGAAAGAGAGCCAGCTGTCTATGGACTAAGACCACTGAAACTGTGAACACCCAAATTAACTGTAAAATTGTTCCTGTCCAGGTTTTTAATCACAGCAGCGAAACAGGTGACTCAAACAATATGTGTGTGTGTGTGTGTGTATACATATATAATCACATACATATGCCTTCTTACTGCATGTGAATAAAGAGATTTATGTGTATACCCACACACATAAAGAATTTTAAGCCTTTAATTCTGATGCAAGAAAGTAGAAAATAAGCAATGCTTGGGGTTAATAAAATATGACTATGACATAGCCAAATTTTAACTCATATATCCTTCTCTTTCATTTTTTTCTTAGAAAACTTCATGTTTTACTAAATTACACTATATTCATAAAGTATATTTGAGACATACATCTTTTAACTTTGAAAGCCATTCTGGGTATACACCTTCTTAATCATATAATTCAACATCCAATTATTTTTTAAAATCCCAATTTGCTTGTCACTTGATCATGAGATTTTGTTGTTGTTGTTGTTGTTGTTGTTGTTGTTTGTGCTGGGAATTGAACTCATGGCCTTGGCATGCTAGTCAAGTAAGCACTGTACCAGTGAGCTACACCTCCATCCCCCTAGGGAATTTTGTATTCTATTCCTTGAAATGTTTTAGACTGTAAGGTGTTGTATAGCGTTTAATCTTGCTTTGATTTATTTGTTCTAATAATGGGTACTTTATTACATGTGAAAACATGTATAATGTAATAACTATAAAACACACTTGCTTATTAAATTGTAAGAACTCGTTATATAATATGGGCACAAGTTCCTTGTCAGATATATTTACTGTGAATATTTTGCACCATTCTAGGCCTTATTTTAATTTAATTTGTAGTACCTCTTAAAGAGCAAGTTTTTAATTTTCATAAACTTCCAGTTATTATTTTTATAGTTTGTTCTTTTTGTGTCCCAAACCAATATTTGCTATTTGAAATCACAAAGATTTTTTTGTTTGTTCTCATCTATCATCTTTACAATTTTAGTTATACATTTAAATTTGTTATCCAGTTTGAATTTATTTTCAAGTATAATATGATGAATCAATGTTCATTTTATTCTGTATGGAAATTCAGTGTTTTCACACTATTTGTCAAAGGAAGTTTCTTTTCTTTATTGCATGTGCTACTATGCATAAAAGCAACTGAAAACCCTACATGCTTTGGAAAGATAACTAAAATAAAGCATTTTTTTATTTATAAGTTTGTCATATCTCTTACCATGTGTTGCTGGGTTTTGTTTGTTATAGTGCTTCCCTGGAATGAGATATAGTAGAAACAAAACTTGGAGGGTTAAAGTAAAAAAAAAAAATGTGGTCATTAGGTGAAGAGTATGGAGAATGTTTGAGGTGGTAATTATTGATCATTGCATCAGTTTTCCTTATATGAACTGACTTCCTAAAACTTATGACCATTGAGATCCAAAAAACATAGATGACAAGCAGCAGATACTAATTTGCCTAAGGAAATTTTCATGTCTACAAATTTCCAAGGAACTAATTGTGACTCATATACTATTTACCACTATTTAATTTATGACATCCATTACATGAGGAACATTGTGGACTTTATTCTTTACATAGGCTTGATGTTTTGATGTTTCTAAACTGCCCTAAGTTCCCTTTGTTATTTCTTGCTACAGTTGGCAGCTATATTTTTGATCTTTTTTACTTACTTCTGAGATTGGTAAAAGGTATTTTCACCAGCCCTCACTTCTCTTAAAAAAGGAAAAAAAACCCAATAATTTCTCAGGGTCATCATATACAGAAATTTCGCCTCATTTTGAATAAATATTCACATAAGTTACTTATTTCACTAATTTTCTCAGTATTCATAGATAATAGTCATACTCTATGATAACAAAAATAAACTTATGGCAATTGATTAAGACAAAAAGTTGCATTATAAAACTGTTTCCTGGAAAGGAGAAGGGGGGAAATTATAGAATGAAAATTGAGACATACTGTGATGAAATGATATAAGGAATAAAAAAAAAGAATCATTTCTCTTATAAAAAGAGAATCGTGACAGAGAGAGTATTCATGGAACATATTCAGCAAACATGATGATGCTATAGTAGTAAAAAAAATCACTTTTTTCTTTTCTATTCTGAAAATTACTCCATTCACTACTTGACAATTGATATCCTATGGGACTCTTAGCTTGTATGTATAAATTTTTTACTAAGGTTTCTACATATGTTAAGATCATATAAATGCAATCACTTTTCTCTTAAATGTGTTAAATGTTTTATCATTTATTCATGTAAAAAAAAGCTCACTTCTTATAATTTCAATATACATAACTATTGTGTATTGTTTTATAGCTACTTTATATAGTTACATTTTATACAACAATATTTGTTATTAGTATATATACATATTTAAGTAAATTCTTATAATACATAATATATTTACTGCTTCTCATTCATAGGTGAGAAATCAAGCTGAGAGAAACTGATTTGTCCAAAATGATGACATAAGGCATAGATAAATTCAAACCCAAGACTACATAACTCAGTTCTCTGATTTAACCATTATTCACATTGTAATCTTAAAAATAATGCACATTAAATAGTCTCTTTTCTCCATCCAAATTTGAATTGATGGAGAAATGAAATAAGAAATAAAAACAAGAGGAAGTGAGGGGAAAGGAGGGAAAATATAAGGGGGAGAAATGAATTACAGAAGAGGGGGTAGAGAGAGAAGAGGGGAGGGGAGGGGGGAGGGGGGATAGTAGAGGATAGGAAAGGCAGCAGAATACAACAGACACCAGAATGGCAATATGTAAATCAATGGTTGTGCAACTGAAGTGATTCTGCAATCTGTATATGGGGTAAAAATGGGAGCTCATATCCCACTTGAATAAAAGTGTGAAATATGATATATAAAGAACTATGTAATGTTTTGAACAACCTACAATAAAAATTAATTAAAAAAAAAAGAAATAAAAGACAGGGGTTAGCATATCATCTTTACATATTAAAAAAAAAATAGCAGAGAAGAGGAGCAGTTTCCTTGAGAACTGCCATGCCTGCTGTCTGAACCAGCTCTGACATAGCTTCATGATGGTCTGGCTTAGCCACAGAAAACCCAGGGCCTCGGGAGAATCTCCACAGGCGAGGCCAGTTTCACCCTGAGAAGCAGAAGAGACACTATTTCTTGCGAAGGTAAATAAGAGGGTTAACTGCTATAAATGCCTTCTCAGGGGCAGAGCATGTTGAGGAAAGCCCTGGAGGTGCATATAAAAAAAATCTCTCTTGATTGAAATCAATAATGAGGAAAAGAAGTCCCATGTTAACACTTTACTCTGGGGAATTTGACATAAAAGAAAAACATTCCTTAACAAGGAAAAATATTTGTTCCTGAAAATTCTGTGTGAAATTCATTTAATGAAAGGAATATTCTTAATTCTAAGGGGCTTAAATCTCTGGAATGATGGTCCTCATGCAAACCTTATTGAGGGAAAAACATCCAGCTTCTTATTCTCTGAGAAAATATCGAGTAAGAACAATGAAAGGAAAGTGAACTATATTAATTGCTTAAAGAACTATGATATTTTTATTTGCTGTACATTACATTTTTTATATTTGTTTAGATAAAATGAAAATATTTTTCAGAAATAGTAAAAATCTTGAGATATCTTGAACTACTGCCATTTTTCTCAGAGCAAACATAAATTGCTATTTTTTTTTAAGAGAGAGAGAGAGAGAGAAAGAGAGAGAGAGAGAGAATTTTAATATTTATTTTTTTTAGTTCTCAGGGGACACAACATCTTTGTATGTGGTGCTGAGGATCGAACCCCGGACCACCCGCATGCCAGGCAAGCGCGCTACCGCTTGAGCCACATCCCCAGCTCCATAAATTGCTATTTTTGAGGGTGTTAAAATTTTTTCAGCAAGAGCTTATATAAAACATAATGAAATAAAAATGAGGCTAGAATGAAGTTTGTTTTAATATTGCTATTAATAATTCTTTTCCTTTCTTACCTTTACTCCTCTGGTATTGATATACTAAAAATTCTACAGGAGGTCAAAGAGAAAACACCTCCAAGGGGTAATCAGTACTAAATTCTTTCCTTTTACTGCCTAGTATTGAGACTTTTCCTCATCACACATAAGCACCTCAAATTTTTTTTCAGATATTCATTTTATTCATCATTTTAGTAGTTATCAAATTTGGATTCTAACCTATTTGTATTACAATTTGATTCCACTCAACCCAAAGTCTTCATTTAATCAGCAAGTCTTTCCTATGGAGATCACAAGACACAGATCTTTGGAAATCAATGTGAAAATAAAGAAAATGAAAAGTAATTTGAACCACGAATCTATAATCACTCTATAGTCAATAATTACGCTGAATTTTAGGTGACTATTTAACAAGTAATGTACATCAGACTTTAAATGAAACAAAGTCTTTATTCACCAGTAGTTAATATTAAATATCAGTTTTACTCAGTTTCTCTGTATCTAATATCCTCTGAGTCAAAATTCAACAAACACCCAATAATGTAAGGAATAAAATGGGGCAATAAGGATACACGATGGTGCTACTCTGGAGGCTGAGGCAGGAAGATGGCAAGTTCAAGGTCAACCTTGGCAACTTAATGAGACCCTGCCTCAAAATACAAAAGGCAGGAGGTAATGTGTTTGCCTGACATGTCCTCAGAGTGAAAATCCATAGCTGTGTGAGCAAATGGTAACACTGAAACTGGTTTCCTTTCTCCCACCCATGGGCAATGCTTATACCACTTAGCAGGAAAAGATATACAGGCAAGAACTGATAATAAAACTCAACACACACATGTACATTACATAGAGTTATAAAAATTATAACACTGAACCATAATTTTTGATTGTCTTATTAAGATGGAGAGAAATAGTATAAATGCCCACCTATTCAATATTTTCCAAGCCTACCTTTTTTTAAACACCAGCAGCAGTGTTTTTCTCAAGCATATTTAATACATATTTTTATACTGCCAAATATTAAATGGAATAGTTTTCTGGTATTTATATTTTAGATGACATTATACAGTCATGTCTTTCATTATTTCATCATTATTTGAAATTTATCCAGTTGATGAGAGTTGCTGCAACTCATTAAATTAAAATGATATTTTTTTCATGAGCATGTTTTGTAAAATATTACTAGATTTTCTTAATGAACAATGATATTAGAGTCACCACTAGACACATGTGTATCATAAAATTAAAATTAAAATTCAGTGCTCATTCATATTAACCACATTTCAAATGCTTTACAGGTACATATTATACAATGGCTTTTATATCAAAAAGTGCATATTTGAAACATAGTGAAATGTGCTGAAATAAGCTATGCTATGAAGTAATTTCAGCTCTCTACCTACTTAGACAGTTAGCAACCTCCAGGAGCTCATGGCCATCTGTCTTTTCTCTTATGCTGCTAAATATCAGCACTATTGATTTACTACTCAGAAACTCATCTTCAAAGTGAAGTGCAGGTGCCTAGTGTTTAATATCATCTTTGGGTATTTTGGATCTTCTGAAGATAAGTTCCTTGGAGCTCCTTGATTTGATATTGCAAGACACTTTATAGATCTCTAAGTCTTTTTACACATCTCTGAGTCTATACACATTTAGTATTCCCACTTTGCTCCTGACGCTGACCAGGGCCTTACTGAAGCAACTACTGAACATGAGTGCTATCTGCATTAGGGCCACCCACCTGCATTGATGTTTCATATGAAGTCTCAGGTTTTCTTTTGTTTTTGATGCAAGAACATGGTTAAATTATAAAAGACCATTGTCAATATGGTTTGTTTACATTTTGATTATTTTGGGGATCTACTATTATTTTTAATTTCATATTCTATTTTTTTCTCATATTTCCCAATTTACTTCTTTTTGCCAAAGGTAGTCATTATAGAGTCAGTTTAGTAAGGGTTTTTTGGTCTTAAGATATATTAATATTCTAATATTCAATAATAACTTTCTTAATTTTGTCTCCAAATATATATGTTTTTTTCTTCTCAGTACTACATGAGTGTTTAGCTCAGTATAAATTTCTGAGTGGTCATGTGTATTTTAGCAGTAAACCAAAGATATAGTAGCATCATTTGCTAGTATTGACTGAAGTAGCAAAGACATCTAATATCAGTTTAGTAACTGTTCCTCCACAAGTATATTCATTATGTAGATTTTTTTAAAGAGAGAGAGAGAAGAGAGAGAGAGAGAGAGAGAGAGAGAGAGAATTTTTTAATATTTATTTTTTAGCTTTTGGCGGACACTACATCTTTGTTTGTATGTGGTGCTGGGGATCAAACCCGGGCCGCATGCATGCCAGGTGAGCACGATACTGCTTGAGCCACATCCCCAGCCCATTATATAGATTTTTATTGTTTCTTTTTTCCTTGATGTTTTGCTGTTTTACCACTATGGTAATGGACTGGATTACTTTTATTTATATTATTAACTATTCTGATTACTCTTTCAAAATAAGAACATTGCAATTCTGAAAAAAAAATGTTAGCTATCATTATCTTAACTAATACTTTTATACTATTACCTGTTTTATTTTCTTCTAGACCAAGTATAATTTAAAAACAGAGTCTTTCAATGAATCCCCAGGTTTCCAAACTATTGTTCGTGTTTGTGTTTGCATTGCCATTTTTCTCTCAGCTGATTTTTATGAGTCGTGCAAACATTGATATCAAATATTATTCATGTTTCCAGTCTAAACTTTTCCTCACATCTTGCATTTCAATATTTCCTCTTTGAGATTTCTTATTTAATATTTCCTTTTCTGTTTTCCTTTTTTGTGTTACTTTAGAAGGTAATTCTTTTTAAAACTGGAATTTATGCAACCATATTTCTCCAAATATTCTCACAATAAATCTTTGTAACAACTTTGTATAAAATTCACTTGAAGGGAAAGATTTTCATTCCATTTTACAATATTTTACCTATTTTTGCATTGAACTATTTTAGATGGTTTGTGTTCTTAAGTGGAAATTGAAATTTGAGGAAGTTGGAATTTGCTCCATTCTGGGGTTGCTTCCTCGATTGTTAGCAGTGTTTCAGTTGTTTCCACTCAACCCTCCAGGCTCACAACCAAGAACCAAGAACCAAGTCTTCTGTAAACTTCCAATTCTCTGCTCTGAGGTTGTGTAAGAGGCATGACAGCTACACTCATAAAACAAGTCTATGACTGACCCAACTCCTGGTTAGGAGGCTTCTCTATCCTCTTCAACACCTCCTTGTGTTGAAGCTTCTCACCATCTGTAGACCCAGGCAGTGAGTGGTGTCGTGTGTTTTATGTCACCTTATTTTTTTAAATTTCTCTTTCCATTTGCAAGTTTGTGGAATATGTCCAGATCACATTTCTGGCTTCCTGTGGCTAGCTCAGCACAGAGTCTCTACTCTACCTGAAACTATTTTAATACCATTTGCCCTGCAGGAGCTGTACTCCTGGCCAACACTGCCTCCTTTTAGACCTAGAGCTCAGTAAGTGTGCAACTTCAGCCCAGCTCATTATTCTGTGTTTTTATTCTATTCCTGGTACACAGATTTTTTTTTTTACCTTTTATTTGAGCCCAGATGTGCCTTTTAGGATTTATTTTTTAATATTTTATCAATTGTTATTATGTGTTTAGAACAGAGAGGATGATCAAAGTGTGAACTCCATGCTCCAATTTGACCTGAATGCTGGTGGCATTGATTTTTCACAAAACTGTGTAGGTGTTCTATATTAGACCTACCAATGCTTCAAGCAGATCATATTGACCATAAATATAAAGATAAAATTATAAATTATGTAGTGTACATAGATAATAATAGAAACATAATGCTTTATCAGATAAACTATTTTATGTGGTATTAAGTTTGAATTTCCCAATGTACTCAACTTAATGAACAGATGCAACTTAGCTGTATTATTTTATATATCAACTTAGGTACTATAATTATTTTTCAAAAATGTATATTTATGCTAATATTTCAAAGCATATTTCTATGATTTATGGCATTAGTACAATGTATTTTTTCTACTACTATTTTTAAACTAAAAACATCATAGTTTTTTTTTTTTATTTTTTATCCTGGACATGATGTGTTTATTTATAATTGAAAGGGATGGCTCAAGGCATTAAAATATTAGGTCTACATAAAAGGTTGAGGACATCTTTTTTTTCCCTCTCATTGATCTTTGAAGTTTTTTTCATATATTAATTTTTGTCTTGCAATGTTTTTCAGATTCACAATGATGAACATAATTTAAAGCAGAACTATTTAGATTAAACTGAGGTATATTGTTGCAGTATTGGCTTTCTCTTTTCAAGAAAAATTTGATCATTGCCTCTCTTATAAGTTTAGGGGTGGAATAAAAATTTTAACTCCTTAGAATTTATATTTAATCCATAATTAGATGAATTTCCCTATCTCCATAGCTTCACCTGTGTATATACATTTTGTATATAAATATACTATTATATACAGTGCTATTATATATTATTGTCATCATGATGTTTAGCTTCTATTCAAAAGGTCTTGAAATTCAATACATTATTAAGTGCCAATTATTACAGCTTTGCAATAGAGACCTATAGAATACTTGTACTGCTTCATAACTCAAAATTGAACAGCAAATTCAGGATAATTTTATTTTATATATGAATGTAAGATTGAGAGCCTCATTCTTTGTTTTAAGCCAAAAGTATATTTTTCTTATTTGCAGTAAAAGCAGTTAACATCCAACCTAATCTTTTTAGCAAATTCTAAGTGAACAACACAATCTTACTAACTATAAGCAGTGTTGTACAGCAGATCTGGGACTCATTAATCTTGCAGAGTTTATTCATTATGTCTTATGTCCAAAATGAACATGGCCATGGTGGCATCTTCTATCAGACAATATATTGAAGTGAACATGCTTCTAGATGTCTCTCATTATGTTCGTGTTTCACATTGAATCCAAGTTTGGATGAGAAGAATAAATATCTCAGGGATAGGCATTAGGCAGTGAGAAGCAATGAGCTCTTCTGGGGCCTTGGAACTATCATAACACTTCTGAGGGTTTCTTCACTTAATTTTTTTTTCTTCCTAGATCTAAACTAACACAGAATAGAGACCAGGATTGGAGCTTCACATGAAACCCTTTAGATGCAGAAACAGTAGAAAAGCAAAGTAATGATGTGCTACAGAAGGGGAGAGATGATTATAATCTAACATCTTCATGTATCTCCTCTTGGCAAAGTATTCAAATGAATGGTGTAGTGTAGAAATTGTTAACTTCAAAACTATTTGTTACATAGCCCTGACAGTTTTTGAAACTGGTGATGAATCTTCTAGGTCTTATTTACATGTAGTGAAAACTAAAGAGTAAATTTTTGAATCTTTTTAAAATTTATTTATATCATCTCCAGCTGATAAAATTCAGTGACCTTTCTTCACAGGTATGATGCACTAAAAATAAACTTCAGGAGAGCTTATTTACAATAATGTGAAATTACTAAATTAAAATGTTAATTCAAAGTCTTGTTTTATTATTCTTAAAACAAAATAAAAACATCATTTATCTCTTGAACATTCCATTGAATATGTATTTGGAAAAATTTCTGTAAAATCTTTTTCAATTTATATGTTAGGTTCTTAATATCGAACTTTTTAACATACATTATTTTTAGAAAGATCTTTAATTTTAAAGATCAGGTTTGGAAAGCAAAAATCTCTGAAAAAGTAAATTGCAAATTTAGAAAGTTAAGAGTAAAAAAAAATAAATTGAAATTTAACAAGAAATTTATGATAAACTAAATTGAGAATTTAATTATAAGTTAAATATAAACTTAAAATGACAGATTATAAGTAATTTGAAATAGTCATTTAAAAATGTCTAGATGTCCTCTATTTGTTCTCTGCCGAATTTTTATTTCTATATTCTTTTTTTCTGATATTATGACCCTTACCATTCATTTTGACTTTACATCTTAATATTGCTACATAAATAATTGACATAGATGTCTTTTACCTCTTTCCTAAGATAAACTAAAATGGTAAATGTATGTTTAAATAAGAAAATAAATTGTTAAATTTAGACAAATCATTATCCCTAAGATTTAAAACAAATCAATGCTTTCCTAAGAGTATATACAATCAATCATTCATTCATATATATATATTTTTTCATAATTAACTAATAGATATTTATGTAAAATCAATGCTATTAATTAAATTATTTGAAGCAAAGGGAAAAGCTATTTAGAATTAAAACAAAGATATTATGAAAGTCATCACAGTAACATTTCAATGTTACATTTCAAAAATGGAGGTTTTCTTGAACAGTCTTCTTTCAAAATTCTTCACTGCTATACATGATTTATATCTTTTAGTTGACCCTCATCTTTGACAGGCAAGCTCAGCTTTGTACAGTAGCCCTTTCTACTCCATTTTTTATACCATGATACCAGAGCTACATCAGATTCTGTTTCTTCCCCCCACTCCCACCAGCTAGAATCTAACACAGGATGTGCACTTGAATTACTGGCAACTAGTCTCTCGTAAATAAGCCTGAATGGATCATTACCTATGTTTAATCAACATTTCAATATCTGAAATAAGTGTAAGTTTGGGAATATAAAACCTCAGTATTTTTACCCAGATTATTATGATACTTTTCTATTTGCTAATCCTCTCTTTATATTTCTCCAAATGTCCCTTGTTCCAGTCTCCAATTGAACACTCCAAACTTCTGTTAACATTAGTTATACTAAGAAAATTCATTGTTTGTCTTTCCTCTTGAAAGCATTCAGCATGGTTCACATTCCCTATATTTCCTCTGTCTTCTTTTCTTTCCCAGCTAACCTCTGCTGAACACACAGCACTCTACCAAATTGCTTGTTTTTTGCAGTGACTGTCAGTGCCCTATACTTTTATATTTGCTTCTTAATGGTAGAATATTGCCATCATTATTCTGCTTCTCCTTTCCTCAAGGGAAGGTGGTGGATGTGCCTTATTTGAATGCCTTGGTGGATGTGCCTTATTTGAATGCCTCCCACAGTGAGTTCTACATCTTATTCCTTCCATTTACACCTTGCACCAGTTGCTGCTATAGCAATTATCTCTGATTACAACAAAACCTGCTTTTGTGTAAACCTTTGCCTATTTTGTGTGTGCTCAGCAATGTAGTACTGTGCTTAGAAATAAGTTCAAAGAAAAATTCACATTGAAGGCAGAGGCTAAGAAGAAATGGAACTTTTCAATAAAGGTAAAATAAGAGGAAATTCAGCCTTATTTGAAGATGATATAATGAAAACCATGAAAAAATAACCTACCTAGCCTCTCATCAACAAGTGTGTCCTGTAGTGCCTCATCACTGCCAACCTGATTTTATCTTTGCAGCTATAAATAGACCTCGAATATTTCAAAAATTGCCTCAGGAATTCTAATCACTGGAGCAATATTTTTTTTAAAATATTTTTATCCCAGTGTCTTTTTAAATCCTTGAAATTAAGCATCTTATTAAACCGTTATTTTTGATTAGTCATGTAACTTGCTAATACATCATAACTGCCTTATCATTTTTGTTAGGAGGGTTTTTTCATAAAGATTTGATTAATAAAATTTAAGGTCAGAAGCTGTAACAAAAAAGAATTAAATATGCCCCTTAATTATATTAGTGCCAAACTGTTTTACTCTTTTAATGATTTAAATAAATTAATATTTTAAATTTTAGTATACATGAAATTCAGCTACGACACTGTTTTCACTTTAAATTTTTGCTATACTTACATTTTTTTTCAAATGTATTTTCTAATAAAATATCTTTTAAGTATAAAAGTGGTACTTTAATTCCCCAGCTTGATAAAGAATAATTATTCTGGCTTTGAATGTAGGGCTCAAGTCATTGAAAAGCAGCTGTATTGAATGATAGGAAATAGTTATTGTAAAACCAGAAGTCTTGTTTTCCTTGACTATTGAACAAATGTACGTTAACATTTCCCTCCACTTGACTCAAATTTGATAATCTTTTTCCTGATTCACTGCTCTGAGCTCACTCTTCTTGGAGCACTTAGTTGAGAAAACATATAATTGTAAATCTTTTCTCTGTCACTTCAAGTTATAAATCTTTAAAAACCTCTTACTAGTTTTACAATCCAGGAATACTTTTCTTGTGGTCCCATTAATGTTTCTTTGAGATATAATCACCCAGGAAGGTACTGCCCCTGTCCCAGGCTTTGGAAGGGAGGAGCCTAAATTCCATAAGCAGTAGGCACTTACTCCAAGTTGCAAAAGTACCTGTTATCATAAAGATAAAAGAAAATTTACTTTTTTTCTCTATGTAAAGACAGCTATCTAACACAAGTGATCTATGATGTCCCCTACATCAACTCTTAAAAAACAATCTAACCCTTTCCTTCAGGAGAGTTGAGATCAGTCTTTCTCCCCTATTGCATTATCCTCAAATAAAATCATCCTTGCCTGTTTAACATTGTCTAGTGCAGGTTTTGCTTTGCTGCTCTATAGTATAGTAACTTTAAGTGATTAATGCACTACTCATAAAATAATAATTGCCTCCCTCTATCATAATACCACACTTAGATCTATATAATGTATCACCTACCTATAGAATAATATATACTAATATCAATGCTAATGAAAATATTTTTCTACCATATTCTCATCTTTGAAGTATTTTTTTAAGTATTACAATTTTCAGAAGAGCAATTCTATAAATGCCATTGATTATATATTTTTATTATTTTACGTAATAATACTTAACAATGTATTAACAATAGCAACAACTGTGATATTCTGGTTTCCATTCTGGCATGTAATAAACTTGTAGATCATCATTACTATCATTCATGACATGAAAAAATCTTAGCAAACTAAAAATTAGTAACTTGTAATTGAGGTTACAGAGCAAATTGAGGTCACAGAGCAAATTGCTGGCTCCCCCAAATTGAAGAGAGCCAAATAGAGAGAATCACAGTTTACAAGGAACAGAAGTCAAACTGAAGTCACTGTCCTGTTTTAAACATTCATTGACTGTTTCAAAAAAATAAAAATGGCTGGGAATGTGGCTGAGTGGTTAGGTGCCCCTGGGTTCAACCCCTGGTACCAAAAAAAAAAAAGTAAACCAGCATTAAAAAATTGCTGAAGGTACAGCATGAACTAATTTGAGATTTAAAACTCAAAAGAGATCCAATCTGGAGAGGAAAGGCAGTGATGTCTTGAAGATTTTAGCTCCAAGAGTCCGACCTGTTTTTAGGGTAAAAACTGGAGAAAAATTCTTTTGCACTGCTTGCAGAGGAGGGGAAAAGTAATCATTCTATAATATGCCCAGAGATCTCTGGTCTCCTTCAAAAGGCCTGCTCTCAAAGAAAACTATTTTACCAGAGCCCATTCAACCCCAGGGAAGGGAAATACCCAATTCAGTCTTAGTAAAGACCTAATCGTAAGATTCTAGATTGTTTCACCTCCCCTGACACTTTCCCACCACATGGATAAGGCTTCTATAAAGTATTTTTCTTTGTTTTTTTTTTAAAGCTACAAATTTCAGACCTTAATTTAAAAGTATCTAGAGGTATCCTAAGATAAAGGGGGAAATAAAAACAAGGTCATGGAAGGAAATGTTATCCTCTGATGTTACAGCTATAGAAAGAGTAGGTGTGCACAGCACTATTAAAATTTTAAAAGATGATCATACGAAATCTTGGCAAAGATGCAGAACGATCTTCATTGTTGCAGGGAGAATAAAATGATAAAATAGCTTCAAAATTTGATTTGACAATTTATAATTGAAGTTAAAATTATACCTATTCTGGGAACCAGTAATTTTACTTTCTGATATGAAAAACATGTCTATAAAAAAAACCTTACACCAAACATTCACAGCTTCTTTATTCATAATAACCAAGAAACAAAAAAAAATGTCTATCAGCAGGAACACGGATTAAAATATTGTGACTAGTCTTACAATGGAATCATATTCAGCAATAAAAGGAACCATCTACAGATGTAAGCAAAAACCTGTATCAAAAGCAAAAGCTTCTAAGTCAGAGAAACCGAAAATAATGCATATTTTTTAAACACATTTAAGCCAAGTTCTAGAATAAGCCAAATTAATCTGTGGAGAAAGAAATAAAAATAATGAGTGATGAGTTTGAGTCAAGAGTAGGAAAGCAATGTCTGAAGTACTAAGACTATTTTGGGGGTGATGGAGTATTCTGCATATTAATAGGGGTGTGGGATACATTTTTCTTGTTTAGATTTTTAAGTAATATATGTGTCTTTCACTACATGTAAACTATACCTCAATAAAAGATTATTTTTATTCTATTTATTTACTTATCTATTTCCTTTGCAGTCCTGGGAACCAAACCCATGGCTTTTGCCCATGCAAGGTAAGTGTCCCATCTCTGAACTACACCCCCAATCTTGAGAATAATTTCTGAAACTTCAAGAGAAGAATTAAAATTTGTAGCATAACTCTGACTGTTGATCAGGTCTGAGGCTTAGATAGGTAGGTTATTCATAGAGTTAGGGTTATTCAGAAATGGCATAAGCACCTAGAGTTACAGATTTTGATAGAATAAAATATCAGTAATTTGCATCTTCTTATTATGTGATGACCTTGGGTAATCTGCACGTACCCTGTAAATCACCAACTTCTTTGTTTATGAAATTAGAAAAAGTATGAGTCTAGATTTTATTTTGAGCTTTACATAATATAGTTAATGTGCTTAGCATAGGATTTGTATATTTTAAGTGCACAAAAAGTGTCTACTTTAGTTATTAATATTGAGTTGCATGATGCTATGGTAGCCACGTTATAGAAATCATGTGAAATTAAGTACCTCCCATGTATAAATTTTTGCTAAAATTGTCAGATATAATACTTTTTATCCTGTAGTAGGTGAGAGTAGGTAGTAGGTGAGACCATCTTTAAACTGAAGGTGGAGAAAAAGTTATTTCAGTACAATACTTTTCAAAAATTGGCTGTCACACAGTGATAAATCACATAGAAAACTTTAAATATTCCTTATTCGAACTAAATACAACAAGACCATGGTAAAGCCCTTTATTATTTGAATTACAACATTTTAGAAATAAGAATACATTTTTAACTTTAGGCAAATGAAGTGTTTTTAAGTATAAACCATTAAAGATGACACTTTAGTGATTTGAGGGCAATTACCACATTAGCCTTTTGACTAAATACTTGAGGTTTTGCTTAAAATATTTTAAACATAGCTCCTTTTCCCTGTCTCTTGTTTGTTGTCTTTTCTTTTTTTCTTAGAATCTGTCTTTTCAATTAATTTAAAGAGAATCTTCACTTTCTTCTTTACCTTACTCAAAGTATAAAAATCCATTAAAACTATCATCTTCGATGAGTCAGATGCTAAAATGCTCACAATCAATATAAAAGAGTATAAACTTCCCTCATATCCCCAAATTTCATATTTAGAGAAAGCAATGCTGGTATTTTCTGTCTTCAAGGTTTTTTTTATGGCTAAAAATTTTTCAAGAGATCAGTCATGATTTTCATGCAAAGCTTATGTATATAGATGGCAATTCCATTTCCTAAATGTAGTAGAAATTGAAAAGAATTTGTGAAGAAATTTCCATCTAATTATAACCAGAATAGGATCCTATTCTACCAAGAACTTTGTTGCACTTTTGCCTTATTTATATTCTTCCCTTCAGTTGAACTAAGTTTTCTTCCCATGTCATCCAACCCATTCTTTGACTCAACTCAAATTTTCCTACCAAAAGTCTTGCAAGTAAGAATGTTTATCTCTTTACTCTGTCTCCCTGTCATATTTATTTTGAATGTCTCATACATCACTTTCCAAATATTTGTTTACATTGTGTTTTTTTTCTTGCATATATTTGGGAGACACATGCTCATTAAATCTGTGGTTATATTATAGACCTGGGCACACCAAATTCTGCAATTAGTTTTGTTGTTGTTTTGTTTTTAATATTTTGTAGTTATACATGGATGCAGTATCTTTATTTTTTTTTATTTAATTTTATGTGGTGCTGAGAACAGAACCCAGTGTCTCAAACGTGGGAGTCACGTGCTCTACCGCTGAGCCACATCCCAGCTGCCAAAATCCTGCCATTCTTATCAGTCATGTAATCTGTGCTGCTATGTTTCATCATTTAAAACTTTGCTTTAATTAATATTTATGTATTCCTTTTATATTCCCTACTTTAAACCACTTTAAAAGTAAACTGCATACAAGAGCAAAAATACCAGTAGCCCTTACTCACAAATGTCACATTTATTTATAAATTCAAATAACTGCAGAAAAAAAAAGAAAATCTGAAGCTTTAGAAGTTTAAATTTCCTTTATAATTAACCTAAATATTTCATCCATATTCCCCAAATGTAAAAACGTTTCACAAAATTAATTTATACTAGACATTAGAGGTTATTTTTGAGAGGCACCAGCAAATTAGTACCAAATGTGGTATAAGTTCTTTAGTGATTGCCAACAAGAATAGTCAATTTTCAGCACTAATATCTAGGAATTTAATTTGATCACTCCTATTAGTATAATTAGGGGTAATATTGCTGGAAGGCAAGTAGCTTATTCTGTAACAGAAGAAGGGAAAGTCAAAACTACATAAATTTGCACACCAGTATTCTACATAAATTCTCTACTTTGCATTTTCCCTTGCAGTTGTAGACAATTATGAAAACATGAGGCAGACATTCATGTATCTAAACTCAGAAAATAAAGGGAAGAAGGGATCATGTATGAAACTTGTTTTGGGGGTCACTAACCTCAAAGTTCTTTAATGGGCTCATATGATAACACTATATAAGATGATATAAGAGAAGTACCAGTGCCATTGGAGTAAGAAAACCTACTTACAAATGATATGTAGGAAATGTGTCAGCCCCTGTGAGTGTTAGTTCCCTTCTCTGTAAAGTAAGGATACCAGTGCCCTTCTCACGGGGTGACTTTAGAAAGGTACACATGTAGGACATCAAAAACTAAGAATTGAAGCAGAGAAATTTCTAATTTGGGGTAAATTCTAATCTTTTGACTTGCTTGATTCAAATTTCCAGAGACCAACATAATGAAAGACTAAGACCTATACCTGACTCTGTTGCCATTAACTGTCAACTTAAGGAATCAAGTAATTTTTCTTTGAGCTCGCTTACTATTTGACTCTAAATAAATAATTCCCTCCATGCAGGAAAAAACAAATTGGCCTTTGATATATTTGTTTTTAAATAAATGCCAAGATTCTAATCTGTATTGCCAATTAATACCTAGTGACCATCAGATGCTTTTCTGTCTCAGATTCATGATGTAAAATAATAATACTCACTTCTTTGGATTGGCACAAAACCTCAAGAGTGAATGATTTATATCTAGTGCACTTTAAACAAGGTCTAGAAAATAGTAAATACTAGCTTCCTTTTCTTAAGCATTGTTATACACTCTTTGCTTTAATTAATATTTATGTATTAATATATATGTATTAATATGTATTAATATTTATGTATTAATATATAATATATACTAACATAAGAAGAGGAGCCAGTGCCTCTTCTTATGTTGCATTTCCTTAGTCAGTCATTCACATTTGAATGAAATGATGTTAGAAAAAACAAATAGCTCAAAACAGATAGTAAATAAATCTATATTGTTTCTTTTCCTATTTGTATATGCATACATCTCACTTCCTTAGTTTGTAATCACTTCATATTTTAAGAAAAATTTGGATGTTGGAAACATAAATAATGAAGGAATTTATTGTGTCATAATGGATCAGAATGTGCTATAATCTTTGTGGATAGGCATCTTGGGATTTTAACTTTGTTTTTACACAAAGGTTAAAAAATATGATTATTGTGGTCAGGTTATAAAATTCAGACCATTTTTTTAAATTAAATTGCTTCATTTATATATCATATCAAAATCATTTCAACGGTGAGCACATTTACTGTGTGTGAAGCACTAATGAGATCACTCCATGGACTCTCACTTTTGCTTTCCTCAACTCTATTTGCTGCAGGTTGTTTGAAGGATGTTATTGTTTATAGGCCTGCATTCATCTGCAGCAGTCTTACTATGAAATTTTCTCAACTCTCATTATGCCCACCCACCAAAATCCATAGCTTATTTTGTAAAGAAGGAGAAAAATTCAAGTTCCCACAAACATCAGGCACATAAAAACACCCCGTACAGTGAATATTATGGCTAAAATGCTTTTGAATTAAGATGTATGTGCAATATATCTTTACTTTTTATAGTTGCAATCAATTTTTAATCATAGCTAAATACCATTTTAGAGTATGACACATAACAAAATGCATAAAAACTACTGTAGCTGTTAAGTTGAAGCCATTTGTTTAGTTTGTAGATTTGTGAGACAACTGAGCAGCTCTTCTGAGCTGTACTGATGTGGCTGAATATTGCATTCAGCCAGTCAGTACCTAGGATGTCATCACTTGATACTATTGGTAGTTGACAACCCAGTTGGTGTCAGGAGCCACAGTTGATTCAGCTTGATTCTTTTCCATGTGGTTTTACCTTCGAGGAGCCTAGATTAGACCTCTTCATATGAGTAGGATATGTAAAATTTAATCTTCTCAAGATCCAAAAAACTAGATTGATGAATATTTTGATATGTTAAATACACATAAACATTTTGAAAATTATTTGCCCAACCTGTAGAACACGGTGACATCAATGCTGAATTCATAAAATACATTAATATTAATGGATTTGTCTGTGTTCAAATGCTACTCAGAAGTAATATAAGGAGAAAATTGATAGATTATCATTTTAAATGTAAACTGTCCTTTTTTGAGCAAGTAAAATTACCTTTAGGTACAATCCTAATTTAAAACACGAAATCTTTTAAACTATATCAGCCATGCTACAGACAATGGCCAACTATTATTGTGAAAAGCATTCTTCTATGCCAAAATTGTTTCGAACTTAGGGTGAAAAACAAGTTTCTTAAAACAAATAGTCTATCAGGTTGCTTGCCTGGGCTTCATGTCCCTGTTTGGGCACCAATTGCCATGGCCCTGTCTCTTAGCTGGCCATTAACTCAGAAAACACCCACAAGGGGCAATAGGGGATTGAGAAAAGAAAATAGAACACATAGAGAGCTGGGGCAAAGTGGGACATCAACTTCTGATGGAGGATGACTGTCTCAGATAGTACAGCACATTTATTATATAGATTTCATCAAAAGGTTATTTGTGGGAAAGTTTCAGCAAGCAGGCAATCTGAAGGATGCAGGATTGTAGAGACATTTGAGTTATCTTGTTATGCTCAGAATTCCGTAACATTTGGGAGTTGATGAGGGAGCTCAAGATCCCTACTGATATGGTGCTGTGCCTTTGCACAGAACCTCTTCAGGAAGCTATCACCATAGCAACTGGGCCATCTTGATGTGCACCTTTCCATAGGAAGATGCCAGCGCAATGCAGCCATGAGGAGTCAGAGACACAAGCATTCAAGTCATCACTCTCCACAGTTGCTATTCTAGCATTTGAGGGAGAGGCACTTTGTCTCCTTTTGTAACCCCATTTAGGTAGAAATTGAACTTCATCATGAAAAGTTACAAAACATGAAGTTTTAACTGAAAACTTTCAGTTACAGATCTGTGAATATTCATGACTTTCCTTCTTTTTTTTTTTAAACAAATAATAATAACTGGTCCACAGTTCAATATTATCAAAGCATTGTGTCACCAGCTTATTTTTTTTAAATTTCCTGTTAGGCTTTTTGTTTGTTTGTTTTTTACTAACTGAAGTTTGAAACCTGTGACTTTTGTACAACCATGACTTTAGTGAAGGCAAAATAAAATCTATTCAGGACACACAATTTTCTTGCAGGATTTATCTGTGTTTTCCCTTCTTCTAGCAATATTAAACTGAAAATGGCATACACAGAGTAGGAAGTTAGCTGTTTTTAACACTCCTTAACCAGGTGTTTCTTGGGAAGTATAGTGGAGGTGTGGGGAAAACATCTGGACTGGGGGAGTTTGTAAATGAGCTGTTGTAATGAAGACTCAGGGAGAAATTAACTAGGTAGGTGAGACCCAAGTAGATGAAAATGAGTGAGAATCCAAAGGATCAGAGGTTATCAGTACATTTTAAGAAATTTTGGGTTTGGGGATGTGGCTCAAGTGGTAGCGTGCTTGCCTGGCATGCATGCAGCCTGGGTTCAATCCTCAGCACCACATACAAACAAAGATGTTGTGTCCGCCAAAAACTAACTAACTAACTAAATAAATATTAAAATTCTCTCTCTCTCTCTCTTAAAAAAAAATAAGTTTTAATTGAAATGTTAGAGAAGGTGAGCAGAATGATTAGGGGTTACATAATTGTATTCTGGTCATATGAACTCCTGAAAACAGAGCTTTTTGGATAACATGAGTGTCTGGTCAAAGGGATATTTTGATCACATTAGAGAACTGACTATATTGTGGGACTACTCACATGGAGTTAAGTTTTCTTTGCACCAAGAGATCTATCATTTCACATGGCCAAAACAGGTAGGATGACTATTATTTCTTCATTCTTTTCTTTACTTTGAAAAATTTATCCAGTTTACCTTAATTTCATGCTCTTCATTAAAGTAGATATCACCAAAACAAACAGCTTACCCAAAATTTGGCCTACAATTCTTACATTACTATTACCCAATTCATTTGAAAAAAAAAAAAAAAAACCAACGAACCAACCAAACAAACAAACAAAAACCTCTAATGTAGAATCATTACATTGAATGATCTATGGAAGTGATGTTTATTCTCCAGAGAACTTGTAATAGGGTTCTTAGTATTTTTATTATGGAATCTGTACTTGATTCAATGCTAATTTGAACAGTAATTCAAATTCCATTATATAACAATTTACACAGTTAAATCAACTCAGGTGTGGGTGGTGGGGTTTTGTGTGTGTGTGTGTGTGTGTGTGTGAGTGATTGTTTTGTGTTGATTTGATTTTTTTTCCAAAATAATACACAGTAGCCAAGCTTGAAGATAAGTTACAGGTTAACAGTTTACCAGCCATATTTTATAAATATGATTACAATAACATTTCTCACCTATAAACTCTTTTGCATTGCAGACTTTCTCTTTACCTGTCAAAAATTGGAACCTAAATCCAGCTTTTGTATCTCTGTAGACCTTAGTGAATTACCTGCAATCAACAGAGTGAGGCTAAAATGGCACAAGATGACTTTCTGAAACTAGTTTTTCATCCTCTGTCTCATAAGGGCTTGCTTTGTGTTCTCATCTGGAATTCCTCTTAATACTCAGCTGCTAAGCAGTGAAAGCCCAAACCCCATGTGAGGTCATGTGCAGGTGTTCTAATCAAAATCTTCATCTGAATCCAGCCTTTCAAGCTACACATACATCAGACACCTCATGGGGAAACCTTCGGAGATTCTAGCATAGGGCCACTTAAATCATTCCTGGCTGTTGGATTCTTCCCAACTGAGTCCCCAGACATGGTGGAGGAGGACATGCCATCTTCTCCTGGGTCTACACAAATTCTTGATCACATAAATCAGTTAATGTTATGGGAGTTTTTGTTTTATATCACTAAGTTGGCATAGGTTGTTGTTCAGTAAGAAAAAAATTGGAACAAAATTTACTATCTCAAAATATAATACCAATAAAATAAAACAGAATATATTTAGCACTGGTTTGGAAACTGAGTCATAACCATAAACCTGAAATACATTGACGTGGCTGTCAGTGAAGGGTTCAAAAATGCAAAATAAATATTACTCAGCTGCAAGAAACATGACCCTTCTTAAATAGTTGCCAAATATGGCCCGATTGCCACCTGGGATAACATGAAAAATAGAAAATGTCTCCAAGAAACTAGTTGGATTTGATAAGGATATTTTCATTCTGGATTTTGAAAATTCTAGGAGTTGTCTTTATGTACTGTAACAAATAATTAGAGGAAATTAGCTAAACAGTTTTTTAAAAGTTCATTTTTAAGACAAACCAGAGAAAATTTGAAAAAGACAGGACTTGTATTCAAACTAGTAAAGGAACTCAGGGAAATATCAGATCTACATGTTCTCAGGAGAATATGGCCTCTGAGTAAAGATATGGCCAACAGTGTGATTGAAAATCCTTCCTTAAAAATCCTTCAAAACATTTTAAGTGATGCCTCATGGACTCTTTGACACAGGCAAAATGACTTCTGTGTGTTCCAGAGCTGCTCTATCCTGAAGAATAGCCTTCTCGTAACCTTAAATGTGTCCCATAACGACCTCATAGGAAGTCCAAAGTTGAGGAAGCTCGTCATAAAGAAATTGGTAGATAATGCTTTCATTCAATGGAGTGAATTATAAAATGATATATAAGAAAACTGTACATATATATACACATATGTGTGTGTATAATATATATATATATATATATATATATATATATATATATATATATATATATATTTTCCTAAAACAAATAAAGGTAATACAAAATGAAAAGGCATTCAGAGCTGTCAGCTTGTACCCAATGGACTACAAAACCACAATGGAACAGGGACTGGTGTGAACCTTTCCTTTTCCTCTTTCTATGGTAGAATTTACTGTTTACTGTAAGGATTCCATACATGGTTTGTGCTAATGTGCTGGGTTGATGGAGGAAGATGACTTGTCTCTTTAGTTTTCAAGCATTTGGATGGTGATAAGCCACATGAGAAAAACTGAACCCAAAGAGACACAAACTGTCCCTGACTAATCGTCTTAATTTCAGACCTAGAACTGATGCTCATAGGATTAGTCTCTGGGGGTCTTTTGAAGTGAGTGAGTGTATTTTTTAAGTGGAGGACTATGAATTGTACCCTGAGGGAAGACTGAAGCAAACAATTTTCTCAAAATTACTCCAACAATATCTCCTGCACCACTCACTCCTCTGTCACTCACCTATCAAGAGGAGCATTGAAATTACCCTGCACTTGTATCTAGCTGTAATTAGCAACTCACTTATCATTAACAAAAAGTAGTTAAAGTGAATCTGCACCATTCATAGCCCAGTTGTGCTAGGGTACTGGGCTGGGTTGCTAAGTAACCAAGAAAATACCTGGAAATGGAGCAACAGAGACATAAGGTTTATTGGAAAATGTTTACTGGGAAGGGCCCATGGTGACCAACTGGACAGATGCACCTCCATTGCTTATGATTCCTATGATGCTTCACATAGGTTTATAATAGTGTTCACCAGAAGATAGTATCTCTTACACCTTGTAACACTTTATCCAGTGGCTGTTTGTTAGATAAGCACCTGCAATTACCACAGGAAGAGGGGTTTTCTAAGTTAGGTTACAGAAGTAGTGACATCATTATTTTTTTTTAGTATGCTTTGTTCTTTGTCCAGCATCCCAAGAAGCAGCTGTTCTGACTTGCTTAGCAGCTTTCTAGAGATAACACTAATTTACTATAGTCCCAGCATATGTGAGAAAAGTCAGTGATTGTCCAGATAATATTTACCTAGGCATTCCTACCTGGTCAGGCTTCAATACCTCCCTGAGCCTGGCTAAGCCCTTGGGAACTGAAAGGGACATTTCAGAACATGGTGCTGCTGTATTCCTTTAATTTAAGGCTGATACAGAATCTAAATGTCTTCTCAGGTTAGATCAGAAGAAGCCTATGAGTTTTGGTCTTGTTTTGAGAGTGCTTGCTCTGGACACTTTCAGAGTTTAGCTGCCAGGCTTTGAAAAAACCGAAGCCTCAAGGAGAGACCATATGTATGTGCTCTAGTCTCTAGCCTCAGCTGAGGTCAAACTTTAAGTCATCTCAACGTGGGCCCACGCATATTAGTGCAGAATCTTCCAAATGATTCCACACATTCAAGTCATCCTGGCTGTTTAAGTTCATCTAGATGTGGCCTCTGAAATTTGGAAGCAGAGAATCAGGCTGCCCTCCTATGCACATCACCCATAGAATTTTTGCTCTCAAAACTCATACACTTCATTAAATGACTATCATTTCACGCTCTAAGTTAAGGACATTTTGTAACATAGAAGCTGGAATGTGATGACTGATTTTTCAAGAAACATTCTTACTCAACTATTTCATAACTCCTGTTTGATATTATGCTTGTTCGTTTGAGGATTGATTATTCCAAGTGAACATTGTCTTGAAACTATGCACTGACAAACTAAAGCTTAAGAATGACAGAAAAGAACCTCATAGGAAGTCAGAAAAGAAAAACTGGAGCTGACAACAATGTAGTTGAACCACAGGAATATATAGATTAAGGACTTAGCCGAGCACTGCAAGCTGTCTTCAAATATGTGAAGGGCTGTCATGTGGAAGATGGATTAGACTTGTACCGTAGAGCTCTGGAGAGCAGAACTAATACTTCACATTGGTTGGTCCAAGGGAAGCAAATTTTATACCTAATAAAAAAAGCATTTTTCTATTATCAGAGCAATAAAGACTGGTTATTGAGGAAACAAACTTCGCTGTTCTTTTTTTGAGGAGAATATGGATATTGTAATAATAGTAATTTTCTAGATAAAAATCCTTATTTATGTAATATGTAAGTATTCTAAAATATTCAAACCACAAGGTTGTAGGAATCTATAAAATACCCATATTTTTATAATAATCTGTGTCAAAAATTTGGCTTGCTGTCTGCTTAGGAACCAAAGAAAATAATTAGAGGCAGATTTTCAGGGACTTGGTTTTTGTGTTTGTTTTTTAAATACAACAAAATATCTCAAAATTACACAATGCTCAACAACAAATTTTCTAATAAATAAATTGAATGTCTTAGTAAAACCTTTGTTATGCCTATATGGGAAAGCATAAGGACTCTAAAATGCTGTTTTATTTATATAATTCTATTTTATTTATATATAATTCTATTTGACATACATGTATGCAAATATTACATGTGTATATGTGTATCTTTTTATATGTATTATCTCATTCTGCCAGAGTTTATTGAGCCTCTGTGGATATAAACATAATAAAACAAAGGAGAAAAAGTAGAACACAAATAATTTAAATGAACAAAGTAATAGTCATTATAAGAAAGCTAATATGCATATATTCAGAACTTAAAATGTTATACAAATTATAGGCAAATGGAAATAGTGAATAGGAAGTGATCAAAAGAAGACTAAAATCGTAATTATCATCATCATCATCACTATCAGATCATAATTTTCTTTATCATGGTGTTTACATTGCCTGGTATTTATGGGTCATTTTTTAGTGCAACATAATCCTGAGATATGTCTGATTTTTATAAAGAAGGGAACTAATATCTGGAGAAAAATAGTTGGCATGATTATCTAGGTAAGTGGACAAGTTATGAGTTGAGCAGAGGCCTTTTATGATGATTAAGCCCATTTTATCAAGCTGCAGGCGATGTTTGTATATATGAGATCTGTGGTTTTTATGTTGTAGGCTTTAGTTGTAAAAAAAAGAAAGAGGTGGATGTGTTATGTATAATAATTCCCCAAATATCTTTTATACTTTAGCTCCTATTTTCTGAAATTCCATAATTATGTACTTTCCGTTAGTGTTTGATTTAGTAGAAGCTGTAAGAGTTCCATAGAAATTTGTAAATAACATTGAGAGGGACCAGCCAATACAATCGGCACATAGGTTAAGGAAAGATTTACCAGAATTTAGGGAGCAGGAAAAATGGACATTATGAAGTGTCAAAAAGGAAGAAAAATCAAAAAATCCAAGAGGAAAGAAGAATTTTCTGGGCAAACATAGTCTATTTAATAATATTTCCTACACAGAATACATGCAAGATAACTTCTAAGGAAATGAGGAATACAAGTTTGCCCATTTTTCTTTTAAAAACATTAAGTTTGGGGTTATCCAAATTAGCAACACATGATTTTTATTGTAGGGATATGAATTTGTATCCCAAAAAATTAGTAGTGTTGTAAAAATAAAAAAGAATAGCCATTATGTAGTTATTATTGAGCTTGTGAAAAGAGTCAAGGTACATAAAGAGGAATTTTAGAATTTCAGTTGTGAATTGATTGAGTCATCATTAGACTATTTCAGTGAGGACTGAAGAGAGTGTGTAGATTTAAGGCAGGAGATAAGAAAGGTGAGGAGGCTGGAGCTAGAGGGAGAAAAAAATCATTTGGTATATTCTTCTTGGGCTTGAAAGTTTTCCTAAGTGTTTTGTACATACACAACAAAATTCTCTTGATTGGAAGATAATGAAAATAAATCATACTTTTTGTTAGTTTTGTCTGACAGTTTTGAAAGAAATTTGAGCTGTTAATCAGAAAATGATATCATTATACAATCAAATGTGGTATATGGAAGGAAGGTCTTCATGTGATTTGCCTAGCACAGTGAGTTCAACTTTATCTTTGAAGTTCAAATATCACAACTTAAAATTTATTTCGAATATGTTTCATAGTCTAAAAGAAGAGCCTTTCACATGTGGTTTAGATTTATAATGAAATACCTGATAGTTAAATAAAATCAAATATTAATATCTCATAGGTGGGAATGGATCTAACGTTCAAAAGCACTTATTCAGATATATTTAACTCCTTTTTCTCTTATTAATCCCTAAGATTTAATTCTTGACAAAACTTTAGTAAGGCTGCTTCAAACCTTATTCTCAACTAGGCCTCAATCCTGGTCAATAAAGACTTGAACAAATACCAACACACTTTCTAACAACTCCAGGCCACAAAATTATGACTTCAACCCTACCTGAAGTGTCTGTGGAAGAAAACTCAAGTCTGTCATAAGTATTTGCTTTTTATTTCTGCCAACATAGGATCTCAATCTCCCAGTCTTATGGAAAGATAGAATCCCAATGGATAAGTGACAGAAAACTCAGTTTGACTCTGCTGAGCCCCCGTTCCCTGCTCTCCCTCCTCCTTGGTTCTCCTTTTAAAATGCCCATTCGTTTCTGTACTCCTCAAGGTTGAGCTCAGTTTATGCTCACCTCTTTTCCCTAATGCAGTAGTTATTACTAATTAAAATCTATCCTTACTGTTTTATTCTGTGTCCACTTTTACTTATCTTTGCCATCTCTGCTTTCTTACTCTATTGAAACAATATAGAATACACACACATTTATAGAACTTGGCTAGTTGGGTAGATACAATTTCTAGGACCGCACAATTTTATATTTATACCAGTACTTCCATCAGTAAGAATAACTCATATTTAAGATAACCATTTCACAGGGATGCTGATATCTGCTTTATATTCCTTCTCTCATTTAGTGCTTACAGGAAATCTGTAAGGCATTGAGTATTGACTTATACTATGTTGCCAATGAAAAAATTGAAGAAATTTAACTGTAAAAGCTTTTCTAATTTAAATTTTATTTTATTTTATTTTTATTGGTTGCTCAAAACATTACAATGATCTTGACATATCATATTTCCTACATTTGATTCAAGTGGGGTATGAATTCTTATTTTTATCATGTGTACAGATTGCAGAAGCACATCAGTTACACATCCAAGTTTTTACATACTGCCATACTAGTGTCTGTTGTATTCTGCTGCCTTTCCTATCCCCTTCATATCCCTCTCCCCTCCCACCCCTTCCATCTTCTCTCTCTACCCCATCTACTGTAATTCATTTCTCTCTTTTTGTTTTTTTCCCCTTTCCCCTAACATCCTCTTCTATATAATTTTGTATAACAATGAGGGTCTCCTTCCATCTTCCATGCAATTCCCCTTCTCTCTCCCATTCCCTCCCACCTCTCCTTCCTGCTTAACAGTGATCTTCTTCTCATGCTCTTCCTCCCTGCTCTGTTTTGAATCACCCTCCTTATAGCAAAGAAGGCATTCGGCATTTGTTTTTTAGGTATTAGCTAACTTCACTTAGCACAATCTGCTCTAATGCCATCCATTGCCCTGCAAATGCAATGATTTTGTTATTTTTTAGTGCTGAGTAATATTCCATTGTGTACAAATGCCACATTTTTTTTGTATCCATTCATCTATTGAAGGGCATCTAGGTTGGTTCCACATTCTAGCTATTCTGAATTGTGCTGCTATGAACATTGATGTAGCTGTAGGTCTTTGGGGAATAGTCCCAGAAGGGGAATAGCTGGGTCTAATGGTGGTTCCAGTCCCAGCTTTCCAAGGAATCTCCATACTGCTTTCCAAATTGGCCGCACCAATTTGAAGTTCCACCAGCAATGTACAAGTGTACCCCTTTCCCCACATCCTCGCCAGCACTTGTTGTTATTTGACTTCATAATGGCTGCTATTCGTACTGGAGTGAAATGATATCTTAGAGTGGTTTTAATTTGCATTTCTCTGATTGCTAGAGATAGTGAGCATTTTTTCATGTACTTGTTGATTGATTGTATGTCCTCCTCAGAGAAGTGTCTGTTCAGATCCTTGGCCCATTTGTTGATTGGATTATTTGTTTTCTTATTGTTTGGTTTTTTGAGTTCTTTGTATACTCTGAATATTAGGGCTCTATCTGAAGTGTGAGGAGTAAAAATTTGTTCACAGGATGTAGGCTCCCTATTTACCTCTATTATTGTTTCTCTTGCTGAGAAAAAAACTTTTTAGTTTGAGTACGTCCCATTTGTTGATTCTTGTTTTAACTCTTGTGCTGTAGTTGTCCCGACCCCACAAGATGAAACTTCTATTAGACACAGAGTTTCTGGTTTGATTCCTAGCTCCTTGATCCATTTTGAGTTAACTTTTATGCATGGTGATAGAAAGGGATTCAGTTTCATTTTGTTGCATATGGATTTCCAGTTTTCCCAGAACCATTTGTTGAAGATGCTATCCTTTCTCCATTGCATGCTTTTAGCACCTTTTTCTAATATAAGGTAGTTGTAATTTTGTGGATTGGTCTCTGTGTCCTCTATTCTGTACCATTGGTCTATCCGCCTGTTTTGGTACCAGTACCATGCTGTTTTTGTTACTATTGCTCTGTAGTATAGTTTAAAATCAGGTATCACTATACCTCCTGATTCACTCTTCCTGCTTAGAATTGATTTTGATCTTCTGGGTCTTTTATTTTTCCAGATGAATTTCATGATTGCTTTATCTATTTCTTTGAGAAATGCCATTGGGATTTTGATTGACATTGCTTTAAACCTAAAGAGTACTTTTGGTAATATCGCCATTTTAATGATGTTAGTTCTGCCCATCCATGAACAGGGTATATCTTTCCATCTTCTGAGATCTTCTTCTATTTCTCTCTTTAGGGTTCTGTAGTTTTCATTGTATAGGTCTTTCACCTCTTTTGTTAGGTTGATTCCCAAGTATTTTATTTTTTTGGAGGATATTGTGAATGGTGTGGTTGTTCTCACTTAATGAAAAACAACAACCAAATCCAATGGTGAGAAGTACTCCAAAGCTTTTCTTTTTAAAATATCATCTCTCTGTAATGAATTGACAAGCCCAAAAAACTGAAGTTGAGCTACATTTATCTCAGGATAGAAAAATGAAAAATGTACTTCTGCTATTTAGTAAGCCCTTTACCTTTAAATATTGGCATACTTGTTTAAGGATGATCATGTATTCTTTCAATCAAAGATTTCATAATCCTGATTTTAGAGAATATCACAGGTTCTAAATCTTCTTAGAATATGATTCTAAAAGTTATCTGTAAAAATGCTAGAAGCTGCAGGACATTTTATATTCAATTATTTAATATTCTTAAATCCTTACAAAAATTTTGACTGAGGTAACTTAATTAAGTGATTTTTTAAAATACAGTAAATATATCAAGCATTCACTAGATAGACTAAAAATAGGCACTGAAAAGTTAAGGAACCTTAGGCTACAGTTTCATTTACCTTACCCGTTACTACAAAGACTATGCTCTTGAGTGGATGTCAGAAATGGATTTACTCACTCACTGCTGTGTAGTACATCTTTGAAAATTTCTAGCAATCCCACAGTCATGTCGAATATTAGAAGTGCCCAATAAACGTCTTTTCTTTTAATCTCAGTCCCAGAATATATATGTCTTCTTTTGAAAAGCACTTTGCTTTAGGCAATGGTAATAGTTCATATTTATTGTTAATATTATAATAAAAATATCAAATATCTTATCATTGTTAATTTATTCTTCATAATAAGTAATAAAATATAGAAATACATAATTTATCAGCAGCCAATGGCAGAGCAGTGATTCAAGCTCAATTTAACTTCTTTCAATTAAAGGGCTCAGACAATCCTTCAGGACAGCCTCCTGCTTGGGGGTTGTAGTTACTAATTTCTGATCTTCTAAATCCCATCTCAATTTGTAGTGTTTTCTATTTTATTTCCCTCCCTCAGTCTTCCCACAGTGCATCCCCATAAAAGATTCTTGACATATTTAGTTTACTAAGCAAAAAAAAAAAAGAATTATACACACTCAAAAAAAAAGTTTATAATCAAGAGAATTCAGTTGCTGGCAAGCTCCATTTGCAGATAATATGCAGCATAACATTAAGCCTGATATTATTGTATGTTTTGTTATTTCCAGAAATGATTCAAAATATGCAAGCTGTGTATTTAGACAAAATTAATTTTTCCCAAAATGGCAGTGACTGTAATGGAAATAATAATAAAAGCACTGTTCCCAAATGTTTTGGCCCTGTACCAATGGAAGATAAGGCTGAGTAAAATTGTTTTGTGTCACATTCTTTATGAAGAAAAATGCTCACAACTTCAAAGCAGTCATTTAATTCTGTATTTTGTAAATGTGGCAAAACATATCTAATATTTTTTTCATGAGTAGAGAGATTTGGAATGAACAAATACCTTAAAAAGAAATAATATCTCTTCTTTACATTGTGAGGGAGAAATAGATACCAATAAATAATCACCAAATAGGTTTTAATTATATATTAAATCAAGCTTTGGAATACTAATTCTTCCTAGACACAATATATCATGAAAATTTAGGTCTATTGAGTATATACAGAGTTTTCTAAAATTGTCACTTCTACATAGCTTCCATTGGACTTGAGCTATGAGCAACTGTATTTTACCTTCTTATATTGCACCAGCTATTCCAATGTTTTCTTTTTATCTATTTTTCTTTATATTTATACATATTCATTAGGTTGTGATGGCTTTTCCATGACTTCAACAAATACCTATGATACCTTTCATTTCTTTAGAGCAAATACATGTGTATTATATCAAATGAAATTTTGCAGAAAGCTAAACAGGAAAAACAAACCCCAAACATTAGATTGGTGCTTATGCAGTTCATTCTTAAGTGTTTAATTTCTTAAATATGAAAGTCTTAATCGATATTTTGATTATTAATATTGATTCAATTTATTCTATAGAGAAAATGAAATTATATTTGTAATAGAAATTCCTTATATGTTAGAAAATTATATAGAGTATCTCTCAGATGTGTGCTGTGTGTTTGTGTAGAATATTCAAACCCAGAATTAAATTTTGGTGGTAATCCTGGAGATAATTCATTTCTTCATCGCACACAAATATCTTGAGAGAGTCGACCACTATTCTGCATAATAACATGTTACTACTTCCTTCTCTTATTGCCATCTGATTTCTTTTTCCATTACTGTCTTGAATTGGTAATTTTTAATTAATTGCTTAGAACCCAATATAATGATCTCACTTCTATTGTACTGTATAAAGTTACCTTGTCCAATACTCCTCTTGAATTTCTGACCTCAAATAATGCTGGAATGCTGTAGAGTTTTGCTTGCCTTTCTGTAATTCTCTTGTTTCCTTCTCCATTCTGTTTTCAGATATGTTCTTCCAGTATTTTAATTTCAACCATTTTTGTTTAAATGTACATAAATACATTTCTTGGATTGCCCTGGCTTTTTTGTGACTTCAGCAAACACCTACAGCAGTACGTTTCTACGCCACTCAAAGTACAGGAAAACTTTAATTGTGAAAGATAGCACTCTGAAATGACTGTATAAATATCCTACTATTGATAGTTTTACAAACTCACAGGATCATGTACACATATTCCTAGGGCCATTTTTGTGATCTAGGAAAAAGTCAGTGGACACAAATATTCCAGAAACAAGCTACATTTCACTTCATCAGGCATTTGCCTCTGTCTCTTTTTTTATGGCATATATATATATGTATACACACACACACACACACACACACACACACACACACACATACACATACATATTCCTTGAAGAATGTAAATTATGAAACTTAAACTATTAGCAAAGGATGGGCATTACCAGTCACATGAAGTCTAAGAAAACTGCAATTTTTTCCAACATGTTAGTATTTATTTTCAAAGTACATATTCAAATATTCAGGCAGCACTCATTAAACATGACCAGGAATCTTGTTTTGTTTTCTTTTTTATTTTCCTATATTGTATATATAAAATATTTCCTAAATTTATTTCTTTATATTTTATCATGTTAGTTATTTCTTTATGGTCTCCGTATAGTTGTTTATAGTTCTTATTAATGTAAGAAGAAAAAAAAAGAAGGCTTTATTTATGGATTTGGGGGTTTTACTCAACTTTGAATTAATTTAATTCAAGTGTACTATTGAAATAATTGCTTTCACAATGAAATTGGAATTTTGTTGATTATATTAGGTCTAAGTTCTATTTCCTACCATTAATGGAAAAAAAATAGTTTCTATCCAAAAATAGTTCTTTCAGAAAGAATTGGTTACTGCCTGAATAAACTGTACTACTGTATTAGATACAATAACTATAGTCATGCAGTACTTAATTGAAAAAAATAATAATAAAAGTTAAATTTAAAAAAAATTAGAAACACATATACTAAAGAAAGAATCAAACAAATTAGTATTTTAGACAGATAAGATGAAATCTCAAAGATCAAATAAAAATAGAACAGGCATTCTCAAAATTGAGAATATACTAGGAGTACTCATACCACCTATTGTGTGATATGCCTTCTTAAGCTAACTTTCTGCCAGGAAAATAGGTCAGGTACAAATGATCCACAGTACATACATATAAAATGTAGTGAGGTTTAGAAAAGAGGGACATTATAATGATGTTATTGTTGCTTGTGTTAAATTGCTATAATACTACTAAGACATTGAGTGTATCTTTAACATCTCCCTAATTTTCAGAGTGAAAGAATTTTGCTTGCCAATATTAGAAGTCAAGTAGACATTACTACTGAGAAGGAAGATCAATAAATGTTCATAATGTCATTTGAGTTACCTTTAATTGCATAGTCCTCTACCCAGATTTGAGGTTAAGGAAAGAGCTGAGACATTCAGTTTCATCACTTTGCATTAGAATGAGGTGAAGAATGAGGCAAAGAGTCAGGATCAAGGCACACATTGAGAAATTATTCTAAATTGCAATTTCATTGTGAGTTACAGATGTGATAAAATACATTGTGCAATTTTTAAAATGTCACAGAAAACATTATAGCCTTTTGGACTATTAGGTCAGTAAAAATGTCTTCTACAAAATGGCCTCACTCTCCCACATTTGTATTGTATGTTGCAAGCCATTTGAAGATGAATCTATTTAAATGCAAATGTACAATCACAAAGCAGTGAAACCAAATTATATGCAAACAAAGCTAGTTGAAGAAATTGAGTAGTTAAGCATTTTTCAATCAAACTCAAGAGCAGATTTGTTTCCTTTCAAAAAACAATACTTAGCAAAATTTAAACATGCCTTTTCCAGAATGGTTATTGAATTACATTATCAAATATGCCTATAGTAATATAGCCATGTAATCTCATGTACTGAGTATATTTTGTCTTCCAGATTAATTTTTTTTTTTTTTTTACAGTAGAAAGAGTGTTCTGGTAAATCCTTTTATTTGTGTAATGCTTTAAGAATTGTGGACAGTGAAAAATGAGGAATTTGTGATACTTTGACTATATATATCTACCAATTTAAAGTAAGATACATTATTTTTCAAAGTGGTATTATACATTAAACAATATACCTAAAAAGTCTCTAAAAATAAATGTAATGACTAACATTTTACACCGTGAAGAAATAAATATATGGTATATGAAAAGAGATTCAATATTGTGGTCCATGGAAATAAATATAATGTAAAGTATATTAAATGAATAAGTATATCATTACTAGCTTTGAGCCTCCAAAGGTAGGATAAAAATATTTGATAAAGATATAAAAATATACCAAATACTTAGCTAGATCTTAATTTTCTCAGAATTAAACTGTATTAAACTTGTGGGATAAGTGAAAGATTAAACACATGAAGATGAGCAATATATATTGTGAAATTTACACTACAGGGTGACTATCATGGAATAATTTAACTATAAAGTAAATTTCTTTAGTAAATATATGACTATTCAGGTTATTCTCCTTGAATGAGCCATAATTGCTATCTTTCAAGGAGCTTATCCATTTAGTTCAAGTTATAGCCAGTACTGACAGGAAGTTTTCCCTATTATGCTTTTACACATTCAATATCTGTGGCAATTTAAAATCCTTTAGGTAAATACCAAGGAGAGGGACAGCTGGGTCAAGCTGGGTCCATTCCAAGTTTTCTAAGGAATCTCCATACTGCTTTCCATAATGGTTGTACCAGTTTGCAGTCCCATCAGCAATGTATGAGTCTATCTTTTTCCCCACATACTTGCCAATATTTGTTGTTGTTTGTATTCTTTTTTTTTTTTAAGTTAAAAGGATATCATTTGTTGGATATTTTTTAAAAATTTGAAATTAATGAATATTTGATTTTTTAAAAATTTGCTTTAGATTAACACAAAACAGATTTACATATAACCATACATTGAAGAAAATACAAAGAAGTTTCCATGTGATACTAACAAAGGAACTCTCTTATGTGCCCTTCAACAGATGAATGGATAAGAAAAATGTGGTATATATGCACAGAGAAATATTACTCAGTCTTAAAGAATGAACTGATGATATTTGCTGGTAAATGGATGGAGCTGGGAATATCATGCTAAGTAAAATAAACCAATTCCCAAGAACCAAAGGCTGAATGTTTTCTCTGATATGCAAATGCTAATTCACAGTAAGGGAGGGGGAGCTAGGGAAGAATGATTACTTTGAATCAGGCAGAGGGGAGTGAAGGGAGGCCAGGGGGAATAAAGGTAGGAAGGATAGTAGAATAAATCAGACATTAATGCCCTATGTGCATATATGACGATATGAAGGATGTGATTCCACATCATGTACAACCAGAAGAATGAGAAGTTATACTCCATTTATGTAATGTGTCAAAGTGCCGTCCACTGTCATGTATAACTAATTAGAACAAATAAAAAATATTTTTTAAAGTTGCACAATCTTAAAAAAAAAATCCCTGGAAATTGTTGTAATGTTGCTTCATAATTTTTGACTTCAGTAATGTGTGTCTTTTTTCTCACTCTTTCCTATAATCAGTTTTGTGAATGTCTTCCAACTTGTGGTTTCATTTATTTTCTTTATTGTGTTTCTCCTTTTAATTTCAATTGATTCAGTTTTTGTTTACCTGTTTCTACTAGCTTTGAATTTATTTTAGTGTTTTGTTTTTTGTTATTCCTGTGTTGGTTTCTTCAGACAGACTCTTAGATAATTCTTTTGAGATTTCAATTACTAAGACAAAGTTTTATATATTTTCTGATCACCGTTTAAGCTCTAATTCATAAATATTTATAAGGCATTTTTATCCTCATTTAATTAAATATAATTTCTATTTGTCTTTGTGATTTCTTCTTTAGTTCATATCTTGTTCAGTAGTATGTTGTTTAATTTCAAATTTAGGGGAATTTTTTCAGATATTATACTGTATTTCCAATTTATATTTTCATGCCAATCTTTTACATTTATTGGAATGATGTTATGATAAAGAATGTGGTATATCTTGTGGAAAGATGCCTGATCCTGAAAAAGAACATGCATTATTGTTTAATGGGGTATTTTTAACAGTGAGGTCAAGTTTGTTGATAATGTTGTTTGAGTCTCGACATCCTTACTTATTTCTATGTACTTTTTCTTTGTAACTGAAAGAGGTTTGTTAAATATGCTCCTGTAATTGCTAATTTACTCATTCCTCCTGTAGATCTCTTAGTTTTTATGTCATTTTTTGAGAGTTCCCTGGTTCACTTCACATTCATTTAGAATATTTATTATTAATAACTACTTAGGAGAAGAAAGCTAAAAGAAGAGAAACCTTACATAAATACTCCTCATGAACTAAAGCAAAACATTGTTTTAAAAGTTTTAGCAAATTAAATCCAACAATATCTAAAAAAAACTATATCTCATAATCAAATTGGATTTAATCACAAGAATGTAAAATTGGTTACCTTATAAAGATAATCTTGTCACTGATGATTATTCTTAGGATAAAAATTTTAAAAAATATTGTTATCTCAATATTAAAAAAATCAACAAAAAATGGAATTCCCTTTTACCATTAAACTCTTCACATACTTGAAATAATAGGTCTACCTTAACCAAAGAAAGGGCAGCTATTTGTGCTACCAATTACCTATACTAATAAAGTTCTTATCTATATGTTTAACTTCATTAGACACCACTCTTCTGTTGTCTGAAGGAGCTCAACCATGCTGGGTTCTCAGTCTCAAATACGAAAGATCCGATTGTTCCACATCCTTGCTAACTGAATATTGTGAGCTCATTTTATCTTATCTATTCTCTTCTGTGTAGCAATATGCCACTACTGCTCTTTGTAAACAAATTTATACATATATTTAGAATATTTTATACAGTCTTTGTTTGATTAACAGTAGCTTTGGATGAGGAAAATAGAGTTTTTCTTTGTATGGTTATTGTTTGTTGTCGTTGTTTTGTTTTGCATATACTGTCTGAAAAAATTTGCCTCACAAAAGATCAAAAATATTTATGATACCTTCTATCAGTTGTATCATTTTTGGCTGTTATGTTGAGCACTATGACACATTTCAAGTTAATTTCTTATGGGGTCAGAGTTTATTTTTTAAATGTTAATGTGTAATGTTATGGTACCATATATTGAAAATGTTGTCCTTTCTCTGTTAAGTTGTCCTTGCACCTTTTCTGGAAGTTAATAAACCATACATGGATGCCTATTTCAGGAATCTTTTCTTTTCCATCCTTTCACTAATACTACACTGTCTTGATTGATGTACATCAATGTAAGTCTTGAAATCACAGAATATGTTTTCGATTTTGTCTTGATTTCCAAAATTGCCTGCCTATTATAGAAATTTGCATTTACACATATATTTCAGGATTATCTTGTAAATCTTTACAAAAATATTACCTGAGATTTAATGAGTTTTCCGTTGAGTATGTAGAATAATTTATGGAGGATTCATATTTGAAAAACACTGAATGTTCTGATTCACAGACATCTCTCTTCATTTGCTTTCTAAATGTCTCTCAGCATTATATTTTAGTTTTCATTGTATAGGTTTTACACATTTCATTAAATATTTCACTTATTTGATAAAATTGTAAAAATGTTTTGATTAATTTGGTCAATCAAATACAGGTACTAGCTGGGTACAGTGGCATATGCTTGTAATCCCAGCACCTCAGGAGACTCAGGCAGGAGTATCTCAAATTCAAAGCCAGCCTGAGCAATTTATCCTGATCCTGTCTCAAAATATAACAACAGAATGGGCTGGGGATGTTGCTCAGTTGTTAAGTGCTCCTGAGTTCAATCCCCAGTACCAGAAAAATTTAAGAAATAAGTAAAAATAAATAGAGATGCTAAATTTAAACTCTATAAAAACATAACTCAAAGTCAGCCTTTGGCTCTTATTGGAATAAGAAATGAAGCACTGCTCTTGTACTAAGTTGTAGGATTTTTTGTAAATAACATGCATTCTTTATCATTACACAATTATTGGCTCATCAATGTTCTGGATAAAACATAAAGAATAAATATCTTCCAGTAACCAGGTATATATGATTGTTGACATCTTTGTTACAGAGCCATGATTTAACTAAAGTAATCAACTCTCTCGGAATATTATCATTCCCCAATTGTGGGAAAATCTCAATTAGTCTAAGGCCCCTCTTTTGTCAGTTTCTCATTTAGTGTTGTCAGATAACCCAGCTCTGTCCAATAGGAGTGAAAGATTTACATAGGAATAGTGAGTATCTGAAAGAATGCTGCTTTATTTTCAATAGAGAAGTATTTTTTTTTTTTTAATTTCTTCAACTGTTTCTGTGTTTGCATGCAATGCTTGGAAAGATCACAGGAGTAGTAAAATACGGCAGGATGATGAAATGGAAGGACAATGGGTTGTTGGCTCCGTCACATCACTGAGCCAGTTAATTCATCATATTGAAGCTTGAGTACCTTGGATTTAATGTTAGGTGAGAGGAGATTTACTGTTTAAACACCTTGGAAATGAATTATCTATTATTGGTTGAATAAAAGCATCCTACCTGATACAGCATCAAACATAACACGAACAAGGAGAAGAAAATGGATGGAAATGGATGGCCCCAATCAAAACATTAATTTTTCTGCCACAGTTTGAAATTGGAAAAAAAAAAAAAGTTCCTTCAAATATTTAACAATAACCTCAAAATAAACCTGGCCATTATTAATATGAAAATTAAATGTATTGACTGATTTACCTGGTGTCATGTTGCATTTATTACTGAGCAAGGAAGGGATTCCAGGGTTTTGAAAATCTATTATTATTTTTCCTTTTCCCACTGTTGTATTAGAATAATTGTGGTTGCACATTCACTGAATTAAAGACAAGAGTCCTATCTTTGCTTATGATCAACATGAATTTTATTATGTCTAATTTTCCTTATTATATTTGCTTCCTATATTATAGATAATTGTATAAAATTAAATTTCTAAGAAACATACCAATACTGAAATAGTGATCATCTTTTCTTTCAAAATAGCCATTACAAAAGAATTTTAGACACTGTTCAAATATTGTGACAGTGCTTAAATTTTTTTCAATCTTCCTTTGGAATTGCAAGCAGTCCTAGTCTTTAAGTCACAGACACACAAATCACTCATATTACCTTTCAGTCACACTTCAATTTGATCAAAAACAGTTTTTCCCACCTAGAGTTTTTCACCTAACTCACCATATTTGGTACTAACCTGGGTCCTACTGTTTCTGTAAATCAAATTCATCATTAAATGGAGGAAAATTTTCTATCCGTATATTATTTTTAAAGAAACATTCCCTGGGATCTGTAGAAAATTTTAGCAGAAGAGTATAAAAGTTTTAGGTCAAATTAAGTGTCACTGATATGTTTTCTAAAACATGAATAAATTGAAGTGTACAGAACTAAGAAATTTTATAATTTTCCACATTTAAAAAATTGTAACAGGTTTTTTTTATTGTAAACAGTCTCTACATTGGCTTGATCTCTCAAGTGAAATTTTTCTATACAGTTTAGAGTTTTTGACTTTCAATGTCTAATTTCTTCTATTTTGCAGGCATTGGTTTATACTAAGTTCAATTTACAAAACAAAGACAGCAAAACTTTTTTTTAACCAAGCATTTTAGTAATTTTTATATTATAATTTGGAATTCAGACATACACATAAAAATTATTTCATTTTCCTTAGATTAGTCCTCTTATCCTCCCAGAGTGAATCAAGTCACTAGTACATACATGATATTATCCCTATGTAACTAGTATAGTCTTCTTTAGATTTATATAAGAATGAAAAGTACCTGAAATCCTGGAGACCCAAATCCATAGGCTTCCAAAGTGGAAGAGGTTATCAACAAATCCCACCCAATATTTATTCTGGATTTCATACATATTGAAACTTGCTTCCACACTTACACATGATCTTAGCATTCTTGTTTTAATTTTCCCTTTTCTTCCCACTCTTAGCCAGGAATTCATATCCATTCCACCCTTGCCTCAGTCCTTACATAAAATGTGATGTTTGTACTAGTCACTAATGTATTTCCTAACATTTACACAAGTTCTTTTTTATTACTTTTCAATCTTCATCAGACCTGCCACAAAGATGCACTCTACATAGAACATATTATGTGATGATTCTAATTCTTGTCCTACTTTGCTCACATAAAGCACTGTTAGAGTCTGATGACAGTTGAACTAACAAGGATTTGAGAACGTATCTAGTTCAAATCTCATTTATATATAACATACCTGAAAGAGCAATATTAAAATATAATTTGGACTCTAAAAATATAATTTCAAATAAGATTTCTCTCCTAGTGTAGTGGAATAAATGTGGATTTTGAAGTCAAGGAAACACAAAATGTGAAACTTGAACCTATCAATCATTGGAACATGGATAAAAAGTTTTACCTCCTTAAGACTCTTCTTTGACTTATGTAATGAAAATAAAAATGGCAACTCTTATTCATCTTGTCAGTATTTAATAAACTATCATATTGAGCAAGTTTAAAGTTCCTTTAAAATAAAACAAAAAAACTAAGATACTGAATAAAAAGTTACCACATGGCCTATTTTCTAATTGGTGTGTGTGTGTGTGTGTGTGTGTGTGTGTGTTTGTGTATGGTGGGGGAAGCAGACAACATATATAGATGATATCTATTGGACATTACTATCCAATTTCATCATTTGGAACAATTAGTAATCATAGCCTTCATTCAATACATATTTATTTTCTTGATTATTCTTGATTTCTTGAATTTCTGATTAATTAGCTTCCTAGCCCCATCATTATACCAGACATAGACAATAGTTAAGTTTCTACTCTAAATATTATTTAGTACTAGTTGAGTGAAGGAATTTTTCTGAACCTCTAGAAAAGACATTCCATTTCACTTCCAGAGCTGGTAGAATATAACCTATGAAAACACATAATATTGATTACTGAATCCAGCCAGGAGGATATAACTTAATTGATATAAGACAACTGATAGTTTGTAAATGTTTTCTAAGTAACAATTATTCATTTTGGTAATAGATGTTCCCAGTAATTAAGGATATAAAATTCATATCCTTTAAATCTGAAACAATGTTAGAGATACACCAAATCGATATTATAAATATAACTCTGGCATTTAAAAATTCTGAGCACCAAAGAAACCTTTTAAAACTCTCTCCATGGTTACATTCTTAGGAACTTATCTTCCCCGGCATTGTGTACTATTATTTGTCATGTGCCCCCAAATCAAATTTCAATGTCCACAGACCTTGATCCTCATAATAAAACTGTCAACATACATGCCAATTAATGCCAATTGGGATGTGAACGCCTATTCACTAGGAACTGGACTGAAACCACCATCTAATTTCACATAGGCCATTGAACAGTAATGACTTTCCATCACTTACAGCCTGAGCTACTTTCAAACTAGTGACCCAGAAAAGAAAGGTATGTATCCCATTATCATTTCCCTGGAAAACACTGTTCCCTTGAGTTCGCTTACTCCTAAACAGTTCTAAAATGCTTTATTGGCTTTAACAGGTTGCATTAGTGAGGCAGAAAAAAAATCAGAATTTCATTAAAAATTGTGTTTGAAACCTTTTAAAGCAATAGCCTGAATTTCTGTGGGTGATAATAGAAGTGATGAAAAGTAAAATTTACTCTGACACACAGGAGACAGCAATGCTGTCAACTTTAATAAACACTTTTCTCTAATATCATCTACCCTTCCAACTAAATGTCCATTTAAAATAATTAGGTAACATCATTTTATAAAATTTGAACAATTACATGGAGGTAATTGCAGCTACATCCAGAAGGGAATGTGTGTGTGTGTGTACATAAGGGACTACATGAATTTTATGTTACTAAAGATCTTATTACTTACAGAAAATATGAATTTATGGTGAAATCTATAATTTAAGCACAGAAATAATTGCCTATATTTTATAGTATATTTGGAATAATTATTTATCTAGCTCCTGACTTCATGATGGTTAATGAACAATTATATCTTCACTTATCCTATTTATTTGAAAGATAAACTAATTTAGAAACCAGTCTGACAACAATAAATGCCTCTATGTGTGTGATCTGAGGCTCTATTCACCCATTAATTCTATTGATAAAATTAGTTCAGTCTCTTGGTTTCTTACTTTTACAATTATGAGATGTTGAATCAAATCAATGTCAGGGTGAGTAGATTTTTGCCCTGTTTCATTGGGAAAATCCTGGACTTTGGGGTCATAAAAGAGATTGGAATCCTGGCACATTTATTCACTAGCAGCTTTAATATTGTAATGCTTACTTAATTTCTCTATACCTCAGTTTTCTTATCTGAAATAATTAAAAATAATGTATGTGCTTCTGGAGTGCTGTAATTAGTAAATGACTTAATGCTAGTGTTACAAAATGGATAAATGACTCTGAGGAAATACAGATTAATTTTGCAATATTCTTGAAATACTATTTTTTATTACTGTAAATAGGATGTATTTAGCTTTAAATAATAAAGCATTACCCAAACAACTATATTAGTTTAAGTAGTTCATTTTATGTAGAAGTCTGGTCCAGTGAGCTTATCAGTGGGTTCACAATGTCAAGCTATAAAGCTTCTTATTATCTTTCCATTTCTAAGCTCTTCTCCTAAAATACATGCTGGAGCCCCCAGACTTCACACCCTTAGTCAAAATTATTATAGAAGGAAGGAAAGGGAACAGGGCAAAGGACATTAGTCAAGCAAAGAGAGACTGTGGCAAAAATGGAAGAGGAGGTGCTGGCTATTAAATAGGCAGTTGGGTTCACTATTCTCCCATAACACATTATTTCTCACTTAATAGGTATTACATTTATATTTTCAAATATATTTGTGTGGGTAATTAATTAACTTGTGTTTAATCCACTGGGCTCTTAGCTTTTACAGAAACAATTGTTTCTTTTTTCAGTCCCCTCTGCCTGAATGTTTACCATGGTTCAGCCATTGATGGATATATGAATGCACGTGTAAAACTTTCCCAAAATGCCAAATATTTTTTTTTGTCTCCCAATTGAAATGATACTAACTCATGAGAGATTGTTCTCTTTGTGTGTGTGTGTGAGTGTATGTGCGTGTAAATTAGAGAATATATGAGTTATTGTCCCAGTTTTGTGCAGTTTACTTCCTTGTCACATCTATCTCATACTCTTGTCTAAAGTAACACTGAATGAATGTTTTGCAGTTTATAATTTGAACAGTTATATCAACAATTTGTATTAATTATTTTTTAAATATTATTTTCTAGCCTCATACCCAGGATTTGATAGGTATATTTTACATTTTTCAGTACACTTAGTAATCATATTTTAAATTGCTTAGGCACAGACATAATACTCTTCTAATCTGCCCCCTCTCCCACCCGCCATGTCCATGACAGTATCACAACCTGAAAACCTGCTACACAGAAGGGTGACTAATTGTATATAAAAACACATAAAATTGTTTTTCTGCTGATATAACTAAATAATTCTTACATTGTGTATCATCAATGATGCTTTCCTTTTATGGATTTTTTGTCATAGTTATAGCAATTACTTCATCCTGGAAAAACTATAAAAGATCATAATCCTATAATTCATCATGCTTAATTTAAATATTAAAATAATATTTTAAAACAAAAAATTTGCTCTGCCCTTGTGGTGTAGGAAATGTCAACATCTTGATTGAATCATTGCCAAAATCCTGTTTGCTAGATTTTAGTATAATTTTGTAAGAAGTTACAATTAGGGTGTTTTAGTCAGTTTTTCTTACTGCTGTGACCAAAAGACTTAACAAGAACAAATTTAGAGGAAGAGAAGTTTATCTGGGACTCACAGATTCAGAGGTCTCAACCCACAGACAGCGGACCCCATTGTTCTGGGTCTGAGGTCAGACAGGACATCATGAAGGAAGAGTGTGTTGGAGGAAAGCGGATCAGGATATGGCCATCAAGAGGCAGAGAAAGACTCTCCTTATTAGATACAAAATATAAACTCCAGGGGCATGTCTCCAATGATGCACCTCCTTTAGCAGCACTCCACCTGCCTGCAATTACCACCTAGTTATTCCCTATCAGTGGATTAATGCACAGATTAGTTTAAAGCTCATTACCCCATTGTTTCACCTCTGAACTTTCTTGCATTTTTTCCCCACATGTGAGTTTTTGGGGGACACATCATATCTAAACAATAAAATGGGAAAAAAACAGGTAAAAAAGTACATGGGGTCTTTATATACAAATTTTAATATAGGCATTATGAATCTTCAATATCTCAAAATTAATTTTTTTAAAAAATGCTAATGCTTCTTTCATGAAATATTCATTGTATTGATTGAGTATATAAATAACAACATGAAATAAATATATTTTAACAATTGTCAACATGAATATATTTTAAAAATCGGTGAATAAATGTACTATGGTTGGTAAAAATAGAGAAAGCAGTCTGTTTAAAAGGTTCATTTAAGTGCAGTTGTCAGGAACGATCTCTTTGATAAAATCAATTTAAAGAGGGAAATGAAGGGATAAGCCCATCATATGTCTAAAGGAAAAGATGTTCAGTCAAAGGGTCCAGTAATGCAAAGGTCCTGGAGTAGAAGAAAGAGGAAGAGTAAAAAGGTCAGAGTGAACATGAGAAGGATAGAAGTAAATGAGGTCAGAGGGATAGCCAGGAGCCAGCTCATCTTAACACCTTTAGTGAGGACTTTGAGTTTTGTCAAGATTGAGATGGAAATCTCATATAAGTAATATGATATAAGTAATACCAACAATTTAATAATAGCAGTACAGTGCATACAAATTATCACAGAGCTGTAGTGGGAATCCTTACTTCTGATTGGGTGGTTCTTCATCAGATTTCATAGCAGAGAGGATCTTGTATTGATCTTAAAGAATGTTACAGAGTTTGCCACATAATGAAATAAAAGAGAGGAAATGGAAAAGAACTTCCCCACTGGAAACATTTTTTAATTATTTTTTTCCACTATCATCCTAAGGAGGATTTCTTATTAAAAAAAAAGAGTTGCCATAGACATCACAAAGGGAAGTGGGTGCATGCAGTGCACATTTCACTAACTACTTTTACCTTCTTAGCTATAATTTTCCATTTTGGGAAACCATCTCTTTTATGATGGCAAGAATGAAAGTATGTAATTTTTTATTTTTTATTTTTCTTTTTATGTTCTATGTCTCTTTCCACAGATTATTCCTTATTCCAATATTTCTCCTGATTTTTTAACTGAACTTATCAAAGGGACTACAAGATAACGTTCGATCTTCTTCCAGAGATTCTATGGATAGCCTATAGTTTGAGTGTCTTTCATAAATCTCCATTTGATCAATCCTGCCATTTCAATCATGTGATTCATACATTATATAAAATATCCCTGGTGAGTCCAAATTTATGCAATAGACAATTAGAGACCAAAACAAGTTCTGAAGAAGGAAAGTGATTCAAATAAAGTGGATAATTCAAAGTGATCCCTTTGGCTACAGTGTGAATCAGAGACTGGGTTGAATAGAGATTAAAGGCAAAGTGTTTAATTAGAAGGGTATGGAAACATTGGGATGATAAATACAATGAAAGATAAATAAAAAGTACAAAATAAATGAAATAAAAAAGGAAAATGAAGTTGTAGTATCAGAAAGGTCATGCAGAAAAAAGAAAAACAAATCTTTGTGACTTAAAAGAGATATGAGTAAATAAATAACTTCTCATCAACAAAAATATTTGTTCCCCAGGAATTTAACCTTTATCTACAAGGAACTACGTGACTTTAGAGGGACACTTGAGAGTCCAATTGTACTAGCCTTAACATGTGGAATCTCACCAAAGAAATAATTAAGTCCATAAGCTTGGGATTGAAACATATAAATAATGGAAAAGAACCAACATTGCAGCCTCAAAGGATATTGGAATATGACATTTTAAATTTAAATGTTCCTCAAATACTGCCAAATTCACAAGCTTCAACTTTTCCTATTCACCCTCTCCCTGACCCCAGAAACCACCAAGCTTCTTTCTCTATTTGCCTTTTCTAATAATTTCACATAAATAGAATTAAGTGATCTTTTGTGCATAGTGTTTCCCCTGCTTTTTGGATGAGGCTTTACAAATTATGTAGCCAGATCTGGTTGGGGAAATATTAATGGTCAAAACTGACTCTAAATGAGTCTGTCTTGTAAAAGGGATATCATTATTTAGAATAGGCAGAGATTAAATATTTGGGCTGCACTATTTTGATTAATAAAGGAAGGAGAAAATTCCTTGAAATTTTTATGGTTAGGAAGTTTTATGAAACAAAATGCTAATTTACTGAATATTCCTTTTTTTTTAAGTCAAAGCTGATCTGAAATTGAGTAGAAGAGGGTATATTCCAATGAAGAAAACAATTAAGGTAGTATAATTGAAGACTCCATTTCTCAAAAATATGTTGGGAGACTGAAGATCTTAGAGTTTTTACTTGCTGGTTTAAAGGAAAGACTTTTGAGGATAAGAGTGTCTAATATTTAATTGTGTTTTATTTTACTATAATGCATCATTTAAAATATTGCTTTCCCTTGTTATCAACCTGAATATTTTGCATTTTAAGTTTTGAAAAAAAATCAAAGAAACTTTATGCTTAGCACACAGAAGCCACACTTCATAACTTCATATTAAATCAGAATTTCAGAGAATTCAGTAAATTGCCTCAAGAAATAAACAGATATAGCCCTAGAGATTTAAATAAATATCGACAAAAGCATTGTACTTTCAAAAGAATATGTTAATGTTTTGAATATAAAGGAACAGTGTAGGATTGTATAACTTTCTCCTTTAGTCTGTTTTATAGTTAATTCTATTTTATTTTTATTTCCATGTTAATGACTTTTGTTTTAATGGTAACTGCTTCCTTGTTAGTTTTCAGCATATTTAAATTTAAACCAGAGAAGTATTTCCAAAGCTTTATTAATGTCCTTGTCTTTCACAACATTAATTATCATGTTCATGATGATGATGATGGTGATGATGAAGACTATAATGTTGCATTTCCCTACCATGATAATTAGGCCTAAGTATTACAGGTTAATAATATCAATCAGAAATAATATTAATGGTAGATTCTTCTATGATGATCATCATAAATTGTTCCTGTTCATTTTTTCAGCAAATCATCATAATATATGAAATAGGATAGTGATAAAATATTGAGCTTAAAGAAAATATAAGGGAGTTATCTTTTCCAATTTTCCCAATTAAACTCTCAGTATAATAATGATACTTTTCATTTTTACTGGCCCATAATAATTGTACATATTTATGACATATAGTGTGGCATTGAACTGTACGTTTGAATCTTGACTCTATCATATCAGTCATAATATCTTAACCAAGTTACTTAATCTACCCTTACCTTATCTTGATATCTTCATTTGTAAATTGAGAAATTTTGGAATTACTGCATCAATTTGTGTCATTTAATCCTTTTGACTGAGCATAATTCAAGGGATAAGACAGAAAAAGTTCCATAATTAGTTTCTACTATTTGCCACATTTGCCAATTGAAGGAAGAAAACCTTAGAAGGCTAATATACATGAATTATGTATACCAAATTACATGCATTCTTGCCTTTAAATTTTTCAATGATTTGTTCTACTTCATTAATGATTTGGCATATTTAATTGTTCTAATTGCTGGGGGAAAAGAAGCTCCAGGTTATTGAATCAGATTACTTTTTTTTTTCTTCAGATGATCCATACTCACTCAGTAAATAATATCTTGAAGCCTTGAAACTTAACAAATAGCTTTAGTTTAAATTAAATATAAAAGAATCTATAGAGTTTGCAAATCTCAACATTGAACTTCCACTACAGGAACTCTCATTAGAGGAATGATTCTTATTTTTCATTGACACATAATAATTGTAAGAATTTAGAGAGTACACTGTGGTGCTTCCACATATGTATGCAATGTGGTACTGATCAAGTTTTGGCAATTAACATGTTCATCACTACAAGCACTTATCATTTTCTTTTTTTGTGGTGAGCTTGTACAATGGATATAAAATTACAGAGAACAAATACGTTCTGGTTTCTTTAGCACAGTAATTGTACTTTATGGGACATGGTCAAGAATCTAGTGGGATCTGAAAAAAATGAAGTCTTTTTGATGTGGAAATCTGTTCAGGTAATTTAATGTATAATAAAATGTATAATAATGTTAATGTATAATAAAAGAGTATTGATTTAAAATTAGATTTGAGTTCTACCCTAAGAAATAAGAAGTTGTTGATTTTACAACAAATATTGCTTCTCAGATTCATTTTATTTTTGATGGTAAAATGAATTTGCATGAAGATAATGAAGTAGTATTAATAAAATTATTTATAAGCCACAGAATATGAAACTAAATTTATTAGAAAATAGCTAAATATTGGTGACTTTAATGGGTCCCCAAATCATTTAAGCAAAATCCTGACATCTTACCTATTAGATAAATTAAATGAAGTGCAATGTTTGTAGTTTGCTAAACATCATGGAAATTATTGACAGTAACTCTCTGTATTGTTCTCCTCATAAAATTTTACTATATGTTAATATATTTATTATGTAACTGTAGTGTTTATGTTAATCATCCTTGAAAAATTTAATATTATGATTACAGAGTGTTTTCTCACAATAAAATATTGTATTGTGATGTTACCTTCTAATGTAATTAACATTACATTATCAGACATAATCAGACAACATGAAAGTCATTTGTCAATTTTGACTATGCTGTATTCTGTTATTTCACCATTGTAGATGTAACCTCCATCTCAGCACAGCATGTCAATAAATAAAATAAAGGCCTGTTGACAACTTTAAATTTTTTTAAAACATATTAGCATTCATATCTTCATTGAAGTGTTATTTGCAGCCAAGATATGGAAATAAATAAAATTTTCATCAACACACAAATACAGAAAATGTGGAATATGCTTGTGTTTTCAGTCTTAGAAAGAAATTCTGCAATGTATGCTGACAAGGATGCAACTTTACATTATTCTAAGTGAAATAAGTCAATCACAGAAAGACATCTACTTTATAATTTCACTTACATAAGGTATCTAAAATTGTTTAATTAACAGAATCAAAGAGCAGATTGACTCTTGCCAAGGGTTAGGGAGTGGGAAATAGGGAGTTACAAATTAATGAATAGATGAAAAAGTCCTCCAGAGCAGCAGTATAATGTTGTACCAGAGTCAACGATAATACATTGTACATTTAAAAATAAAATAAATAAATATAAATAAATACATAAAAATAAATTTATTATGGTAAGTGGCTCATATAATTATGGTTCAGAAATCCCACAATATGTTATTATGAACTAGAAATCCATGAAATTTATTAGTGTAAATCAGTCTGATTTTAAAGGTCTGAGAACTATAAATTCCATTGTTAAGTCTAGGAATCCAATGCTCAAGAGCCAAGAGCTCTGATATCTGAAGATTGGGGGATGTGGTGCCAGCTGAAAAAGAAAGATTAAATTTGTCTTCTTGTTCTATTCAGGATTTCAGCAGATTTATAGATAAAAACCTAGTAAAATTTATGCAGACAGATATTTACTTAACCTACTGATTAAAGAGATATTCTTTTTCCAAATACTTTCACTCACACACCAAGAAATATTATTTTACTGGATATCTGGGAATTCCTTCAGTCAACCAAATTGACAGATAAGATTGAGAATTACAGGGAATGTACCTGATGTTCATGCAATTATTTACTTGAATCTATGTCCTGTGTCAGGGTTTCTACCCTTATGCCATGGAAATATATTTGTGTGTGAGGGAAATTATTAACTAATACTTCGTAACTTTTAGAAATATTTAAGGGAAAATTATAGAAGGATAAAATAGGATCTGATGAGCAGTTTTTCATCTTTTCCTGAATATTTAGATTTTTTAAATTTTAAATTTCAGGTCTAGATTGAAATGTCTAGTAAAGAATTCCTTTTTAAATAACTGAAAGCATAGGTGTTTATACTCAGCACACTGGTAACAAATGTACACATATAAGGATATCTATGTATCTACACATCTATCCACGTATTTAGAGCCATAAAAATGTTTTCATGACTGAATCTTGCAAAAGGGCTGCTAATATTGGATTTGAATATTTGAATATATATTTCTAGTTATTCTGATGAATTTGCATAAATAAAATGGTATCAGTTACAGAGAAAAGAGTTATTCAAAGCAAATTCATTGTGTACGCTTCTATTTCTTCAGTATGAGTTTCTTCATTTTACTTGTTTTTTTTCAAAATCAGTAAGGAAAATTGCTTGGCACCTACTGGTCACACTGCTGCTGCTAGCCAGGCTACTGCTTTTTATTTCATCAGTTTCTTGACTATACTGTGATAGTTCTGCTCCATGGCACCCAGAAGGCAGCAAATTCACACACAAAATGTATAAAATGTTCCATTCTTTCAGCAGCAAGATGTTTTTGTTATTGAACACACCAGCACTCTTACCATATCCAAATACAACCAAGGTATTTATGAATGTCAGTTCTAAAGAATTTGTTGCAGAATGAGTAAACCTGTATTTGTTGTATTACTTAAGATACCTATTACCTAAATCTCAAAATCCTGGTAATAGGAGAGGTATTTATCTCTTGCTCAGATAAAGTTGAATCCTGGTGATTCTTATCTGTAAGTGGCCTTCTACTGGGACATTCAACAAGACTCACCATTATGTGGCAATGTCCACTTTTAGGGCATTCGATTTCTGAGTCCATGGAGTTTATGGAAGAAATGCAATGAGTCACTTTGACCTGGCACTGACACACACTATCCTCTGTTCAAAATGCACTAATGAGACATGGTGTTACCTAGTCAAAGGAAGAGATAAAATTGGAGCCATAGTATCACTTCTAACCATATCACTATTCTATGACAGTCACAAGTTTCTAATAATCTCTTTCACATTAATCCTTGTATAAGTGCAATTATTCATATCAGTAACTGAATAAACTCGTAAGTGCAGGAACATTAAACAATTATGCTTTAGTCCTTCCCAGTGAGGTTTAGAACACAAAGGTGTTCAAAAGATGTGTCAAGTTCTTTCATTTCATAAATTCTGAGAAACATGCATTCAGATAGAGAATTGCTGAAATTCTCAATGAAAAGTCATATGGTAAGTACCTCCTTAAGATAAAGATTAAAAATTTGATTTCTTAGATTACATACCAAAAATCTGTAATTTTTGGAGTATAGACACTACATTTAGCATTTGGTTTTCAAAATTCAAGTCTGTCTTATGATTAATAGGAATTTATCTTAAAGGGAGGGGAAGAAAGGAGAATAGTTTATCAGGAAGTACATAAGCAGGGAGATACTACCACAGGTGACTGATGCTAGAAGATACTGTGAATCAACTGTAATTTTGTTAATGTAATTTGAAATCTTTTTCAAGGTATCAACCATGCATGCTTTCAATATTTTACAAACCATGTATCATTTTAGTGACTGATCAAAGATCAATATATATAGAATCATTGATTTTGACTGAGCATTTATTCTTTTTTTCTATATTGCAAATTGTAGATTATATTTAGTAAAAAAAGGGTTTTTTTGGTTTTTCTGTTTTTTGTTTTTAGCTTTTTGATATTTTTAAGAAAAATGTTTTTCAAATAAGTCTGCATTCACTATTTTATTTCTCCATCTCTCTTAAGAGTGTTATGCTATATTGGATATTTGTTGAACCAAATTCAGTGACTATTATCATTTGTTCCACATATTTATTTTCTCAAAGAGTCACTGAGTGAGTCTTAGAAGTTTTTTCTTTTACCTCTCATAGAGATCATCTCATAAACAGATTATCATAGTTATTGACAAAGATTTAATAGAGCATATTCTCTTATTTAGTTAGTTTCAGATAGAAGTCATCAAAGCAAGTTACCATTGTTTTATTTTGGCATTATTTTTATTATGGTAAAATACAGATAACATTAGACTTACTATTTAATTATTCTAAAGTTAACTAGGCAGCATGAAATAAATTCTGAATGTTCAGCAACCATATGCACATCTAGTTCCATTAGATCAAAGGCAACCCCAAATCCATTAAACAGTCACTCTTCACTTCCCTTCTCTCTGCCTCTGGCAACTACTCATATGCTTTCTGTACCTATGGCTTTGCTTATTCTGTATATTTCTTATAAATGATATTATATGCCACAGTCCGGCTGCAGCAAAATAACCGGGGGGGGGGGTGATGAGCAACTTGTGTAGACTGATACAGCAGGAGTGGGAGCCGTTTATTATAGGACAGGAGGGGTATATATACATTACACACAGTTTATCTTAATTAACATAAACTAGATACAGCAGTCAACCAATAAGGAATCTCCACATTTAATGACTCCCTGGCGTTACTTCACAAACCACTCCCCCTGGCAAAATGCCAGGTGCCATCTTGACTTGTTTAGAGACCCCAACAATTATATAACACTGGTCTTTTGAATCTGGCATCTTTCAATTATTATCAAAAATGTTTTCAAGATTCATTCATGTTGTAGCATGTATCAGCATTTAATTCATTTATTATGTCTGAATAATGTTACACTGTGTGGTTAAACCACATTTCATTCAATCCTATTCTATTGTTCTATATATCTTTCCTATGCCAATACCACACTGCTTTGGTAACTATTGCTTTGTGGTAGGTTTTGAGATTTAAAAATATGGTTTATTTTAGGATTGGTTCTTCCATTTCTTCAAAGAAAACTTAATAGGATGAGATAGAATTTGCTTTGAATTTGTATATCAATTTGTGTAGTATTACAATAACAATATTAAATCTGTAAATTCCTAAATATTAATAGCTTTATCTATATTTTGTACTCATTTAATTTCCCTTAACAATTTTTCAAGAATTGCAGTGTACTTGTCTTATGCATTTTTAGTTAAATTTATTCCTATTAGTCTCCAGGATTTTGCACTTTGGGTCTGTGTTGGAACCCATCTATAATGTCTACCCGTGTTGTCTTTTTCAACTCTACCTTAACCTTCTCAAACTACTCATGTTGTGACCAAGAGTTAGTTTGAATGTGCATACATCCTTCCCTGGGAATGTACGTGATTTTCTAGATTCTCTACTAAATGTGGAATTTTTCAAAGCACAATTTCTCAAAAGATTTTTCACTCCCTACTTGTTTTTTCCTAACTTTTTGTCTGTTTCATTTCAAGAGTCAGTGGTTTCTTTATTTGGCTTTCAGTGTTATTGTTGTTTACTGTGAAGTGCTGGTGATTGAACCCAGGGCCTTGCTCATGCTAAGCAAGGACTCTACCCACTGAGTTACATCCCATTCATTCCCTTCTTTTCTCTTTTTAATGAAGGAAAAGTTTATTTGGGGGCTCACAGTTTCAGAGATCGCAGTCTATAGAAAGAAGGCTCCAATCCTTGGGGCTCAAGGTGAGGCAGGATATCATGGTGGAAGAATGTGGCAGAGGGAAACAGCTCAAATGATGATCAGAGAGGGGAGAGAAAGAGAGAGAGAGAGAGAGAGAGAGAGAGAGAGAGAGAGAGAGAGAGAGAACCTCCAAGAGGGTTCTTCTCTGAACCCTATTGCATTGTCTCACACATGAGCCTTTGGAAGACATATCACATCCGAGTCATAACAAGTACTCATCTAGATCCATCACAGATGAAGTTTACTAGAAATTGGGTCATTAAGGAATAGTACTAGAACATGAAGGCAATTAAAAATAAACGAGGTATAAAATAGGAGACAAACTCTATGTCTGCTGCAATCTAATTACCAATGATCTGATGTAATACACCAGAAGATTATTAACTGTCCTCTAAGATGAATGTCAAAAATACATACAGTACAAAATGAATAAAGCTCTAATGCTAAAAACTAGGTCAGTTGATGACAAGTGTCCAAAATAGAAACACAAAGCAGATTGGTGCATGCCAGGTGCTGAAAAGGGAAATGGGGATTGACTGCTAATGGATTCAGGGTTTTCTTTTGGAATAATTATCTTGGAACCAGACAGAGGGGTGATGGCCCAATGTCATGAATATGCTAAGTGGCATATTCACAGCATACTTAAACTGCTTAATTTTATGTGATGTAAATTTTGACTCAATAAAATAACAAAAAAAATGTTATTAAAAAAAATGGTTTACAACATAGGCTGTTTTGAGGTCAAAAAAATGATATTACTCTTGATGTCCTGTAAGTCACACACATATGCCCACCTTAGAAACCTGTAGGCAGCTTATTAACTTTTTGATTAGTGTCCTTCTTTCACATTGGTTATTTTTATATAAAAAAGTTTCTCAGTATAGTTGAGTCTGAGAGTACACCAAAGATAAATATAGGATTTTAATCTTTAATTTAATATCCTGTTTGAATTATTTTTCCTCAATCTTGGATCACCCAAACCAGCTAAGGAGGGAGGCTGAAGTGGGGGGAAAGAACCACCTTGCAACATTGCTGTTCTCAGTATCCAGTCTCTCCACATTTGCCTATCTGTGTATAAATTTAGTGAAGTATATTATCAACCACAATTTCAAGGTTTCAATCATGAGATGTAGAGAATTTCGACCTTTCTTTTTGGTAAAATATAGTCTAAGATGTACCCAGATAGTTAAGTGCTCAGCCAGCTAGCAATCCAGTATGATATAGGACCAGTTATTTCAGCACAATAGTTCATAGACAGAAAGAGAATCTATAAAAGAACACCTATTAGAAGAATCAAGAGGAAAGAATTAACATTTAATTTCATCTATCACACTTTGTTAGGCTCATCTGTGTAGAATTCATACAATGGCCTATTCAGGATGTTGAAAGTTTATAAGAGTTGAAACAAAGTCACAAAATTGGCTTGTCTTAATACTATAAAAATGGACATATGAGAAATATAAGGAAAAGATTAATGCAAATAACAATGTTATAGAATGTAAGAACCAATGAGACCTGAGAAATTATCTAATAGAATCCTCCAAAAATTATTGAAAATAATTCCTTTAATGACAGACTGCTGGGAAGAGAGACTGAAATAAAAGTGAACCTATTCTCTTTTCAGTATAGTTTCCCAATTATCTGAGAAATAATCTATGACATTCATGTAGGGCTTTATGGTTTGCAGTGTAATGTGCACAAATTCTGACATCTTTTGAGTTTATGACAACTGCTAAGCTGGGCATGACTTTCATTATCAACATAAAGAAAGTAAAGGCAATGTGATTGATATTTCATGAATACATTTTGAGCATTAACAACTGAATGAATAAAGCTTAGAGAAATCACGCTGCTTTTTAGGTTTGTAAAGCTGGTAAATTCTATAAAATTCAATTCCCGTTTTCTCTTGATTTTTATGCCTCTCACAACATCATGCTACTATTGACATAAATAGTTATTTTCCCCCAGCCCTTATAATATCTGATTATTTGATGTGATCATTTCAAGACAGTTGTGAGGAATTCAACTGAAGATTTTGCTTTTAATGTCACCAACTTTAGTATCAAAATAAAACTTAATTTTATTTTCAATAACACTGAATAATTACTTAACATTTAGCATTCAGCTGGAAGAGTTTGCTTAATTACTTTTAATGTACTAATTTATTAGAACATAAATAATTCATCTACATAAGGAGAAAAGTAGCTAGCGGTTACTTCCTGTCAACAACTTACAGTATGTTTTAATTATTAGAAACATGATGAGTGTTTAGACCTCATTTTACAAACAAAGAACCTGATACATAGTTTTGTTGTGAGGAAAGAATAAGACAACATGCAAAATCACTTAGATTTTTTATCACATAATTGAATTTAGCTGTTATTATTAATGTATATTTCCAATGAATTTTCTTATTATAGCCAACATCATTAAATGGAATTCCATTGTATTAGACAAACAGGAACAAAGAAAATGGAGGGGAATGGAAATAGGAAGGACAGTAGAATTAATCCGACATACCTTTCCTAGCCTTGTATTTAAATATACGACCAGGGTTACTCCATATTGTGTACAGCTACAAGAATGGGATCCTAATTAGAATAAGTTATACTCCATGTATGTATAATACATCAAAATACATTCTACTGTCATGTATATCTAAAAAGAATGAACAAGATAAATTTAAAAAAAAACAGAATGCATATACTTCATATTCAAATTTCTTAGTTTATATTTAACCAAAAAGAAATGCCACAATTCTCAACTTCTCATGATTAAAACCTTGAAATTGTAGATGATAATATACCTCACTAAATGTATACTCAGATAGTTAAATGCACCAATAAATATATTAAGAAGAAGCATAGTAGCAAAACAGAAAGCCTGGAGAAAACTAGTTCTACTTACCAGTATATTGTATTTTGGTTTGAATATTGAAAGGAAAAAGTGCTACCCTTTGAAAACAGTGTTATGTAAGATAATTAGAAAAAATAAAAACAAATAATTTTCACATTATCAAATGTAGAATATTCTAAATAATGTTACAAAACTCTCCCCAAATAAATCATTTGAAGTATTATAGGCTATAAAATCAATCAAAGCATAACAATACATGCAGTGCTAAAAAATGATTAAAGTATCCCCAGTTTTTTTCTTGAAAATTTTTTTGGGTACCAGTGATTGAACCCAAGGGACACTCAACAACTGAGCCACATCCCCAGCCCCATTTTGCATTTTTATTTAGAGACAGGGTCTCCATGAGTTGTTTATCACCTTACTTTTGCTGAAGCTGGCTTTGAACTCTCAATCCTCCTGCCTCAGCCTCCAGAGCTACTGAGATTACAGGCCTGCACCACTGTGCCCAGGCTTATTTCTTGAATTTATACTAGAAAACCCTCAAATTATCTAAATTTTATAGATAACACAATCTAAAAACTAGCTAGTATTATGAAACTATTCTATAATTTATATTCTATTTGACGAAAATTACTTTTCATCAATTTAAGGACTATTTTTTAGAAAGTTTTCTTAGTTCTTTATTTTCCCCCTTTTTATGAACACAGGAAGACATGGATCCATGCTTTATTTATGACAGATTGCAATAGTGTCTATCTACATGTCTGTTACTTATTCTTAATGATGCAAAGAGCATTAATGAACTCACTACTCAATACGAAACCTAGAACACTAACAAGAACTTTTATTATCTATTTTATGGTCTTGCCCCACCCAGATCCCTAACTACCCTGAACTGAATTAAAAGCCATCCACAATTCTGTGATCTTTATTTCCTTGCATCTGTAAAACTTCCTGAAAAATTAATTACTATTTTAATTGGTTTTAATTTTAAAATTATATGATATACAATATTCATAACTTAGTTTTTAAACTATATATTACATTTCTAAAGTTTATCTATTTTATTAAATATAGTTTCAATTAGTACATGTCCATTTGTTGAGTGTTTCCATTTTATGATTATTCCAAATTGTGTTGTCAACTACCCCCCTGCCACTAATGGACAATTAGTTGTAACAGAGTTTTCTTCTTATAAACAGTGCTACTATTGCAGTTCTAACTTTCTTATGTGCACATTGTAAGAAATTATTTTTGAAAATAGATTGAAGGCAAAATTTCTGAATTTAATCTGATTGTACTTTTTAAAGTAATAGTACTTTTCCACAAAAGGATTAACATATCTTACTGAATCTCATCATCTCCAGATATTAGTATTTAATTGTTGTAGGTCAAATGGATGTAAAAATAGCATATCATTTTAATCATAATTTTAATTTATCTGACCACTATGAGACCTAAAGTCAATATTTTATATTTGCTTCTCCTTTATTTATGCACACATTCACAAGTTTACAAATAAGTTTATAGTTCAATGAATTTTCACTAACCAAACACATCCATGTAACCACCACCCAGAAAAAAAAATAGATTGTTAACAGCAGGATATTAAACCATTTACCTTCCTGTCTTCCTTCATCACTATTCACCAAAAGATAACCACATTTTAGCACCATGGATTTATCTTTGCTTATCTGAGCATCATAAGGAAACATATTGCAAGCGTATTTTATGTCTACATCTTTTGTCCAACATTTTGTGACTTTCACTATTTGTGAATCATTCACATTATTTAATAACTTAATAAATACTTAATAAATTATTAATAATTTAATAAATAATTCACATTATTTCATGTAACAGTCATTATTTGTGCCATATATTTCATATGATAACTAATCCTTTGAATATTGAGAGATATATTTGAACTTTTCCAATTTAAGCTATTGTTTATGAATTTTTGTTGCATATATCCATAGGAGGCGAATGCTGGGACTTGAGAAATGGTGAATCAGCTTTATAGATAATGTCAAGTTTTCAAAGATGCTTGAGCAGTGTGTACCATTTGGAATTTCCTACAGCAGTTTAAAAAACTCTAATCAATGTCATTTCATGGTTTTTTTATTGTAGGTCTTTAATTTTAGTCCCACTTATAGATACAGGCTTGTACCTCATTTTATATTTAATGTGCATTTTCCTGATGGTAAGTTGACACATTTTCAGATGTTTAATGGTCAATTTAATATTCTTTTTGGTAAAGCTCCTATTCAACATTTTCCTCATTTTTCCCTTTTGTGTCCTTTTTTAATTTGGAGAAATTCCTTAAGTTTATTTGGGATATGAGCCCTTTGTCAAACATATACTTTGCAAATGATGGATCACTTATTGTTTCATACTTTTTTAACACAGTTCACCACTTTTGCCACAGATTTTTCTATGTTCTTATGCAAGTCAAAGTTATGTTTTAAAATGTCATTTAAGTGATGTTTATGCCACATACCCAACTGTGATAGCTTTAGTGCAGCAGGATATTCATTTTGCATTCAGCTCTTTGGTGCATGAACAAAATTACTAGGAATTTGTTTGTGCTTTACCCAAGATTAATAAAATATTGGAATACTTATTCAATTACAAAGTTCATATAACAATATATAAAATGAGATTCATGAAATAGTTAAACAAAATAAATTTTTCACAAGATTTATGATACAGAATTCTAATAATAAGAAAAGTCAAGTGATACTTTTCCTTTACATTTCCATCTATTTCAGGTCTAGCTTTTGTAAACATATCCAACACACAGCTACATGCATGCATACATATAATAATAAAATGCAATTTTGTTGTTTGTGGTTACAAGGCTGTTTTCTCACTGCTTTTCTTTCTCTCTTGTAATTTTGGGATTATATAAAATTATATCATTACATTCCTTATTTGCCCAACTTACTCAGTATATTTTCTTATTTCTACTCATGTAAATACTATTCATTCTTCAAAAGTTGACTCAAATTCAATTACCATATGAAGCTATTAATGAATAAATTTAGTTCTGTCTTATATTATACCTCACTTTTTAAAAGCTTTCAAATGAATTTTCACAAGACCACATTTTATATCAATGTTTTTTTTTTTTAAGAGAGAATGAGAGAGAGAGAGATTTTAATATTTATTTTTTAGTTTTCGGTGGACACAACATCTTTGTTTGTATGTGGTGCTGAGGATCCACCCTGGGCTGCATGCATGCGAGGTGAGCACACTACCGCTTGAGCCACATTCCCAGCCCTCAATTTTTTTTTTTTTTTTTAAACTAAATTCTAAGTTTCTCAGACACAATGAGATTTTCTTATGCTTCATGTTTCACATAGCACCAAATAATCTTGAGTAGATTGTTGGTGTCCAATAAATTGAATAATGGGTAGTTAATCTATAGAACCTACTCATAAAAATGAACAATATTCAATTAACATATTAGATTATAATAAAGGGAGTATGTTAGATGGATAATCATTCACATAGATGTCCCTGACTTAATTTCTGGCCTGTAAAAAAGAGAGAAGTAAATAATATTTAGGGCTTATTTGGTTGTAGTAGCTTGGAAGATACTTTATTATTATTTTTTAGGTAGAGAAGCTAATTTATATGCCCATATACACATTATGTTCCATCCATTCTCACATCTTTGTCTTAATTAGAATTATCAAAGAAGCAGAATGTCTAATTATCTAATCACCATCAAGTCATACTTTTACTCAAATAAGAAATATTTCTCCACTGTGTTTTTCAAACAGCTTATTAAGCTGAATGTGACCATCCAATACAATATTTTTCTCACATTTATCAAATGTGAAAGACTAAAGAAAAAATTTTAAAAGAAATAACATTATATACTAGAATTTTTAAAAACCAACTTTAAGAACCTTAGATATGATGAAAAGATTCAACAAACTTCATTTTCTTTTGTTAATAAGAATATTAGGAAACACCATTACAATTTTATTCTCTTTTTTTTTGAGAGAGAACTTTAATATTTATTTTTATTTTTAGTTATCCGCGGATACAACATCTTTATTTGTATGTGGTGCTGAGGATCGAACCTGGGCCGCACGCATGCCAGGCGAGCGCGCTACCGCTTGAGCCACAGCCCCAGCCCCCTATTTTTTTCTGATTGGCCAAAACAATATTTTCTGATCGGTGGCAAGTATTAAATCTGAGGTTTGTTACCTTATTTGTATCATTATATGTAAATCCTACTGTAATGCACCAAATAGACTGTTAAGGACCAACATTCAGCAAAATCAACACTTCATCATAGTTTTATTTCCTTTCACATTATTTTAAAGAATCGCATATAAGATATATTTAGACTTTGAATCAAAATTTCACCCACCTTCCAAACATAACCAAGTAATTCTTGCTGAACCAAACTGCTAAAGCATTCGGGATCCAGGGACAGTAGATGCTTGTCCTGGATGCTGTGCTTCTGCACTCTCGCTTTGGAGCATGTTTAGTTGAATAGAGTCTAAATATTTAGTGCATATCAACTGTTCTGCTCTTGGCAGAAAGGTTTTCAATGTCTCCAGTGATTTGGAAGAGTTATTATGCTTCACTAAGAAGCTACATTATAATCAAATAGCAAAATGATAGGACCTACTAATTAGGAACTTATTCTGCCATTAAACTGGTCCTTTAAGATATTACAATATAATTTTCCCATTACAGCTTCTTTGAAACACTTGAAAGAGGTTTTATTTGAAGTCCTCTTTTATACTGAGGATAGAGAACTCTATGCAGGCTAGTCTGTCACAGTGTTTTTGAAATTTGAAGAGACTAACCACAGCTATGGCGTTTGTGTTGTTTGCATATGAATTGCTGCACTTCAACTACTATCCTATTTCATGTACAAAGTACCAATTAACCACCAATGCTATTGTCTTCTAAATCAGTGAAAAAGAATTTCAGAGGGTTCATTTGAAACACTGAATTACATTGCAGATAGAGATCCAGAGCCCAAGTGTCAATTTTTTTTTTTTTTTTTTAAATTTTTGAGGCTTCTCTTGTTTCTCTCAAAATTCTGGCCTGTCATGAAGGAATGCCAATGAATGAATTATATGTGAAAATTCAGGTTATGTAATCTATAAATTGTATAGTTCTATAGAAAACAACATTGGAGAAGCAGGTTTTGTTAAGATAATGATGTTACATTTAATCAAATTCGAGACTAACCTCATTTTTTTTTTTTTTGCTAAATGAACAGTTAGTTAGTGCTTAATTGTACTTCTAACTGTATAAGAAATTTGGAATTAGTGTTTGTTTTGTAAACAAGGATATCAGATAAAAATCCCAGAAGGTAGTCACTCCAAATCAATACTTGGATAAAGTTAGTCACTCTAAATCAATACTTTGACACACCACAGTAGGCTTCTTATTGCCTTAGGAAAGATATAAAGAGAATAAGTTCTCACAAATAAAATTTATCTGAAGTCCACAAGCAGGTATAGAATTTTTCTTACTGTAATAATTTATAAACTAAAAATAATACACAACCAATGAGTTCATCATATTTCTTAGATATTTCCACTTGAGTAGGAAATTTGGACTAATGAAAAAAAGTTAATTTAATAACTTATTATTAATAATGAGAAATCAACTCATAAATTATAGACTATGAGGTCAACACTTACCTAGATCTGAGTGCCTGGATATACATTAGAATTAAATCACCTGGAGAGATTCGTTTCCATTTCTGATCATTATAAATCAACTAGTGCTGAAGTAATTCTCTTGACAATAACAACAATAAAGTATAAAAAGAAAAAAAAGTATTGTTTGGAAGTACTTTACTACAAACAGAAATATATTTCAATATAATTAGAGGAAGAGAGTTTTAAGTTTTCTAATAGAAATAATATTTAAGGAAATGGAAATGCTTATCTTTCTTATTTGATTACTACACATTGTATACACATTATAAAGTTGTACTTCATAAATAAGTACTAATATCATCAGTTGAAAAAAATAAAGCAAATAAACAAGTGAATAAAATAAGAGGGTGCCAAAGGACGACATTTCAAAATGCAAGTTCAAATTTCCCCATATGTTTCACTTATTGCTACCAGTACAGGTTCAGGGAGAAAATCCAGTAAAGATCAGATACTGAAAACACAAGTAGAAGTATTCTTTGCTGGAAATCCCACTAGTTTAGATAGGGGCTAAAAAATTTTTCAAACTATCTTTTGAAACTATGCAAGTGCCTCAATTTAAGATGCCTTAATTTAAGCCTGAAGAACAAAACCCTGGATTATGAGCTACAACATAAGATTAAAAGAAATAGAAAAGAGAGAGAGAGAGAGAGAGAGAGAGAGAGAGAGAGAGAGAGAGAGAGAGAGATATGGAGGCAGGGAGGGAAAAGAAAAGAAAATGAGGAGAAGGAGGAAGAGAGGAAGGAAGCAAGGAAGAATTGATTCATCCTGAAAAGCATATAGCCAAGCTTTCATAGCAGGACTCACAAGCCACATTAGATCTACTGCAGGATTTTCTATAGTCTACAAAGAAAGAATGTATTCTGCATTGTTAAATCAATAAAAAATGAAAAACAATGTTTCATGACATGTAAAATTGTATTAAGTTAAAACTACAGCTGCCATACTGAGGTTTTATTGGAACATAATAGAATAGCATAGTTACAATAACCTGTAAAGCCACAAAACATAAATATTGATTTTCTGGCCCTTTTTGGAAAAAGTTCATTGAACTCTGATCTATAGTATAAAGGTTTTCCACCAGTAGTATAACAACATACTAGAAAAAAATCTCAACGTTCTTCAGTGAATCATAACTAAGTCCCTTATACAATGAAAGTGTTGTATATAAAATTAAATAAAAATTACTAAACATAAGGAGGCAAGAAAGTTTGGCACCAAATATATAAGACAAAAAGATGACTAAAATAAGATGTTTAAAAATTCATAAGCTTGAGTCAGAACATTGCAATAAGTTTTATAAGCCTAATACAAAATTTACCAGAAAATGGATATATGATACATATTTGTGGATTACAAAAAAAAAAAAAAAAAGACAAAGAGAGAGAAAAAAGAGAAAGAGATAAAGGTGTCATAGACGTGGGGCAAAAAATCCAAACAAACATGTAATACCAGACATAACAAGTCCTTTAGATGATACATCAGCAGACTGGACTCTATAAAAGAAAGTAAGGACCACTGAGGTTTAAGATGAAGACAACTCATACCAGATAAAAATTTCCATCTAAACAAAGCATTAAACAGCACAGGGTATGGTAAACAAACAATGTTTTCTTAAATTTTTTTAAAGGGTAATAATTGCTGAAACAAAAAGCCACAGAATATGGAATAATTTATAACATACATAGTAATAAAAACATAGTAACAATAACAAAGTGTTGTGTTTAATGGAACTGAATAGCAGCAGAATCCTTCTATTGAATGTAAAGAGATATAATAATAGTTCAAAAGTCCCTGAAAGGACAAAACTAAATTAAAATCCCTAGGAAGTCATTATGACTAGTAATAAAATATCTAAGCAAAAGCTCCAGTAGAGGGAATAAAATGGCATACTGTAAATATACATATTCAATTAAGCCAAATAAGACACTAAAGGAACAATAACAATGACATTTCAATATTGCATTAAGACTAAACACTGCTGAAAAGAAAAGGCTTTTCTGACCAAAACAAAATACAAAAATAAACAGGCAAAAAATAATTTAAATATAAAACAGAACAATTATAAATAAATATCTGAGAAAGGAGGGGCACAAACTTGGACCCCCAACTCTGCAGAAAGGCCTGTGTGTGTGTGTGTGTGTGTGTGTGTGTGTGTGTGTGTGTGTTCCATTCTTTAAATAAAACTTCTTGCATTTCCCTCAGCATTTCTTCATTGTTCAATCTTCAACACCGGTGGAGTAGAACTTAAACCTGACTCTCAACACTGGTATCATCTCTGGAGATCCCACTGAGATTGTCACCAAGGTAAGTTCCTTCACATACACCTACATCTTTCTGTGGTGCATTTTTATGTCTGTCTTTTTCTTTCTTTCTGGAGGACAATAATGGTCAATAGTCAATTCAAGGGCTACAAATTTTCCTAACCTCCTCTGCAGATAAGCTTGATATGTGTTTGCTAGTATAATTATCTAGGCCTAAGTAACAAAATAAGGAGATCTCTACTAAACAGAGATTATGCGAATAAAAAGATATTTTTCAAAAATCAGATGATGTTAGATATCTCAACTATATCTCATAGGGGTATCTGTGATATTATAAAAACTAAGTGTTGTGTTTACATTTTTTAACTCTGGCAATGTAACTAGTATTCTTAAAGATTTATTCCCCAATACATGCCACATCTTTACCAGCCTTATCATGGGAATAACTGATTAGCTCTTGCACCTCTGGTGAAATTTACTGGATTCTATTATCATTCCATGATATTCATTGACATGTTCCAGATGCTATGACATTTACTTTGTATTAATCTTATTCCAGTATTCACATGTTCTTGTTTCTCTCATAGAAGAACCAATCTCCCTGATGAATTTACAGCCTGTTGCTTCCAAACCAGACTTTTGCTACCGACCCCTCGACTGACCCAAAATATTCCTAAAAGGGAATTGCTTGCCCCATGTCATCCCCTCTCACCTGGAAGTAGCCAGAGTAACCATGATCCATTTCCCCTCACAGTAGTAAGGGTTCTGTTGTCAAAGGGGGCATTGAGGCTAGAGCAAAAGGACTGTCAGTGTGGAAATGAATGATTGGGTCTGATTCAGGAGGAAAAAAAATGCTAATACCTCCAGAGCCCTTCCCCCACCTCCTCCACCTGTTGCCAAGATTACCTGCCTCCAGGGGATTGTTCCTCCCAGCAAGGAGTTGTTAATGAGTTTCCTCTGGTTGTAGCCCCTGGGTGGTACCCTTTCTGCTTGTACCCCTGGGTGGCTTTATTGCCACCATTGGATCACTCACCTTTTGGTTCACTAGGCAAGACCAGAGGAGAGGGCATGAGGACAAAGGAAATCTGAAATCTATAAAAGGGGGAGGACACATATCCTCAGGTACCAACTTGGACCTCTTCTCTCTCTCTGTTCTATGCTTCAAATAAAAAATTTGTGTTTGAAAAAAAAAAATGGGAAGGAAGTATGTGCAATACTAAGTATAAAAAGTTAGTGTGATTATAAAGATTTGTCAAAATAGAATCAAAATAAATAAGATTATAAAGAATAATGGGGGACATTTCAGAGTTATGAATGTGTCAGTTCGTGAGAAGTTTTTTAAAATCAGGTTTTTAAACATCAATTAACAGACTCTAAAATATGTTTAAAGCCCAAAGCAGAGTAAAATAGATTTGAACACTTCATTCTTAGTAATTTATTTACAGGAAGCCAAAGAACCCAATGAAGACTTCAAAGATTTGAACATTATCTTGACATGACATTTAGAGATTGAATAGAGAAACAACTGAAAAATCCATTTTTTAAGAGAATATGCTCAAATATATATATATATATATATATATATATATATATATATATATATATAAACTCTTGATACATTTTAAATATTTTTATATTTTAGGAACTTAGAAGTTTAAACAAATTTATTTTTGGTTTTCAGAAAAAAATATGACCTTGAAGCTCCAGGAAGAAAATATTCTAAAGTATGCAAATAGTATTTCATAGAAACAGGATTTAAAAAAATAAAAGCACAGTTAAAATGAGAAGAGAATACCAGACTTAATAAAATGGTTGGTTTGTTGCAAGATTATTCATAGTATTAAATGACAAGAAGAGTATTATTGGACATGTGATAGAGTTTTATAGGTTATGGTATTATAGATTACAAGAAAAACATATTTTTCTCAAATGTGATAAGATATGGCATTTCTAAAGAGTTTTGTTAGCATCAAAATAAATAAATCTTCCACTATTAGCAATAGCAGACTGTACCATGAGAAATGCTAAAGGAAAAAAAATGGATTTTCTCAACTTCCCACCATGTGAAAATAATTCATATTATATAGTATATTTATTTTGTGAAAGATATAATAACATTTGAGAATGGGAAAAATAATTTGACGAATATTACAATGGGAAAACTATTAGTAATTGGGATAAATTACTTAATAACCAAAGGAAGATGGCATTTAATTCCACAATATCTCACACACAATGGGTGGGGGGAAAATGGTGGTGTCCACTAGAAGAAAAAAGTTAGATTATACACTTACCTGTATCTACACATAATATTATGTATATGTAATATAAGGGTAAAATTTCTAAGCTGCTTCTAAGCTGCAAAGCCTGAGTTAAAGTGTGAAAGACTGGGCATTGTAAAGCTTCTAAGCTACAAGGCTTGGGTTAAAAAGTAAAAGACCAAGTATTGTTAAGTTCCCCTGCTATCCCCAAAACCTGAAATCCCTGTAGCTGTTAGGACAATACCGGAACTGCCCAGTAAATATTCTCACTGACGCCTGGCACGTAGGCATTGCAGGACCTAAACCAATCAGTTTGAATGTGTACCCCGCTTAGGAGTGACCAATCACCCCTGCCCCATCTGTTCCCGCCAATGAAATGTACTAATCATGTCTCAGAGTTGTTGTTCAATTTTCCCCTGCCTCATGATGATTTGTTCTGATGTATGCAAAGCCCCCGCCCTTCCCAAAAAGTGTACTTAAGCTCTGCTTGACCTCTGCTCTGGGCTCTGGGCTGCTCTCCCTTCTTGAGTGAGCCTGCCTGGAGCCTCACGCGCTGAATTGGATCCTAAATAAACTCCCTCCTGCTTATTGCATAAAGTCAGTCTCTTGGTGGTCTCTTCCTCCGACGTTTCGCCGGACCCTTACAGTATGTTTTATAGAGAGTTGACCAGTTTTGAAAGAAAAGAAAATTTAAAAAAAAAATCTTTGTAAGCATTTAGTGTTATCTAAAATATCAAAGTAAAAAAAATGTTAATCATGATTATAAGTATGAAAATAAGGCCTGAATTGATTCCTTTTTTTGCCTTCACCAAACAGATTATTACATTGAATGTATTAAACACAAAGTTATATATATGTATATCTATTTTCTATCTATACAACAGATAAAGATGCATATTTATACATATTATGTGTATGTTTTAATCTGAAACAGCCAGGAATTCTAAGGATGAGTTCATATAAAATATAAATCTCTATTGTTCTTTTCCTGCCCATAGAAAGGATATTTTTTGATAAAACTCAAAGATGAAGTATTAACTAACATTAATATGTCATATTCAAAATGTTGAAACAATGCAAAAAACAAAGAATGGAAGAACCCAATTACACTTGAGCATTTCCTGATTAAACTTTGTTGCTAATCTGTTGGCAAAAAATTTCTGTAAACTTAATGTTAGTACACAGACATATTATGTGTCTGTCCTTGCCATAGTCTGAAGTAGGAAACAGATACTTAAGTAAGGCAGAAAGCTCTGCTGAAAGCAAAAGGACTCCAGAGCAATATTTTTCCCTTTTCTTAAAATTATTTTTAACTGATACATGAAAACAAAAGTTTATAGATATTTACAGGTTGTCCCATGTGTGATATTAGGAAACATGTAAATTGTGTCATGTTTAAATCAGGTAAAACATATCTTCTCAAACATTTATCTTTTATGATGAAAACATTCAAATTCTTTCTACTACATTTATAAAAATATGCAATACATTACCACTATCTACACTCACTCTACTATGAAATACAATTTAGAATTTCTGACACATATCTATCTAAAACTTTGTAACCATGGATCGAATTTTCCTCACACTTTCATTTCCCTTATTCTCATCAGCCACTGATAACCACCATCTACTCAGAATTTCTATTAGTTCAATATTTCAGATCCCTCACATGAATGTGATCAGGCAGTACTAGCCTTTCTGCGCTCACTTATTTCACTCAGCATGATATTCTCCAGTTCTATCCATGTTGTTGCAAATGACAGGATTTCATTATTTGATGATGAATAGTAATCAATTGTGTATATGTACAACATTTTTTTCCACTCATAAATTGATAGACACTTAGATCATATCCATGCTGATATCCAGTGGATTGATCCCTGATGGAATTAACAGGGTAGTGATTGGGGTGGGGTGGGGTGTGGTCTGGAGTAAGTGGATAATTAGGGGTGGGGCTATGGGTGATTATGGGTGATATATTTTTGTCTGAAGACTGGAGTCTCTCTCTGCTTCCTGATCTCTCTGCCACACTCTTCCACTGTAATGTCCTGCTTCACAACCCCAAGTCACATATAAGATCTCTGGAACCCTGAGCCCTCAAATAAACTTTTGCTTTTTTAAAATTGTCTGGTCAGAAATTTTAGTCAGTGAAAAAGCTGACAAATACTATACAAATAATATTGATTCTTCCAATCCATCATTATGGATTCTTTTGACTTTTTTGTCCTCTTGAATTTCTTTCTGGGCTTTATACTCTTCGTTGTAGAACTCTCAGTCCTCTTGGCTTTAACTTATTCCAAAGAATTTTATTTTTATTTTACTTTTGTAGTTATTGTAAATGGATTGCTTTCTCCATATATATTTCTGATAATAATGCATACTTTTGAATGCATTAATTCGTTTTTTGTAGCAATAGCATCAATTTTGTTATGTTTATTTTATATTCTGAAATTTTGCTGAATTTCTTTCTTATTTCTAATAGTTTTGCATGACATATTTGAGGTTTCTATATATAAAAAAGATCATGTTATCTGCAATCAGTGACATTGCAATCCTCTTTTCAAATGTGAATTCATTTTAATTCTTTCTCTGGGCCAATATCTCTGGCTAGGATTTCCAGTACTAGGGTGAGAATAAATATTGAACTTATTGCATATTTTTTGTTCCAAATCAATTCATTATGATCTTAGCTTCTGGCTTATAATATTTGCTCTTCATTATGTTCCTTTCATACCTAATTTGTTCAGAGTTTTTTAATCACAAAGGGATATTGAGTTTTACCAAATGCCCTTTCTGGATCTACTGAGATGACCATAAGTTTTCATGTTTTTCTTCGGTTGATGTGTTTTATCACATTTATTGATTTATATATGTAGAACTATTCTTGCATTTCTTGTATGAATGTCACTTGGTCATAGTGAATAATGTTTGAAATATATTATTGGATTCAGTTTACTAGTATTTGTTAAGGACTTTTGCATCTATGTTCATTAAGAATATTAGCCTGTGACCTTCTGTTTTGTTGTAGCCTTGTGTGGATTTGGTATCAGCGTAATGTAGACCTCATGAAATGTATTTGGAATAATTCCATCCTCTGCAATTTTTGGAATAATTTAAGAAGAAGAATTGGTATTAATCTTCTTTAAATGTTGATAAAACTCAGTATTGGAGTCATTTTGTCCTGAACTTTTCTTTGATGGAGGATTTTTTAAATTACTGATTCAATCTCATTACTCAGAATTGATTAGTTCAGATTTTCAATTTCTTCAGGATTCAATCTTGATAAAGTGTGTGTGTCTGGGAATTTGTTCATTTTTTCTAAGTTATCAAATTTGTTGGAGTATTATTGCTATTAATAATGTATACTGTTAAGTGTGTGCAGAGAACTCTACTGTTAGGCAAACTGGGACTCTTTTATATGTTATTTGTTTCTTTTCTCTTGCAGTCTTGAGAATTTTCTCTCAATATTTCACCTTGAAGAGCTTGATTATAATGTAATGGGGTAGAATTGGTTGAGTTAAATCTTCAGTGTGACATTTTTTACCTTCTCGTACTTGGATATTTGTACCCTTTCTACATTTGGAAAACTTTGTTTTTTTTTTTTTTTTTTCCACTTTGAATGAGCTTTGTATCCATTTGGTATTCTGAAGTCATTTTAACACTAACAACCTGAATATTTGTTCTTTTAATGTTGTCCCAGTGTTCTCGTGTTCATTCTTGTTTCCTCTTAATCCCTTTTTCTTTTTTCATTTTCCAACTATATATGTCCAAAAAGCCTATTTTTGAATGCATTAATTCTTCTGTTAGATCTATTCTGCTATCAGTGCTTCTTATTACATTTTTAATCTTGTTTACTGTATTTTTTAGCTTAAGAATATCTGTTTTATTTATTTATTTTTGTAAGAGCTTCAATGTATATGTTAAATTCCTCTTTGTAGCACTAAATTGTTTCTATGTGTTCTCTTAAATCTCACTGAATTCATTTCATACAGCTGTTTTAAATTTTCTATCTGAGTGTTCACCCATACTAGTTGCTATGTGATTGGTTTCTGGTGCCTTACTTTGACCATTTTCATGAGGTCATGGTTTTATGAAAAGTCATTATGCTTGTAGGTATGTTATGCGACCTGTGCATTGGAGAATTGGGTATTTATTTTAGTATTCATAATCTGGCTTTGTGTACATCTAACTTGCTAGAAATTCTTAACATAAGGTGGTGACTTAAGTCCAGTTTGTGGCAAGTCTCTTGATGTGTTGTCACTACTTGAGCACTGGAGAGTGATCCAAGCACATAGTTGTCCCAAATCTGCAGTTGGTGTGTTGTAGAGCATGAAGAAGAAACATACCTAAAAAGAGTACATCCCCACAAACTTCTCTGCATTAAGCACTGTGGTCTCATTAAGGCACTGGTCTATGGTCAAAGCACTGTGGAATTCTGCCCTGCACTAGTCACAATCCTTATGGAAGGGCCTGCCCCAGGCTCCTCTGTCAGATCTCTGACAACCAATATCACATGACCATGTCATAGCCTTAACCCACAGTCTGCTAAGACCAGCAAAGTAGTGATATAGGACATAGTTCTTTGGACTACTTATTATTGAGGTGAACTTGTGACCTAAGACTGCCACAATGAACCAGAGTTGATGCTGGCATGAAGACCAATTACCAGAGTCTGTGTCTCGCCTGGTACTGGGGTTATTCCAGAGGCTCTGTTCATTGCAAGCCTGGGAATTAAGAACCCTAGGATATGCTCACTGATAATTTTAATATCCTGGCACTGAGTTACAAGAAAACTTCCTTTGCTTACTACACTATTCTGCCTCTAGTAAGTAGTGTCTTTCTCCACACTATGCTACCCCAAGACTGGGGTAATGTTAGTGGTAGGTAGTCTCTTGGCAGCCAGACTGGCAATAATTGGGCTATACTTTAGTCTCATAACTGAAAGAGATTGCCCAATCTCAAGGGCACACCTGATCAACTGCAGTGCAGGTCTCTACCTGGTGCCAGAGCAATTCTAGAGGCTCTGTCTGTAAGCCTAGCCTAGGTATAGCTGTGATGTCTGAATTTGGGGGATGTGTGTGAACCAGGTCCCCTGTTTGCCTTTGGAGCAATGTTTAATGCTAGATTCAACATGTGGAAGATCCAGGGCACCCTATGCACAGTCTCTTGGCAGGTTGCTTTTGTTCAGTATCTCCTTCCTTTTGGAAAATAGGCTTTTAATTTCATACTAAGAACCTACTAAAGAGAAGCCATTAAAGAGCCTTTTCACACACCTAATTATCACTCTGAACATTCCCTCTGACTTCCTAGCAGTTTCCCTGCCTGGCAGAAAAGGGGAAAAAATAAAACAGAGTGAAAAACTGTGTCACAGTAACATACTGCAGTTCTGCCTGACCTTTTCCCGCTCAGCAGGCAGTTAGTTCCACAGCTGCTCTTCCCACTAAATTCACTTTTTTCACTAACAGGTCTGTAGACGTGTGCCTCATAATGGTCCTTATGGTAACCTCTGCAGTTTCCTCAAAATTCATAGTCAAGGATCATAATTCTTTTTCCCCTAAAGTAGATTAAAAGTTTCTTGTTAAAGCAAAGACTAGATTAAAAATAGATGCATTCATTTTCCATTTTAAAATACCTTTCTTCATCCAAGTTTGAAAAATTCTTCAGTGTCTTGGTAATATAGATTCAACTGTATGTAACAATGACTCAAAATAATATTAATTTAATAAAGAAATTTTGTTTTTCCTCAGAATCCATTCATGGGACATTTGAAAAAGGGAGGAGAATGTTTAGGGCTTTCTATTGTTTCTATTGATGCCATTTAATACATAGAGGATGTACTAGCATTAAAACAAATAAAATGAGTGTCCATGACTTATAAGAAAATCCTGAAGGTGGTGATAAGGCAATTTTTTAAGTCATGACATTAATGTCTATGATTCAGTGTGAGAAGGCTGAACCAAAATGATTTCAAATAATTAGACTGATTGATGGCATTTTAAGAATTTCTCAGCTCATTTTATGCACCTACCACTTTTTATGTAGACAAACAGTGATGTAGATAAAATGTATTGTGTAAATTAATCTAAAAATTTAATTAGTATAGAGTTTTTAAGCATTTGATTAGAGGGGTTGGGGTTGTGGCTCAGTGGTAGCACGCTTGCCTCACATGTATGAGGCACTGGGTTTGATTCTCAGCACCATATACAAATAAATTTAAAAAAAAGTCCGTCAAAAACTAAACAATATATATATTTTTAAATCCGATTTGAAAATATCATGTTATAATTCAATTGCCATTTTATTTCTTAGGGAAATATGAAATGACATTTTCTAATAAATATAATCTTAGATTCAATAAAAGTACAATGTATCTACTGATCTTGAACTCACTATCCTTCCTAAACCCCATATATGGTCACTATTGTCTCTTTGCCCTGCTGTCTTATTCTATGGAAGGTTTTTGTGCCCTCTACTTTCCTGTTGTGTTTTACCAGTAGGAAGCACATTCAGCACATTCAGCACTTCTTAGCATGGGAAGAAATATAAGGAATGGTATTTTTTCTAATATCTCCTTTCTACTCTGCTGTAGTCTGACAGTGGCTATATATTTTTAAGAACCAAGAGTTTATCTAGGAACCCTTGGCTTTAGTATTCACTGCACTCCATTAACCTTATTCTATACCCTTTGCCTTCAGTATTCAATTTAATGTCTGATCTTGAATCTAAGTGATATTCCATATCACTCCTTGCCACTATTGTTCATCTCTAAGAATTTCACTACCCCTGCTGGTTCACTTACCCTGACCACTCTAGTAAATAGTCCCTCATCCAAGTATCTTCAATTAACTCCTGTTGAGTATAAGATCTTTTTCCTACTAGAATCTGGACTAAGAAGCAACTCCACTCTTTCAGTAGTTTTTCTTTTATTCTCAGCAGGAATCAACCTATTAATGTTAAATAGTGAAAATTTTCTCCTGTGTACATGTGTAAATTCTGAGAAATGAAATTGGTATTTTACACTTAATAATCTAGATTTTAATATATAAGTATAAGAATTATGGACTGCCTTTGAAAAAGAGTAGCAAATATTTTTACTTTCTATGTTCTAAAACCGTTTACTTTTCATGGGAAGTACATTCTATACCAAAGTTTGGAGATGGCGATGTGTGGTTCCAGAGTACTGGCCAAGAAAGACTTCCTGTTCTCTTGGCCTGACTCTAGACCCGGGACCTCCATTTTCTTAGAACATTTACTTTAGAAAATTGGTAACTGTGAATTCTTATCTTTACCCTTTTAAATGTACATATTTTAAAAGTCTTCTGTTGATTTTAAAACCCAGAAGTACATGAGGACCTCAGAGCAATCGCTTTGATTCACTATGATTTAGATCTTGAATGTCCCCCAGTCATCCTTGTGTTAAGGACTTGATCCACAGGGGGTGGTTTGAGAGGTGGGGAACCTTAAGAGGTGTGCCTAGTGGGAGGTCTTTAAGTCATTGAGGGGGATACCCCTGAAGGGCGACAAGGGGATCCTAGCCCCTTCCTTCTCTCTTTTCATTCCTTAACATGAGATAAGCAGTTTGGCTTCAGTATACACTTCCCAACATTGTCATATGGGGGCACCTCCACCAGATGCCTAAGAACAACAAGTTTGCTGGATCATGGACTGGTACCACTAAATCTGTGAGTTAAAATAAAGCTCTTCTCTTCATAAATTGATAGGGTCAGATACTTGTCACAGTGCTTGAAAACTGACTAATATTCTAACGAGCAAGAAAAACAATGCCCTATCTTCCAGTCTCCATGGGAGTGTAAGAACCTAAATTCTTTGGAGACCTGACTCCAAGTTGTAAAACTCCTTTGTCAAGAAGATAAGCAACCATATCATGTACAAACACAAAAGTGGGAAGTTATATTTCATCTGTATGATATGTCAAAATACATTCTACCATCATGTATAGCTAAAAAGAAGATATAAAATTTTTTTTTAAAAAAGAATACAAAATAAAATAAACAGAAAAAGATAGACAAAACTTTAATTTTCCTGTGGGTAAAACAAATAGGCAGGGAGATCTCTTGAAAAGAAATTAAATCTGTGTTGTATCAGAACTGAGTTCCAGTTGCATTCTATCCTCCCTTTCCCCCTAAAGTGGCCTTTGCTAAGTCTTCTTTGCTTGTTTATCTTTGACGAGAATAATTTCTGCTTGGAAATAATTTTTTTTCTTTCTCTTTATTTTTTTTTTTGGGGGGCGTTGTATACAAAGCATATTCACACCACTTTAAATCAGCTACTAGTTTATATCTTTCCAAGTATCATCACTTTTTTTTCTGTTATGTATTTCTTTTGCATTCCAAAAATGTCTGCTTTTATACTCATAAGCTATGATCCTTATTTTATTAAGTGTTGCAATTTTTGGGAGCATCAAGTTGAAGGTGTCTTCTATTTTCAATTTTTCTTTTTGTGAATAATGAAGGGCTTTAGGCAATTAATTTTCCTTATTGTATACTATCATCATTACAACTAATATTTTCAAATATATAGTAATTATTATTTGGCAATTAAAATTTGATTACTTTGTTTAAATATTCATTGTTTAGGGAATAAATGAATACATTTCCACATTCTTAGAATATTTTTTTATTTCTACATTTGCAATATAATTATAGTTTTGAATGAGATGTGATCAGAGGGTAATTCTCCACAATTTCTATTTTTTGGAATTGTATAATTTTCTTTCTAATCAATGTATGACCGACTACACTCTATATGTTTTCTGTGGGTACATTAAGTAGGCATAAAAAAGTCTGCAGCGTTCACTTTATGAATATATATGTTTTTAAACATTCTACATACATATAGCATCAATAATTCATTCATATACATACTATAGCCTATTTTTTATTGTGTTTGTATTTAGAATGCTAATGTCAGGGTGAATGTTAATAAATTATATTATTTTGTTGTTTTAGTCAATCTTTTATTTATAGACTAAGAGTGTGATGTTGGGTCCAAATAGCTTTCTGAACAATAAATTTATTGCTTCATTTAATGATTTCTGCTTCTAATTAACTTTTTATTATAATTTTATATAACACTATTATCATTATTATGACCATTAACCTTTCTTCATTGTTCACTTGGGCAGTTATTATACTTTCCCTTTTGACCCTTCTGAATGACACTGTTTGGGTTTACCTTTGATGATGACTCAGATGTATATTTGGGTTTTGACTAATTCTTTTTAATCTTCTTTAGTTGAAGATGGACACAATATCTTTATTTATTTATTTTTATGTGGTGGTAAGGATCGAACCCATTGTCTCAAACATGCAAGGCAGGTAGGTGTTCTACTGCTAAGCTTCAGCCCCAATCCCATGGTTTTGACTAAATTTTAACTGATTATTTTCATGTACACTAACACTTATTTTATTTACATCTAGTTAATTTCATTTACATCTGGTATTTATAAAAGAATCTCCTCCCTCTGTGCAATGATTCTCCAGTATCTTGGGAATTTTTTAACCTGTTTTCAATTTAGTTTAGTTATTTTAATTAATATTCTTAATCTTACATAATACACCCACTTGATAGGGAGTAAAAGAAAATCTCTTGACATCACTATTACATCTTATAAAAACTGAAGAAACATATGGACTTTTTTTTTTTTTGGTTTTATATTATTTTTCCTGACCCCTTACATTCCCTTTGTATGACAGCTATGTTTGCCTCATTAAAATCTTATTTTTCAATTTTTCATTCCCTCTTAAAAATCATCAATTTTGTTGATATTTTCATAGTTGCATGCTACTTGAAACATGTACTGTGATTTTTTTTTTTTTTTTGCTTTACTTCGCATGTAATCATTAAATGTGATTTTGCTGTTTTTTCCTTGCATGTGTGCAGGTATGTCCATATGGATGCATGTATCTTTCTTTATATGATAAGCTTGATTGGAATAGCATCCATATTCCTCATATCTTCTTCAAATCTCGCATAGTATCTCATACAATGTTTTCCTAAGTAAGTATTTAGCAAGATATTTTTATCTTATTATTGGATTTAAAAGCTTGAGGGGAATATGTCAGGCTGGAAGAAATCCTTGGGAATTCTCATCAGTCAGTACTGATATTTTCCATTTCTTTTATCCTTTGCTGAAAACAGGGCAAAATTTCATATTTCACAAAATGTAGTTGACTTCAAAGAGTATTCAATGCCATTTTACTTATCAAAGAAAATGGTGAGATGATCAATTGACACTAGAAATAAAAATGCCCTGATTCTGAAGACAAAGGAAGTAATAAATTTTATTTTGATGTATAAGAGACCCTTAAAATCTATTGTGATATAATAAAGGTGATACCAACTTAGCAAATTACTTTATCATTACCCATTATTTTTATTTATAGATGATAATAAATATGCTGACAAGGTAATGGGAAGAAAAAGATATTTGAATACTTAAATTTATTTAAAGCTATTATTGTCAGGTCTTTGCCACTGTAACCAAAAGACCAGAGCAGAAGTTTATTTGATATTCACAGTTGTCACAGAGGTTTCAGTCCATAGACAGCCAACTCTATAACTCTGGGCCTGGAGTGATATAGAACATTATGGTGGAATGGTATTGAAGAAAAATGCAATCAGGAAGCAATGAGAGAGCTCTGCTAATCAGGGACAAAATATAATCCTCAAAGTCACGCCCCCAGTGACTCATCTCCTCCAGTCACACCCTACCTCCCTAAATTACTACCTGGTTAATCCATATCAATGGAATAATGCAGTCATTTCCCTCTGTACTTTCTTGCATTATCTCACAAATGAGCCTTTGGGGAACACCTCATATCTAAACCATAACAAAACATTATGGAGAAGTTTTATAATTTTCCATTACTAATAAAATGTACTATCTGTATTATCTTCATTATGAATGTTGTTACATAATTCTGTGAATCAAATCAATCTAAAAGGAAAAAAAGGTGTAAAGCTTAATGTTTTTTCCACTGATAATTATAAATTTTAGGTCTCAAATGTTTCTGTCCAATTTTTCAAACTAAGAGTGTCTTACCAATAGTTACAATATCACAATTTTATTCTTGCTGTACCTATGTTCTGATCCATGATTTACAATAACTGTTTTTTCAGACCTTCCAGAGATTTGTATAGTGTACAGTACTTAAAATAAAAGTTTTATTTATATTCCTCAATTAAATAAAATGTTTAAGTTACTTGCCCCTCTCTTCTATAACACTCGAGTTGCTCTTACCTGCAATGTTTGTTTCAGTTAAATACTTCGGATATATACATATTTTTCCTTCCTGACACTTTTTGGTAGTGTCATTCAAGTTGGAACTAGTCTTCTTGCTGTGTAGCCTGGAATGCTTCAACTAGGACAGAGCATCATGAAGATCCTTTGATATCTGGATGTTCTCTTCTGGATGTTCATAGCTGGACATTTAACATTAGTAGTTTTGCTATGGTCAAAACTCTGTTCTGTATTACAGGGCTGATGTAATGTATTGTCTTTACTATCATCCTTGGTTGAGACACATATATTTGATTTTATCGTTGCTAAGAGTGCATATACATTTGTTCAGAAATAGTTTTAATATTTTGGGAGATCCTTTTTTGCTTCTTTTTCACTTATGAAAGGCAAAAGGTAGCCATCCATTGATAACATTTCCATCAAGACAGTTACCATCTGCCTAGTTGTGTGAGAACCAAAGGCACAAAATATTTGAATTTTTAAAAGAATATCAGGAAGGACCAATCTAAAATTAAAATGATCATGGTTAAGAATTTTTGACATAAGATGTTCACATTATAAGTACCTTACCACAAAAAAGGAGATAATCTAGTATTGTTGGTTAAAAACAAAGTGTACTTAGAAGTTCACTTCCAGAAGACTATTATTCTCTCAGTGTGTGCACGTGTGTGTGTGTGTGTGTGTGTGTGTGTGTGTGTGTATTGAAATAGGTTTCTTGCATCTAATCTTATATGCAGAGGGAGAGGAAATAACTTGATAATGATAATTTATTATTTATTTAACTACATTCAGTGTAGCTATCTCCTTAAACTTCATTTTTTTCTCTCTTACAATTTTATCTCTTTTGTTGAAAATTTTGGAGATTATCTAATCATAACAATGTGCCTTCTAGTCTTAATAGTAGCAATGGTCTTTTACCAAAAAATGAAGAAAAATTATTAAATTGATTTATTGCTTTAAAAACTATGGAGTGCACAATGAAGAAGACATAGGTTATTTTGGCTTTGGGCAGTGGTCACTCTTTGCATCTCAGAGTTTACTTCCATCTTATTATATAAACTCTACATGCCTTTTCTAAAAGACATAAAAAAATGTGGGCCACATTTTGAAAAAAAAAAAAAAACTGAAACTAGAGAATATAACCGAGTCATAGATTTGCTTGCATTATGAGAGAAAAAAATAAGAACTCTTGTTTAACAAAGCAAGTAGTATAGTTTAAATATTATTTAAACAGTCTTTAAAGTTTAGTTTTTAGACACATAAACTTTAAATTGCATTAAAAATAATATTCCTGATGATTAAATGAATAACAGGTTAAGAAATATATATGTCTTCTTTCATATTTTCTATGTAAATTAATGTCCAAATATTCTAGTTTATACAGATATGGCTAAACATTTCATAACTTAAACTTTTCAAAGTTACAACATTGATTTATGAATCAAGGAAACTATCTATTCTGAAAATAGTCTAGGATTTCAAATGAAAGAGTTTAAAGAAATTAATTTATAACAATGGGGTATCTTTTAAAATGTATAATCTCATGAAGTTTAATAATGATATAAATGAGAAGGGATTAATGTATTAACTTTAATTATCATTTTTGAATTTGAGTCCTTCGACTAATATTGAATTGTGTCACTATACAGTCTGTGGTTACTTGAATAATTTCAAATTAGAAAAGAATAGACATTATGACTACTGGGCATAGTTTTAGTTTCCATTTATTTTCATACATTATAGAATGATAAAATGCCTTTGGATGATACATGTTTAAATTTTTTTTTCAAAAATAGAATATATGAAATATCTGCTTATGGAGAGGTAGTTTGCAAATTTGTCATTCACTTTAGCAGGAAGCATGCTGCGACTGGGGGATCCCAAACATTAGTTACTTTGGTTAAGACAAAAGTTAATGTGAGTGATTGAGGTTGTATTAAGTATAGAAATTATAAAATATTATAATTATTTTACATAAAATAAGTATATGTTTCTTAAGGAAATTTTTGCAGTTTATTTATAAGGGAATTTAACTCAAATTTTACATTTTTAAAAATTCTAATAAATTTAAATGTATTTTAGTTAAAATTAAAATTTAATTTTAATATTAATCTGTATATATCTAAATACACTTGTATATATAAAAATGATAAAGTCTATGTGTAAGGGACTGGCGAATGATGGAGGAAGAGACCACCAAGAGACCATCTCATGCAATAGCAAAAGGGGTTTATTGAAGATCCAGCTAGCTGGGGCTCCGTGCTCACTCAACAAGGGAGAGCGGCCAAGAGCCCCGAGCAGGGGTTAAGCAGTGCTTAAGTACACTTTTTGGGGAGGGTGGGGGCTTTGCATACATCAGAGCAAATCATCATGAGGCACGGGAAAAATCAAACAACTCTCAAACATGATTAGTACATTCATTGGCGGGAACAGATTGGGCGGGGGTGATAGGTCAGTCATAAAGTGGGGTGCACATTCAAACTGATTGGTTTAGGCCCTGAGATGCCTACGTGCTAAGCTGCACAGGGTCCCAAGTTGTTAAACAACTGGGTGGTCAGGGGAGATTATCTAATGGGCAGTCTCGGGAATTGTCCTAACAGCTACAGGAATTTCAGGCTTTGGGTATAGCATAGGAGCTTAACAATACCTGGTCCTTTACATTTTAACTCAGGCTTTGCAGCTTAGAAACTTTACCCTTTCATATGAACAAAAAATATGAAATACAAAATACTTTAAAATTTAAGTTGATTTATTCATAAGAAAGAAGTTTCTGTGTAGTGAACACTTGTAATCCCAGCAGCTTGAGAGGCTGAGGCAGAAGGACTGTGAGTTCAAAGCCAGTCTCAGCAATTTAGCAAGGTCTTAAGCAGCTTAGCACTACCTTGTCTCTAAATAAAACACAAACTTGTCATGAAGACATGGTTAAGCACCCCTAGGTTCAATTCCTAGTATCAAAAGGAAAAAAAAAGAAAGAAAAACAGAAAGAAAGAAAGAAAGAAAGAAAGAAAGAAAGAGAAGAAAGAAATAAGTTTCTGAGTCTTTTACACTATAATATCACTGAATAATGAACAAAAAGAGGAAAATTAAACTTTGTTGTCTATAATATGATGAAGAAAATTCTCTGCCCATATAAAAGTTTCTTCAAATTTTAAAAAGTCAAACTTCCTCATAGTAATTGTCTATATTATTGAATGTTTTTTCCTTTTGAAAATTTATGCTTCTCTTTTATTTTCCACACTTTTTCTTGATTTTTGTCTTTCCATAATTCAGGCCCAAATATAAAATAATAAAATTGAGATAGAAACTTAGGAATATGGAGAGAAAACTATTATAGTTTGGACATGAAGTATACCCCAAATACTTCTTGTGTTGAAAGGCTTGGTCCTCAATGCACCAGTGTCCAGCAGTGGGTTTTGGGGGAGGTGACTGTATCATGAGAGCTCTGACCTCATCAGTGGATTAATACGCTGTTAGATGAATGGACTGCTTACTGGGAGGTGGCTAAAACTGTAGGCAGGTGGGGCATGTTCAGAGGAATTAGGTCACTGGCCCTGGAAGGATATTTCTTGACCCTGTCCTCTTCTTCCCCCACTCTCTTTGTGTTCTTTCTCTCTCTCTGTCTCTCTCTCCTTCTTGGATACTAGAGATGAACATCTTTTCTATGCCACCATGATGTTCTGTCTCACTTCAGTTCTAACGAAGTAGAACTAGTTGTGGCTGGGGTTATAGCTGAATGATAGAGCACTTGTCTAGCATGTGTGAGGCACTGGGTTAGATTCTCAGCACTGCATATAAATAAAATAAATGTCCATTGACAACTAAAAAGAATATTGAAAAAAAAAGAAGAATTAGAAGTAGTTGATGATGGGCTGAAAGCTCTGAAATTGTGTGTCATATAAGTCTTTCCTCCATTAAGTTGTTCATGTCATGTATTTTGATCACAGCAATAAAAAGATGGCTAATGTGAAAAGTGAGTCTCTAAAGGAGAAATGTCCCTGTTGAAATGTGAAATGAGTGGCCCAGACTTGTGAGCCAAAGGAACATAAGGGATAGAAAAGTATCAAAATATCTGAGTACACCAAACAACCCATAAATTTTGTAACTTCCCAGCTCCCTATAAATTTTCTGGAATACAGCAAAGCAGGATCAAGAGCTCAATGGCGAAAGACCATTAACTCTTGAAGTCAAGGCCTAACATTTGATTGGACCATGACATTCTGGCCCAATCACCTGATGAACCATCATTTGACCGCCAAGAGATTGACGTAAGATGATGCCTGTGTACCAGACCAGACTCCCCTAATAGGGCAACATAATCTTGCTCAATATTTTCCAATTCCAGAGGGAAATCCAGCCCTTGGGGATCATACATATTCTACTCAATAATGTACCATAACAAAAATCCTGACCTTAAGGCCTAATAGCTTGTCTTCTTCTCAATCTAACCCATATTCTACTCTAAGAGTATGTACTTTCACTTTTAGCTTCTTAATAAACCTTTCCTCCTCTTCTCTAAAACCTGATGAATCTATATGTTATTTTTTGTGATATAGTCAAGAGCCTGGACCTCTTTATGGTAATGAAACTATTAATATGTGCTTCATTTATAAAGGGAGAGAGAAGGGAAATTGCATGGAAATGGAAGGAGACCCTCATGGTTATACAAAATTACATACAAGAGGAAGTGAGGGGAAAGGGAAAAAAAACAAGGGGGAGAAATGAATTACAGTAGATGGGGTAGAGAGAGAAGATGGGAGGGGAGGGGAGGGGAGGAGGGATAGGAGAGGATAGGAGAGGCAGCAGAATACAACAGACACTAGTATGGCAGTATGTAAATCAGTGGATGTGTAAACGATGTGATTCTGCAATCTGTATACGGGGTAAAAATGGGAGTTCATAACCCACTTGAATCAAAGTGTGAAATATGATATGTCAAGAACTATGTAATGTTTTGAACAACCAACAATAAAAATTAATTAAAAAAAAAAAAAAGAACACAACTCTAAAAAAAAAAAAAAAAAATGCCCTTGGATTTCTTAGACATTATTCAAGTAGCACAAAGATCCAGGTAACAAAACAATGATTAATGAAAGGAACAAGGTTTATTTAACATTCTCCAAATTGTTATTAACTTATAATTATTGAATTTTTACCAAACAGGAAGTTTTATCATCATAGATTTATTATCCACAGTTAGCTTTTTAAAATTAAAATAAGAACACTTATTTTCAAGCTCAAAGACTAGGAGGTTTCCTGTGTACAATTAATTGTTGTTTCCAGATTTCAGTACATTTGTCAATCAGGTATTAAAAGTGCCAATTGATGTTATATCAGCTTATGATATGTGTTGTCTGATTTAATTAACTGGTGATATAAATCAAAAAGACTTAGAGATTTGTCACTTTTATATGTTTTCACTCAAGATAATCAATGACTATATCCTTATAAATTAATTGTACATCATTTCAAAAATGAGGATTCTTCCTACTGCTTTATGAAATTTAAAGATACTTTTCATAGTGGGAAAGCACATATTGATATATGGAGAGAAGAAAGGCAGAAGTTATGGTTACTAATAGTTTCAAATGATAAAAGGCTGCCAGGCAGGGTCACTTGGGACATTGTACCTGGGGACAGAAAACAGCAAACTGACACTGTAGGAAACAGCTTACATATGGCACATGAAGTGATATTAACTAGGTTTCTCAGAGCTCCCTGTGGATTGTGTAATTTGAATAATTTTCTGGGATACTGGCCATAGAGGCATAGAGAATATTCCTACTTACCTGGTAGCTGGTCAGGAGGTGACCAGAATGATAGGCCTGAAGTGAGACAAAAGAAAGTGCGTGGGAGACTAAACAATCATCTTTTACAGGGGAACTGGGCTTCCAAACTGGGTAAAGTCACATTAAAAATAAAATAGGGGATCATATTACAAGGTGACTCCTTGATGTCTTGACATCAGTTTTGAGCTGAGTAGTAGGTATTTGAATTGAATGATATGAATAATAAGAAGTAATCTTAGAAATGAGGACATAAATTGTCTTAAAGCATGTAGAAAACATTCTGTCATGAGGATGAAAATGAGGAAAACAAGTGGAAATATATATAAGGCATCCTTGTAGGATGACCTGTAACCAAGTATCTCATTTGCATGATGCTATGGGTTTAAATGTGAAGTATCCCCCAAAAGCCCACATGTGAGACAGTGCATGAAGGTTCAGAAGAGAATTGATTGGGCAGTGAGAGTCTTCACCCAACCAGTGACTTAATCCTTGATGGGATTTGATGAGTGGTAAATGAAGTGGTAGGGTGTGGCTGGAGGTGGGAATAGGGGTGTGGCTTTGGTGTATATATTTGTATCTGGAGAGTGGAGTCTCTCTCTGCTTCTTGATCACCACGATGTGAGCAGCTTTCCTCCACTACACTCTCCCACCATGATGTTCAGCCTTCTATGGATTAAGACCTCTGAAACCAGGAGTCCTCAAATAAACTTTTCCTCCTCTACCATTGTGCTAGTTGGGTCTTTTAGTCACAGTAGTGAAGAAGGTGACTGAAACACATGACATTGGTCAAGAACAGATCTGAAATTTTCAGAGTCTCTAACAACAATATCTTAGTGGAGTGATGTTTTAAAAGTATTATTTGCCCATTTTTATTACAATATTTTGTCATATTTCTTGGATCAAGATAGAAGTTCTAACAATTAAGATTTACAATATGAAATAACAGATTAGTAAGGTTAGGGGTATTTGTTGCCAAAGAAAAGGAATGATAATGCTCATATTTGGGGGCTCCAGAACTGGAAGTTATTACAGAAAGGGCAGGGATATTACAAGACCGGGGGAAAGGGTGGTTTTCTTCATATAAGTTTGCCTCTCGAGAAATAGAATTATTTCCATTATTGATTATAATGGCACAATTAGCAGTAAGTTCTGCAATATTTACCTTTAAGTATGGGAGTATAGAAGTGTACCTTTTGCCAAAGAGCAAGCATACCAAGCTCAAAACTAAATGTACAGAGATTTCAAATGTAGTCAAATACCTAATGTCCAAGAAAGAAAAGCAGTGAAAGTCCCAGAAACAATTTGTCAGCATCCAAGAAAGGCATCCCACTTGTGTTACTGAGGTAGTGGTTTCAGTGTCTGGAATAATCTCTGGCACACATCAGTAGTATTCACTGGTAGTGAGCTCCTAGACTACAGTGATATTATACCAGACATCCAAATGGAGTATCTTTCCCAAGTGAATACCTAGTTGGGTTGATATATTTCATTATTTTTGAGGTTCTGTAGTATTATAACAAGACTGTGTTACTGGTAGAAGTTGAAGACAATGTTCGGCCTGGGTGCTTAACAAGCAAAATTGTTATAAATCAAGTTTTGTTTGTTTTGTTGTGCACAGTTATCAAAAGTGATAACGTATAATTGGACCAAAGGCAAAGAACTCAATCAACATAATAAAGCCTCAATTAAGCACAGGTAAATGTAAAAGCCCCCAATAGTCCAAGACTTTGTCCACATGGGAGATGAGTATGGTTCTGTTTTAAATAGATTTTAAATCATATAGGCTGGTTTTGGAGCATGTAGTTAATAAGGTGTTAGGTTGTTTGTCAACTAAAATATCTATGGCTGAGATTCGGCCTCCAGCATTAGCCCATAGGCAGATTCTTCAATTTAGTTAATTATTACAGGCCCTAATGCTCAGTTGTAAATTTGGTTGGTGACAGACAAGTCATTGATATTGTTGGGTTGTGTGTTTGAATTAGCTGAGCTTGATAGTATGCTGGTCTCAGAACTTGGTTGAACCAGTGACTTGATAAGGTGTTTGGGACCTATGGATCACAAACCAATTTAAGCACTCAGCACAATAGTCACAAAAAACAACAGTTAACATAGTGGCGTACACCATCACTTGACAGGTTTTTATTGCCTATTGATTTTTCTCAAGCACATATTATTACCAAAGAGGGATTGTCTGGTTTCATGGTTATGGGATATGGTATTGATTCCATTACTACATCCAAATTTTATTTTTATTTACTAAGTTGTATATTCTATATCCCTGTTTGGTCTATCTTAAACAATGTTCATGGGGTACTAATTTTAATTTCCTAAAGAGGATCACAGTGTAAACTCAATCATAACTGAATATTGAGAAAGGTTTATCTGGATGGTAGAATTTTTAAGTGTTCTTGGGTTTATATCAGATGGGCATGTGTGCCTGTATGTTAGATAATCTGCAGTTAATAAGTCTCAGTAGAGAATCCTGACCTCAAACCAGTTTAGGATGGGTCCAGGCCTGGAAATTTATTAAGAGAGTATGAAAAATAATTGAAGAGCCTTATATAAAATGAATCTTCATGTAATTGTATGTGATACACAGTCTTCTTTAAATTTAGTAAAAGACAGTAGGGAGTTTTATTTAAAGTTGGTATGTGTGAGTTTTCCAAGGAATCTTGAATAGGAGAGATTAAGGCATGGGGCAAAATAGATTTATTTAGAGAGCTATAAGCCATATTGTAAAGGATTTTTTGAGTCCACTAAACCTTCCACACTGTCTGCTGAGAATATATTTGGGGAGATACTAGTTTTATTGAATGCTGCTTTAAGGATTATGTATTTTGAGAAATAAAATGCTTGACTTATTTGTTATCAGTGATGTCTGCAACTTCAAGGAGGATAAGAAGTATCCTCCTGAAGCTTTCTATTGTAGGCTTAGTATATACAGAGACATGTGTACCTCCATTTACATTATAAGGACCTATGAGAAAAGAGATTCCTAGAATGTTTTTACCCTTAGCCAACTCTTAGTGATGGCCCAAGAGTTCATAAAAACATGAAATATGACCTTGGATAGTCAGAGCATCCAGTGCTAAGAAGACTGACTCAAATTTCATCAATTGTGAATTCTGTCCCATCAATTCTTGGATTCTATCAATTATTAAGGTCATTCCAATTAAGTGATGGAAAGTAGACTCCTTCCAACACTGAGCTCCATCACTTTTGTTGATGGCAGTGCTTTTCATGTAGTCCACAAGATCACATTGCTGTTCACTCACTTATCCCCCAGGTAGGCAAGGATTCTGGAAGAGATGTATTCTCTTTCAGTACCACGACAGCCTAGTAAGGGACAGAGGATGAGGGAGGCTCTCTGATCCTGCAGATGAAATATGTTAGAAGGCCCAGATTGGACTCCATCCTGTATTGAGGAGGCATCCATAGCCAGGCTGAGTTCATGAGGCACAGCTTTTATAACCAAGGTATAGTGGTAATCCAGGTATGGAGAGCCACTGGTTCAGGGTCTGTGAGTGTCTCTATTGAGGACCAGTTCTTATAACTGAAGCTCATGGGACACTCATTATTTTGTCATGGTTCAAAGACTCAGGAAGCAGGATAGGAGGATACTTATGATAAATGAATCTCTGAAGGCACTAACAAGAGTCCCTGTTGGTTTTATTCTGAACAGATTTTAAAGCCTTTCTTTGGACAAAGTATTATTTAAGATGGGATGATTTGTAAGTAGTAGCATCAGTAAGATTAATTAGAATTTGTAAATGAGGTATACATTACCTCAAGAACCTAAAAAGTTCCAAAAGATATTAGGCATGTATGTCCTTCATCACTGTGTTAAAGAATGAGGAGGTCATTCATATCATGTGATACCTATGCTCCTAGAGAAAGATGGATGTGTTAAAATCTTATCTATAATGGTGTTGTTCCCTAACAACCCTGCTATGGTACCCACAAATAGCCTAGAAAAGGTGTACTCTGTCCCTTGGAAGGTTATGGCAATTTGCAGCTGGGAGTCCATTGAAACAAAAACTGAGAAGATATATTAGCTAAATTTATAATAACAAAATACCACGTGCTGATTGGATGGAGCTAGTAATTTTAGAAATATTGTATATTGGATATAAGGTCCTCAATTGATAGGACTACAATATTAAAGTTGTAATAACCTACCAGAAGGTGGCTATTTTTTTCATATTAAGGAACAGGCAAAATAGGGCTATTGAGTATGGCAGCAGTGGTTATAATTGTCCATTTATTGGTTTTGTCTTATAATAAGGATTAAAGGCTCTATTTTAACTTATATTGGCCATATTAAGTATTTTAACTGGGGATCTCTGGGGTGCTATTCTGTCAAGTCAATTTTTAAGAACCAAAGATAACTTAACTGTAATTTTTTTACTTATTGCATCAGAGCGTCTATTCCCATTACAAGACATTTTAGGGAAATGGGTACTATGCTTATGAAAATTTTGGGCAAAGATGTAGTTAAAATAATGGATAGTCTTATTTTCTTCTTTTTATAAAATTAATTATTGTCCTAAAATTATATGGGGCTCTGTGAATAAATTCAATTGTAATACAGGGTAGAAATCTTTATTCCCTTGCCCTAGAATAAACACACCTTAAAGGCTCTGGGGAACATGAAGAGAGGTGGGGCTAAAGCAAGCTGTGTGGCAGCAGAAGACAGGTTAGTTGATTATGTCCACATAAGCAACCTTGACAGAGATGGCGGTGCCATTTCTCAGCATGGAGGAGCCCAACCATTGCCTTTTTCCACAGAGGATGCCTGAAATACAGAGACAGACCAGGGTTGTTCCCCAAATCAAACAATTCTCAGTGCCAGAGAAGCCACAGGCTCCTGGGATAGGCTTCTGTCAAACACAGGCTGTGACAGAAATACTAGACACCCAACCTCAGAAGTGCAGCCATAGGGGCCTATCACTCCTGTTGCCCTAAGAAAGGTCTCACCTGTGCTAGTCTCTAAGCCCTGGAATTCAAATTGCACTGTTCATTTTCAATATTCTGACTCCAAGAAGAGATGTGACGGCCATCATCAGACATAGCAGAAGGCAGCAAAGCTAGATATAAACTTGTCAACAGGTGGCAGTGTGAGTCAATGCTGCTTTTGGAGTGGTTTGGAAGCAATTAGTAGTAGACAATCTTAGTCCTTCCTTCAAGAAGCTAACCCAAGCATCAGCCGCAACATCCTGCCCACAGTGCCACTTGTTTTATAATTAAACATTCTTTTGATGGTTGGACACAACATGCTGATACCCAGATAGATCAGAATGAGAAAGACTGTCAGGCAAGACCATGCAGAGGACTGCACCAGGTGTAGGGTAACAGCAAGCCAGAGCTAAGTGGCAGTTTGTGTATGACATATAGGATGGAATCCACAAAACTTCTTGGGCTAGGCTGTGGATTGGCTATTGTGAATAACTTGGGGGACTCTGGGACAGAGTTGCTGCCCTTAGTTGCCTATTATAGGACTCCAGTGCAATCAGGTCTGATTGATCACAGAGACTAATAGGATAAGTGGTAAGTAGTTGGGCGTTTGGACTTAAACAGCTCTTCAGAGAGGAAAATTGACCAATATTTAGTCAGGGACTTAACATTAACATTGGGACATCATAGTATAGAACAACAATGATAACAAACACACTCTTCCATTCTGATCAATTAATTAATATAATTCCTCACTGGCCAAATTTTCTAGTTTTTCACTGTAACTGAGAAAAGTTGGCAGCAATCTTAAATCAGTCTATAAAAGGCAATTTCACTCAAAGTTTCTGAGAATGTCTCTGATATATGGCCTGTCTGCCAATCTCAAAATCTTGGCAAATATCTAAAAACTGAGACATGTATTTAAACATTGCTAAGTGGATTTTTTACAATTGCATCAGTCAAATGAACATAAATGCATTTTTATTATATTTACCCTTATTTTCTGAATGACTGAAGCTTTCTTTTGAACAAATACAACAATCTTAAACAGTATCATGAAATCAAAACAAAACTTCAAAACTATACTTTTAAGTAAGTTGGTTACTAAGTTTTTTAGTAACAAAGGTGTTCAATTTATGTTTTACATTTTGCAAAATCTTTACAAGACAATGTGGGAAGGCAGCTCTTCCAGGATTCCTGCAGGTTCTGGCCTTCTGAGCAATGGAAATTAGCATGCTACAAAGATAAAGACTATCTCCTTTCATCCCCTAGAAGTATCTGCTCTTCATATTTTAAAAATATTGCACACAGAGAGATAAGCACTTATATTTCAAAGAGGAACAAACACTGAGCCATTCTTTTCTACTCCAAACAATATTTGACTAAGATAGTCTACTTCTTGTCTTAGGGATTTATTTTCACAAGGAAGAGACCGCTTCTACTTCCTGCCTCAAATTGGAGAGGTAGATAACTGTATATACATTTCTATAGTAACTCACAAATTTATAATTTTGGATTCCTCTATTATAATATTTAAAAAGACCCGTTTGTACATGCATGTATAACAGCCTGCCTCTCATCATATTATTCTTATAATATGATGTGAGAAGAGTGGGGCATAGTAAACAGAAGTGTTTACTACTGTAATTGATAATAGTCAATTTTAATACAGAAATCTACTGTTTGTTCTCAGAAAAATATAGATAGATAGAAGTATTAAAATTTTATCTGATCTAAAATCTCTATTGTCCTTATCTTCCTCATTCACCAATGAAAACTGAGGAAACAAATGACTTCCAAAAACTTTCCTATTTACCCCAGAAGGCTTCACAGCTAGTTAATGTGTTATTATGGTTAAATTTATTACTAACTCATACAAAAAATGCATTATAGTTAAATTTATTACTAACTTGTACAAAAACAACTTTTTCCTAGTGTAAAATATAGGACTCCTTTTGTGACCTACAGCCAAGAATTAAAAATGACTCTAAAACAAGTGTTAACAGCTAGGTGCAGTGGCTCATGCCTGTAATCCCAGCAACTCAAGAGCCTGAGACAGAGGATCTCAAGTTCAAAGCCAGCCTCAGCAAAGGTGAGGTGCTCAGCAACTCAGTGAGATCCTGCCTCTAATAAAATACAAAATATGGCTGGTGATGTGGCTCCGTGGTTGAGTGCCCCTGAGTTCAATCCCCAGTACCCGCCCTGCTCCCCCAAAAGAAGATGGTGTTAACATAGACACTGTAGTGAAAGTATCTAAGGAACTGACCAGTAGAGTCAGGCCTATTAATTAAAAAGACACTTTTAGTGCTTCAATGCTGAAAAGAAATTCTAGTAACAACATTTATAATTCATCAGTGGAATGTTAAATATTTTAGAAGCAGCATTCCAAATACTAGGGACCAATGATTGCAACATATTAAAAAAAAAAAAAAAAAAAACTAAAATCCACTTTGTCTTCTCCTCAATTCTGTTTCCCCATTGTACAACTCCATTTTCTTGAGTTATTTTCATATTGCAAAATAAAAATGAATATGGTCTTTTTTTGGTTTCACGCCTTCTACATTAGCAACTCTACTACCAAACTAGAAAGACACTTTTGTACACATTTTGGGTTCAAAATAAATAATTTAGGAAGTCATACTCTATTTTTCTTTTTTTGGTGCTCCAAATTTTTGTAATGTATTTTGATTGCATGAGAACTCTACTTTTATATTAGTACAGTAAAGATTATAATTAAATACATTGCAAGATAAATAGTTTCCACATCTATGTGAATGCTCTTTTCATGCAGATTGCATGAATTTTGAGCAGGAACTATGAAAATCACCAGAAAATCTGTGATTTTTAAACCATTTTACTTAGCTAACTAAACGTTAGTATGTTAATTTGAAAACATTTTGTACAAGTTTTATCTTACCACAGGGTGATTTAATAGAGGATTACACTGATTAGCATCTGCATCATTTAAAACAGAGATAGCTTAAAAGGCTGCCTTCCCTTCAGTAGAGAACCATGTGCAAAGGTGTGAAACTCCAAAGGAACAAGCTGCATTACAACAGTTTATTTACTTTCACTTCTATCAATGGAAATACTTTCAAGAACTAACAGAAAATCTTCAGTTTTCCAGATTATTCATTTGCTTTCTTTTTTGGAGTTTGAATACAAATGAAATGTTATTAATTTAAATTGAGGATCAGAGTTCATTAATAGTATAACTAATTAAGATACTAATGCTTTTGACTAGGGAGATCGAAACCTGATTTATCCTATGTGTTGAACAAAACTAATCAGTTGACAATGCACAGGAAAAAATCAACTTAAAGGAGGAAAGATTCATTTTGGCTTATGGTTTTGTAGGCTTCAGTGCACAGTAAGCTGGCTCCATTGTGTCTGAACTTGTGTTGAGGAAGGGCATCCTGGACAAAGTGGGTGATGGAGGGAAGCTGTGCACCTCCTAGTGTCCAGGGGGGACAGAGGGAGAGAGGGGACAGAAGAAGAGAGGGAGTGAGCTCAAGGGGCCTCTCTAAGAGCATTTCATAGTAATATACTCCCTCCAAACTAGGACTGCTTCCTAAAGTTTACCCCACCTCTCAACAGCATCACCACTTGGGGACTGTCTTTGACACATGAACATTTGGGGGACATTCAAATTCAAACTATTACAGTCTATACTAATCATAGTTAAATCTCGTTGATCTAGAAGCATTGAAAATATTATTGAAATTCTGTTGGACTGAAACCCTTTGAAATTCTTCAATTTTGTTATTAATTTTAATGAAAACTGCACAGGGACATAGGAGTCCACATTGTTAAAATACACATCTTTCATTCTATTATCTTCATAAAGTATTATTTTCATTATATGTTATGAATACTTCAAACACTATAGATATAATCAGCCTGATTTAATGATTCTTACTTAAATAGACATCTAAAATAGTATGTAGATTTCCTCATAATAAATATAAGTACAGGAATTAATTTTGTTTGTTCACTTATTCAAATAAACTTCATGTTAGACACAAAGATGATAACAAAATGAATAATGTTTAGTTCCTGCCTATTACCAAAAAAATTATGAAACAATAAAATGGATCGAGGATCCAGACTTCATTTGTAAAGTTTTACTATTGGCAAATATTGATTATTTCAGCCACCTGCAACAAACGAGTTATATCTTAGGTATTCTCAGTGGATAATGTTTTTAATTTGGTTGAAATTGAACTGAAAATTTCTTTGTAGTGCTATAAATATTTGGTTCTTTTACAGGATGGATCTCTAACCAAAATTTGGTTCAGATGTTGAGGTTGATGATTTGGAAGACTCACTTAATGTTATTAAGGTTTTGGATATGAGGTTTCCTCCCAAAATTCTCCTGCGTTATTGCAGGAGGTAGAATGATTAGATTATGGCAGCTGTAACCTAATTAATAGATTAATTCATTGGATGGATTAATAATTTGAATAGAACACTGAGAGGTAACTGTAGGCAAGTTGGGCATGGCTGGAGGAAGTGGGATATTAAGCATTCTATGTTTTGTTCCTTGCTACTTGCACACTTTTTCTTCCTGGCTATCATGGGCTGGGTGGCTTTTTCTCACCACCTCCTTCTTTTGTTTATGTTCAGAGCAATGGAATCAGCTGACCATGGACTACATCTCTGAAACCAGGAGCTCAAAATAAAATTTACCTCCTGTAAGCTGTTCCTTTCAGGCATTTTGGTCACAGTGATGCAAACTTGACTAAAATAAACTTGTCAATTCAAGAGCATTTAACATAAAGCATATTACAAACACAAAGGACTCCTGGGAAGAGCAGGGTCTGTGTAGGCTTTGGGAAAGCAAGAGTGGTTTGGATCTTTATAGAAACTGTGAGAAATGAATGAAAGCATTCTCAGGCTCAGACTAGGTATTCAACTTTTGTACTATTCCTAAAGGGGAGGCATCACATGGATTTTCTTAGCAGTTATCAAAAGGTGAGACAAATGGGTAAAGGGAGAGTTAAGTATATTTGCAATAACTAAGGGACAGAAATAATGTGTCTACTCACAGGCAAATAGATTAAGAAAATGTGATATGTATATATGTATACACAAACATCAACACAGGCACATCTAGTGGAATACTCTTCAGTCTTAAGTTGATGGAAATATTGCCTTTTCTGAAAATGTGGGTGATTCTGAAGGACCTTATGCTAGGTAAAATAAGTCAGATATAGAAAGTTAATACTGTGTATTCTTATTTATATGTGGACTCTAAAAAAAATAACGTTGAACTCAACATAACAAAGAGTATAATGGTGGTTACCTGGGATGAGGAGAGTGGACTGTGTATCAAAGGGCACCCACATTCAGTTTTGAGTAGAGTAAGTTTTGGAGACCTAATAGCATGGTGACTATAGTTAATAATATGTTATATACTTGAAATTTGCTGAGACAGTATAATTCAAGTGTTTTCACCACATGCACTAAAAAAAAAAAAAAACTAGGTGAAATGATCAACTACTCAACTTCTTAATTAGCTTGATTGTGGTAATCATTTAACAATGCATGTGGATATTAAAGCATCATCATGTACACCTTAAATATACATTTTTGTTTCAATTATACTAAAACTAGGAAAATGAAGTTAGTGCTAAATCTCAAAACCTGTCTTAATCAACCAGAATTCACTTTTGAGTTTTGATACTGACTCAGTCAATATTTTATTTAATTTAAGCTGATTTATTTTTATATAAATTCTAAGAATCATAAACCTATGCATCCAAACGAAATGAACACAAGCCATGCTTGGAAGAGGGTACATTCCTAATCACTACAGATTATTAAAAAGAAATAAAATCATTTCTGTGGACATTTGTTCAGTTATTCAACTGATATGCCTAATGAATTTGGCCTGTGGTTCATTTGTGGGTTCATGTGAGTGACTTTGCTGATGCTGTTCCCAGAGCAGCAGGAAGTAGCCACAGGGGAACGGTCATCCCCTTTGGATGTCTAGTAAACAATTTAAGGCTAGGTGACTGTCAGCAATCATAGCTGTCAGAGAGTTTTACCCCTCATCTAGGACTTTGTGAACTGTAGCAATCTGAAGCATACATTTGGATATCAATTTGGACATACACAGATTGACATCAATTGTTTCATTTTCATTTTTAAAACATGAAGTTTGCTCAGTGGGAATTATTTGGCAATAGCCTCTTAAGTGGAAATGCACATTAGGGAACGGGACTAGAAAAGTTAATATATTGGGATCAAAAAACACATTATTAAAAGAGAAAGAAGTCATGTGGCAGACACACTGAATTAGGCAAGAAGAGAGATGAGGCCAGGAAGAGGGTGCATAGAGGATGGCAGAGTAGTTTAATAAGGTCTACAATGAAGGTTTGAGGTCTCAGAAGATTTTAATTGGAATTAATTCACTGTCTGGAATGAGACTAGCTACAGGTATGACATTATTATGAGGCATGAGTCCAACTATAACCTAGAGTAAGCTAATGGTCCTCAGGATGTTACAGAGTTGGGCGAGTATGAGATAATGAACCTCCCTTGGTTTGTAATAATTTTATACCAAATTTAGGGCCTTATTTATCAGGGAATCATAGAATATGTGAATTTATTTGGATAAGGAGGACACAATGGGCAGGAAAAGAGGTCCCTATCCTGGAATAATATTGGGTACATAACAGCTCCCGAGAAGCCCATGCTTAAATCCTCTCATGAGGCTTCCCATTGCCCTTTCAATAATGGATGAGCATGTATTGCAATAAGTAAGATCAGGCTGAGGGGCATTAATTCAAGCTCAATAAAGGGACTGACTTGTAGCAAGTGTATGTGTTTCCTCCTCTATGGTGTGATACCCTAGTGACCATAGAATAGCCAATAAACACTGCCAAAAATTTTGCCAACAAGGTGGGAATGAAATTATATTGGCATTTAGTGTTTGGTTATAACAGCTGTTTTGAGAGCCCAAACAAGCACAGTTGGCAGGTAGGTCAAAATCAAACCTTCTACCTATGACATTGCCAGGTAGGATTCTCCATGTGGCCTGTGATATTCCAGTTTCAGTATTATCCAAAATGGCCAGTACCAAGTTACAAAAAGTTAGAAGACCAAAAAATAACATTTGTTCATTGTGGGTGCTCTAACCAGAGGCACTAGAGGGAAGGGGACTGATGAATGCTTCAGGCACAGTGTGGACCAATTGATGTCCTGTTCCAGGCCTATATGGTTGGAAGACGTCTTCATTCTTAGCAGATCCTCCAATCTGTGACCAATTTTAATCTTTCTTGGTCTGCCTTGCTATCCACACTGTTGTCCCAGACCTAGAATAATATTTTCTATTTCCTAAATGATATTATAATTGACATAATTAAGCAAATATCCTTTACAGCTCATTCTGGCATCGGAATTCCAGAATAGCTTTGGCAGATAGCCAGAAGGACTTTTAATAGTGATTGGATAATGATTTATAAACCCTTCACTGACTGGCTTTCATCCCAAGCTAAATGACTTCAAGACAAAAAAAGGGAGAATAGTCAGGGAGAAATGCCTGGCTCAATGTGGTTTTTCATAAACCCTAATATGCAAAGTCTCACTACATAGAGTAAGGAAAGTCACTTGAAGCTCTTTGGTGCACTTCATATGGACTAGAAGATCCCAAAGACCAGGAATTTAAAATGAGAGCCAGTACCAGGAAAGGACTCTTTTAGAAGACCATGTTATTTTATAATTTTTGTAAGTTTTGTTAAAGCAAGTCTTATGGTGTTCTAAAGGTTTGAAGCCTGGAGTGAATAGAGGAGGAGAAAGTTTAACTGAATGCTTTGTTTAGGAGTCCAATGTAGGGGCTTGTGTGTAACTTAGTGTTAAAAAGTGTGTTTACCATGTAGTAGGCCCTAGATCTGATCCTTATAAACAAACAAAAATGTGTCCAAGTTAGTGTATTTTTATAAGTAAGTGTTTTGTTAATGTCAATACTTCCTAAGTGGCGGCTTCAGTGGTAGTAGGTTTGGTGGAGAGGATGAGATAAATTTCAGTGTAGGAATGCACACTAGTCTGGGCATAATGAATGGAACTAACAGCAGAGGTCAGTGGCTGAATAAAATCTGTTTGAGACTATAGGCTGAATCCTGTAGAATGGTAACTCAAAGATTGTACATTAAGTTTGTCCTCAGGCACCTGGGCCTTGAGGAAGACAGAGACATGTATGATCTTATTTCTTATCTTTGTTATCTAAGAGGAAAGAAAATTCCAAAGGTCTGCATTCCAAAAGATTGATTGGAATTAGCATTCTTCCCTTTGGACTAAACAAGCAAATAATTGGCAATGGCTAAAAATCTTGGAGATGTGTAATTGGAGATGTGTTGATCAGGGCATCCTCTAATGCCACTAAGATTCCCTGGAGTTTGGGCAATTGTGCTGATTTGGGGGTCCAATACATTATCAGGGATGTTCTGTTTAACAGATGAAAAGCGCAACCCTTCACCAAGTAATTAATAATTATAAAATCCTTTCTTAGTGCTCCATCAACTTATCCCATAGAATTCCCTGGGTGACTGAGGCATCAGAGAGAGGAATAACTTCTCACACAGTGACCTAATAGGTTCCCACGTGTCTGCTTGAGACTTGGGACTGACAAAACTAGAAATTACCTTTTTAACATTAGGAACGGAATGGTATTCAATGGACAGAATGATGCCTAAGAATTTAATTGAGGTGGCAGACCCCTGAAACTTATATTGGTAAGTACAATGGTGTTTATATGTTCTGTGTGAAACTATGTAGTGAATGTCCTTAAAAAAAGGATATCATCAAGGTAGTGCCATACTTGGGGCCTGGAAATGATTAGATCTGTTTAATATCTGGTTGAAGATGACAGCTGGGTTACCAAGTTATCCCTTGGGCAACAGTTAGGTGTGTTATGTCCCTTAGAAGTTGAATGTCAACTGAGGCTAAGGGGCATCAAAATTGTCACTGAATAGAAATTATTAGTCAAAGGTATTAGAGTAAAATATTTGCAGTATAAGGTTGAATGGCTTGTCATTTCAATTATGTTAGATATAGATGAGCCCTTGAAAAAGGAAGAGATGTGATGTTCTGTATTGCTTATTGTAAGAGTCTTGAAGTTGTACTCCCAAATCTTATTACTAGAAAAGCACAGATGATGCAGTCATTAGTATAAGAGCCTTAGTAAAAGTTTTGCATGATGGGGATGACTCTGGGAATTCTTAAATTGGACATAGGGTCTGTTATCCTGGAAGGTGAATTGTAGAGTCTCAGGTTCTCATGACCCAAGACTCTAAGTAATATATGACCTTTTAATAGTAAATGATTGACTAAAGAGGCAAGAAAAATCTATAATTTGTGAAGAGTAATGCTAAGAAATAAGTTCCAAATATAATGTCAAGAACAAAACTACTTAGAAAGTTAGGGGAGGTGGTGCATACCTATAATCCCAGCAACTTGGAAGGCTGAGCCAGGAGGATTGCGAATTTGAGATCGGCCTGGAAAACTTGGAGCTTGTCTCAAAATAAAAGTAAAAGGGGCTGTGAATACAGCTAAATGGTAATAATGCCCCTGTGTTCAAACCCCAGTAATGAAAGTTTTACAAAAATGAACCTTTTCAGGACATATAAGGATTTCCCCTTCATTGGTATGCTTGACAAAGTAATATAAATTTTGAACCATGCAAAAATGTTTCTTAACAAATTGACCTTTGTCCTATTAAGTATTTCAATATATGAAGGCATATGTATTAATGACAGCAACAGTATGGTGGGCTATTTTCCATACTATTAACTCCCAACGGAGGAGTAAGGAAAACCTGGGAGCTGTGCCCATGCAGACTTGTGTGTCCACTTCTATAAATTTAATGGATCTTTAATAGGCTATTAATTTGATGACCATGAGATATACCAGAAAATTGGTATGTCTTGGCAGAAGTTAAAGGTAATTTAAAGCCAGCATTGTATAAGCACAAGAAATAATACCATTTTATGCTAATCACATAAAATCTTTTAATAAATTTTGAATTTACAATTGAGTCAATTTCAGACCTCTGTTTCAGTTTTATTTTCCCTCTTCATACTATTATTATTTTTTACTGTTATTGATACACTTCAGGGGAGTCTTCTCTACCCAGCTCATGTTGATAAGCTTCTTCCTCCCAATCAAATTATTGAAATTTAGCACTAGGAGATCTCCCTGTGGTTGTCCTATACAGGTTTTGGGGTCCCAGGTCTTTGAGTTGAACACCCTTCATTATGTTCCTATGCCACATCACTTAAGTGTGCCCATGCTCACTTTCAGTAATTTTTATAGTTTACCAATAAAGATGTAGTGATCTATGGTCAGTTAGAAGGGGGTCAAGATATTATTTGAGGTTTCAGGCAAAATTTTGATGGTGAGTCCCTGTTAGGAACAAAAATAAATCACACATATCCAATATGATGGAAAAGAGTAAACATTTCTATTCCAAAAGGGAGAATTTAGGACATAGAAAGAAGGGACAAGAGACCAAAGCAAGACCTAAATCAAGTCAGGCAAGTAAGTTCTATAGCTCCACATCTTGTGTCTGGGGCACAGGGCATTATGATATTTCTGCAAAGGACTTGTGTAGTTCCGCACCTATGGTCTTGCTGGTTGCAGTTAACCTGGCCTCTCTTAGCTCGTTTCTGCTTGATTACTACAGCTTTTCTCAGCAGACCTTCCACATTGCAGGCATCTCTTAATATCAGGCATATCCACTACAGCTTACTTCTCACATTTTCATGCATCCTTTCAGAGTTTGCTACAGGGATGCTGACCTTGCTACATTTGTCTCACCTCCAACACCTTCCTTCAAACTTTTGGTGGAAGCCCACATAATTCCCTAATTCCAGCATCTTGCATTCTTGCAGAACCAGCACCATGTGGATGATACCAGATCTACTGTCAGAAGTAGCTGGGCCCCTAAGACCATAGCTGCAGTGTCCTCTGTTTGCCTGGGTGAAACAACTTTGCAGGCTTCTCTGTGAAAGTAGGGTGTCCCCATGGTTTTTTCTCAAAGAAACTTTTACTTGTACACCCTTTACCTTGTGATGGGCATAGTCTTGTCAATTCCTGAGAGACCCTCAAGTCATCCTTCCTACTGTCTTTCTGTAAAGTTCTTAGTATCTCTTCAGTGACTGTAATGTCTTCAACAACCACAGCTTTCTTCACCCCAGTTTTCCATGCATTTTCGGGCCAAACTGCAAGTTTTGTCCTCTACTTTCTGCCCATGATTATCACAGTAATAACTTGGTTAAATGTTTCTAGCTATACACACGCCACTGTCTGAATGTTGCTCTGCATTGAAATTTCTTTCACTGTACTAATTAATCCATCACCTTTAAATTCAGCCTCATAAAAAAAATCTGAGGACATGGGCAAAAAAAAACCTAGACAACTTCTTTGCCATAATGTAGTATGAATAGCCTCTAGTTTAATTTCCAATGGAGTCCTCCTTCTCCTCTGAAACCTCATGAATCCACTTTCCCCAGTTCAGTGGGCATTCTGGTCTTCTGAACTCCCACCAGATTGGCCCATTAAGCTCTGTTTACAACATTTTAGAGCTTCACAAGCCTGTATGTCCAAACTTTTCTAAATTCCTCCTACAAACCAGCTGCAAATGCTTTTAAACCACATGGTCAGGTTAGTCACTGCAACAACCCCATTTCTTTTTTAGTCACTTTTTGCACCACAATGACCAATATATCTTACAAGAACAACACAGAGGAAGGAAAAGTTATTTTGACCCAGATTTCAGAGGTTCAGTCTATGATCAACTGACTCCATACCTCTGAGCCCAAGGTGAGAGACAATAAAGTAGAACAGACTACCTATGTCCAACACATGTCGGCAACTAAATTCCATTTCTATGTTATCTTTTTGTACCTAAATTTCAGCCAGGTTCTGGGTGGGACAGTATTATCACATAAAATGAAGGATTCTTCACTCAGCCTACACCTCAGAACTATGGAAACAAGTTCTGTTTTGACACTATGGAAAAAAAATGTCAGGAAGTTATTTTACTTCCAACAGTTGGCCTTGATGTTTTATAGAAATGGGACCTCAGATGGAATTATGGGTGACTTTCACTTTTTACTTTTCCATTGTTGGAAATCTTAATATTTATTATAATTATGATCATGCAAAACAGCATTCTCCTTCTTCAAAAACAAAAGAAAATAGAAAAAAATTAAAAATCTTAATTTACTCTTAAGAATAAGTCCTATAAAATGTTATATGAGACCCCCTTAAAACTCTTAAATATAATTTTTAAATCAAATATATTGAAGTTATTGAGCCTCTCTGGTAGACAGGCACAAGGCTAGACACTGAAAATGCTGGAAAAGACCCTGTTTCTGGAAAATTTGTGTTGCAAAACAGATAATTCACCAAAAAGAGATTTTTTTCCCATGGGTTTCTGAGTAATGAGAAAAATTAAGACTATTCATATTAGATCTTAAAGACATATGAATAATTAAAATGTAAGAGGATAAAATATGGATAGAAAACAATATCCTTATAGATACAAACCACGGGAGAATGCAGAATTACTGGAATATATAAAGGAGTTATTAAAATAGACCAGAAGAATGAAATGCAAGTAATAGAAGAATAAAGAAAAACAATAATAGATTAAATATATTATACTTAAAAGAAATACACTGAGATTTGTGGAAATATTTTTCTATGATCCTTCAGGTCATAGGGAAATAATTATCTGTATGCATCTATTTTTGCTGCTATAGATATATCTCTGTATATTTCACAGTAAAGTATGTATTATAATCAAATATTTCACTAAATATATAAATATTATAAAGTGAAAATAACTAGAAATTATCTAATTTGTAAACACAGGGGAGGTATCTTATCTTGTTGTGTAGCCTCTAAAATTATGGTGAAATCCTAAAATATAAACATGTGCTTTATTGTACTGTGTATAAAAATTATGAAGTATAAAAGAGCCAAATGTTAAATGAAGCATTGGTAAAAAAAAAAAAGTCACTTTGTCATCATCATTAACAAAAAAGAAAATAGCATGTCACTCAAAAAGGAACATAAAGCAAAAACTTTCAGCATGGTTATTTTTAACTTATGTAAAAATTTTAAAGAAAAATTGTGATCTTTAAAAACTTGAGCTTGCTTAGTTTTTGTAGAATGGACAAATTGAATCTGGTACCCAGCCAAGTCTCAAGTAAGTATTTGTGTTAGAATTTAACATTAAGATGAGAGTATTGCATAAAATATCCCATTTGCAGTTAGGTGATAATATATATCCTTCTTAAAAAAGGTATCACTTAGAGAACAGAGAGTGAGCATATAGCTGCTCAATGAGCAAAAGAAAACATGCTACAAATTTAAATATGCACATTTTTAGCAGAAAAATATCAGGGAGTATCAACTTGTCTTTTCCCACAAAACTCTACAATAGTTATTTTCATGAGTGCATAGGCTATTCTACATTCTAATAGCAATACAATTTATCATGTTATTTTCAGTTCTCTTCCTTTAATAAAATATACAAGTACTGATTTTATTAGTGTTTAATTGTTACAAATTTTACATTTTCTATTTTATTATCTAAGTTGCTAATTCAACAATGTTTACAAAGTCTACAACATACCAGATACTGTGGTATTAACAGCAATGAATGGCTTTCGATGTTCCTGGCTTTCACTGTTTTCTTATTTCATCTACAACAAAGCTCATTAGATTCTAGATCATTGTGAATGGTATGTACTTGTAATGTCATATTATTTATTTTTAGGTTAAAACCTCATAATTTGTACATTTTTGACATGGAAGAATATAAAAAATGAAATTATAAAAATGTTAAATATTCTATGATAACTTGTCTAAAATGCTTTTGAGATAACACTAATAGATAACACTATATAGATTTCATTCCATTTTCATATATATATATATATATATATATATGTACATATATATATATATGCTAGAGAATATAGACATTCTTTAAGTACATTTGCATTCATGATAAGCCTTTTATAAGAAGAAAATTTAAGAGGTCGCTTTTATAAAATTGATATGACTAGAACAATACCATAAGATAACAAATATACATTTGTTGAAAACTGAATAGAAGAATTTATCATTATGACTACTCCTTCCCCCAAATCCCTGAGCAATAATCCCAGACCTGGATAATATCTTATCAACTTTGATGACCATGGATTAAGAGGGCTTTTGAAGGCAAGTCGTTTTATTTAAGAATAATGAATCCATTGAATAAGGTTTATTCTGGTGATTCTAATAATTACACTTAATAATACCTACCAAAAACATCTCCTGCTATGGTTCAAAAAGTGTCCCTTGCTTTCAGACTCAGATCACAGAATCTATAAAACACAGCCTCTTTTTTGGGAATTGGCTAACTTCACTTACCATAATCTTCTCTAATACAATCCATTTCCCTGCAAATGCCATGAACTTATTCTTTTGTAGTGCTGAGTAAGATAGGGAATAGGGGTGGGAGGGAAAGGGAGGGAAAAGGGGAATAGCTAGGATGGTGGAAGGAGAGGGTCATCATTATACAAAATACATGTATAAAGATGTGAATTTGGTGTCAACATACCTTATATACAAACAGAGATATGATAAATGGTGGTATAAAGATGTATTAAGAATTGTATGCCAAAAAGAGAATCATATATAATGGCATAATTTGGTGTGAACATACTTTATATACAGAGTGCTGTGAATGGATAATTATGAATGTAATGCACTCCACTATTGTCATGTATGTAAGAAATAAATTTTAAAAAAAAAGAAAGAAAAAAACACAGCCTGCCTTGGGCAAATATTAGAATCTATTGTGCTTGGAGACCTATGAAAAGTTGTGATGTTTCATATGCTACATATTGGCATCTACTATTCCCTCTACATTTATGGCCACTCACTCTCTTTTCCTGGATCCCACTTATTTGTTTTTCACAAATGACCACCAAGAGAGTCTCTAATGGGAAGCTTTTTCTGAAATACTAGTATGACTTAGTTATATGTGCCTTACTTCAACTGCCAATAGAAACTCAGGCATCCTTGTATTGTACCATTTAATAGACTGTATTACAATAATTTGTTCGTTTGTCTGTCTACCCAACTTAATTTGTGATAGCCTCAAAGTTAGAGACTAACTTATTGTCTTTAAGGGTAGAAAAATATCTAATAGCTAAATATAGCTATTTTTATGTTAAAATGGCAGTCTGTTTTTAAAATTTGTTTATCATTAAGCTATAGGAAAATTTTTCTCAATGTAAAATATTTAATAATGGAAAATTATACAGATGAAAAGGGTGTGCCAAAGGACCTACTTAATTTTGGGAACCTGGGCATTTGATTGACTGTTAATTCTTAACCTGCTGAGCTTTTCTTTCTGCTAATTTTAAAGCTAAAAAATTTACCTACTCCCTCATGGCACAAAATAATTGATATTTACCCCAGTCTAAAAAATAATACAGATTTGTAATAATTCTTCAAAATGGAAAAATGTGAATAAGGCTGTGCTCATCATGATTATTTACAGTTTATTTTCTCTCCAGAATTATAAATCTAGCAATTTGCTAAGTCTTTTCTTATTACACTGTGAATTTTTATTGCAAAGCTTCAAATTTTGATCTCTTAATTTAGTATCTTGAATAACTCAGCTGAATAATTTAGCTAAGTTTTATCTACTATTTTACCTAATACAAGAACAAGCTCCTTATGATTTTGTGCTCCAGAGTTAAACATAGGTGTTGTGATCATAATGTGCAATGGGGCAATGACTTGTTAGTTTGCTTGTTTGATATAAATTTACACTTGAAAAAGCTTTCAGATATGTATGGATATACATCCAATAAGATAACAATATTTGCTGGTGAGATCATCTTGGTATCACATTTCAGGAGTACTTCAAAAGCATCTGCCACTGTTGGAAAAAATAATATCTTATTAACAATAATCAGATCAAGTCTTTGTTTCCACAAAGTACTAATCAATATTAAGATGGGCTAACAAAAAAAATTCAGCTTATAATGTGTTTTCTATCAGAACACACCTCCCTTCCTACCTCTGTTATATTTTCTCCTTTCACCACTCATTTCAGCCTTAGTTGTGGTGAAAACCGTCACGTCAGTTAGATTCAGTTTGATCATCCGTTGTCCATGCTTAAGCTTCTTGAATCTTCCTGTATTATATCCTAGCAAAATCTAATTTTATTTGACCAATGGGCAGCCAGAAGTCCTATGGTGATAATGCCCCAAAGGAACGATCCTCAAACACTGGCAGACAGAGGCTGTAAGTTAAATTGCAGCTTCTCTTATTTTAGATGAACCATTCTGTGTAGTTTTACAGCTGCCCCAAAGTGCAGGTGGAATTTGGAGTTAAGATCTACAGCAATGACCTTGATAATTCACCCTGACATTGTACTTTCCCCCTCCCTCTCATGTCTTGCTTTTTTACTTTGGCACCTAAGTCTTTTTTTTAGGATCCATTTTAGGGAAATCCAACTAAGATACATTTTCTAGTGGTGTAGAACGATTTAGTCTGGCTCAAAATCAATCATTAAATGATAATCCTAAACAATCAATAGGAGGCTACATCCTTTACAATCTTCCTGAACAGATTAATCTCATCCTTGCTTTGTAATTCACAATTTGGAGAGTTCAGCTACATATGTGTTGGAGCACTGGAGCTGAACTAAAGCTGTTTAGGAAAGAAGGTCTTGGCATTCCTGACAAAATTAGGAGCCAAACATTTAAATACTTCAAATAAATTATAAGTGATTGTCAGGCTATTACCAAATATGCCAAATCTTTTCATAAATTGATCCTAGAGATTCAATTTCAGTAAACTAATATATTAATATTTAAGTCCAAAACCATGCTAATACTTTACAATTTTAATTGTCAGACAACATTACCCTGGAAATAAAATACCAGAAAATACATGGCTCAAAATACATTTTTGTACATCTTAGAAATGTATTCCATAAGCCATGAGTTGACATGATTAACTTTATTCTTACTATTCATCAAACAAACAAATGAATAAATAAATAACACATGAAATCCATAACTCAGTTTTTACAAAACAATGAAAGAATATGTTTCATATTATTCAAAACTCCTTATATGAAGATGTACAAGACAAATTAGCCAACAATTTACTGCTGATAAAATTTAGGCAAAAAATCTCAATAAGTTGGCAACTTTTCATTCATAAATAAAATTTAAGGTTACTTTTTTTCTTCTTTTATATGTTCTGTCAGACTGCTCAGAAGTTTTATCCTCAGGGATAATTCTTTTAGATTATTCTTTAGTTTATATGACTTAGTGTTTTATTTGTTTTACTAATTTTTTTAAAGTCATGTTAGCTAATTACAGGAATAATAGAATATGAATTAATATAAAATAAGTTTATTATTACATTATGTTAACAAAACGTGTAATTGTTCCTCACATTTCTCTTTAGCAAACAAGATTCTCTAATAATATAATAAATCTAGACCTTCTGCTTTGATATTCCATTTTTTTAAAAAAAGTCAAAATCGATGTTTTCTCTCTTTCCTACCCCACCATTTTGCACATTATTGGAAAGAAAAAAATGAATAAAGAATCTAGGCAGTGATTTCAAATGTTAATTTTACAGTTTCCTAAAATTACTTCATTTAAATCAAATGACAAAATGGTGATCTATTTTTATGACTCCTTTCTTCTAGTCATTTAGTAATTTCTTATATTCTTATTTTATTCATCTTATTTTATTTTATTAGATTCTTAGGTAGAAATATAAAATATAAAGCAACAAGGTCTATCATGCTATCTTTCATTTTGTGATCCTATTTTTAGGTTTCTATCATGCTGATAGAATACAAAATTACTGTCCACAGTAGTACTATGCATGATGGTAATATTGAATGTGGCTTTTGATATGTTTGGGGAGAAGGAAACTTTTTAATTTTAAATAAAAACATCAAAAATATGGTAGCCATAGAAGATGAAAGAACTCATAAAATACAAGAATGCCTTTGTTAATCTCCAACATCAGGCAGTCAAATGATGAGCTTTTTACTTTTATACACATTATTTCTGCTGCTAAATTGGATATAATGTGGGAGTTGGTAGACCTCCATTTTTTATATGTGTGAACACTTCTATTGTGGATTTAAGCATACAACAGCACATTTGTGTTATTAGCTCAAGTTTTATGATGTTTTGCAAATGAGAATTTGGTAAAGGAAAGAATATGAATATATATATCTGTATCTATATTTATTTATTATGTACACATATAGAAGTGAAAAATTTAAATTATTTAAATAAATATTTCTTACACTGTAACATCAAGAAGTAAAGAAAGAATACAATAAGCTTTTTTATTTTACATCTTTTCTAATTAGTTATACATGAGAGCAGAATGCATTTCAATTAATACTACACAAATGGAGCATAATTTTCATTTTTCCGGTTGTACACAATGTAGAGTCGCACCATATGTGTAGTCACATATGTGCCCAGGATACTGATGGCATTACCACCATCATTACTGCCCTTTTCCCATGTCCTACCCACCATTATGAACCATCATCTACTTATGAGAGAAAACATTCAGCCTTTGGTTTGGGGGGATTAGCTTACTTTACTTAGTATGATATTCTCTAGTTCCACCCATTTACCTGCAAATGCCATAATTTCACTCTCTTTTAATGCTGAGTAATAATCCATTGTGTATATGTACCACAGTTTCTTTATCCAGTTTCTTCATCTATTGAAGGGCATTTCAGTTGGTTCCACAGTTTAGCCATTGTGAATTGGGCTGCTATACACATGGATGTGGGTGCATCACTGTAGTATGCTGGTTTTAAGTCCATTGGGTATAGACCAAAGAGTGGGATAGCTGGGTCAAATGATGGTTCCATTCCAGGTTTTCTAAGGAATCTCCAACTACTTTCCAGAGTGGTTGCACCAATTTACAGTCCCACTAGCAATGTATGAGTGTACCTTTTTTACAACATTCTCACCAACACTTATTATTGCTTGCATTTTGATAACTGCCATTCTGAATGGAGTTAAATGAAATCTCAGACTTGGTTTGATTTGCATTTCTCTAATTACTAGTGAGTTTGAGCATTTTTTCATATATTTGTTGATTGATTGTACATCTTCTTTTGAGAAGTTTCTGTTCAGATCCTTAGCCCAGTTATTGATTGGGTTATTTTTATTTTTATTTTTTTGGTGTTAAGTTTTTTGAGTTTTTTATATATCCTGGAGATTAGTGCTTTATCTGATGTATGCATCGTAAAAATATGCTCCCATTTTGTAGGCTCTCTCTTTACCTCATTGATTGTGCCTTTTGCTGAGAAGAATCTTTTTAGTTTGAATCCATCCCATTTACTAATTCTTGATTTCTTTTCTTGAGCTTTAGAAGTTTGGTTAAGGAAGTAAGGACGTAATCCAACAGGATGAAGATTTTGGGCATCATTTTTCTTCAATTTTGTGAGGGTCTCTGCTCTAATTCCTAGATCTTTGATCCACTTCGAGTTTTGTGCATGGTAAGAGATAAGGGCTTACTTTCATTCTGCTGCATATGGATTTCCAGTTTTCCCAGCATCATTGTTGAAGAAACTATCTTTTCTCCATTATGTTTTTGGCACTTTTGTCTAGTATGAGGTAAGTGTATTTATGAGAGATTATCTCTGTGTCCTCTATTCTGTATCATTGGTCTACAAGTCTATTTTGGTGTCAATATCATGCTTTTCTTTACTATTCCTCTGTAGTATAGTGAAAGGTCTGGTATTTGATGCCATGTGCTAAGTATTGCTTTGGCTATTCTGGGTCTGTTATTTAAAAAAATGAATTTCATGATTGCTTTTTCTACTTCTATGAGGAATGTCATTGGGATTTTTATTGTAATTCCATTAAATCAGTATAATGCTTTTTGGTAATATGGTCATTTTGACAACATTATTTCTGCCTGTCCAAAAACAAGGGACAACTTTTAATCTTCTAAGGTCTCCTTTAATTGTTTTCTTTAGCACACTGTAGTTTTCATTGTATAGGTCTTTCACCTCTTTTGTTAGGTTAATTCCCAAGTTAGGTGTTTTTTTTTTTTTTTTTAATGTTAAGGCTATTGTAACTGAGGTAGTTTTCCTAATTTCTCTTTCAGAGGATTCATCACTGATGTGCAAAAATGCATTTGATTTATGGGTGTTAATTTTATATCCTGCTATGTTGCTGAATTAATTAGTTGTTTCTAGAAGTTTTCTGGTGGAAATTTTCAGATACTTTAAGTATGTTGTTGGCAATTAGTGATTGTGTTCTTCTTTTCCTATTTGTATCCCTTTAATTTCTTTTGACTGTCTAATTGCCCTGACTAGAGTTTCAAAGACTATGTTAAACAGCAGTGTAAAAGAGGACATCCCTGTATTTTTTCAGTTTTTAGAAGAAAGGCTTTTAATTTTTCTCCATTTAGAATGATGTTGGCCTTGGGCTTAGCATAGATAGCTTTTACAATGTTGAGATACGTTCCTATTATCCCTAGTTTTTCTAGTGTTTTGAACATGAAGGGGTGCTGTGTTTTGTCAAATGCTTTTTCTGTGTCTAATGAGATGATCATATGATCCTTATCTTTAAACCTATTGATGTGATGAATTACAATTATTGATTTCCATATGTTGAACCAACCTTGCATTCCTGAGATGAACTCCTTTCTTTTCTTATGTCATTAAAAATTTACATTGGGGCTGGGGATGTGGCTCCAGCGGTAGCGCTCTTGCCTGGCATGCGTGCGGCCTAGGTTCGATCCTCAGCACCACACACAAAGATGTTGTATCCACTGATAACTAAATAATAAAAAAAAATAAAAAAAAATTACATTGAAGTTTACTTCACAAACTAGATGATCATAAAATTAAACAGAAAGTCTAGCAGAAAGAATTCATCTATGTATGTATCAGAGTATTTGTACCATTGTGTTAGATTAGGTGATTTCTGGCAACATTCTCTCTGAAATACTGAGTTCTAAGGGGGAATTTTGTATATCTTACTCAATACTTAACTCCCCAAAGTCTAGGACAGTGCTTGATACAGGCTATATGCCAAAGCAATATGAGCTGAATAAATCAATAGCAGTTTGTAATGGGGTCTCTATTGATACAATTATCTGTGATAGTGTTCTCAACCTTGGCATAATTGACATTTTGAGTTAGTTTGTTTTGTTTTGTTTTTATTGTAGGAGAATGGCCTGTGCACTGTAGCATAGTCAGTAGCATTCTAGCTCATTGCTCAATTACCAAATGCCCCCAGGAGACAAAATTAATTGAGAAATGCAAACCCGTACAAAAATCAGCATCAATATCTTTATTTCTTGGTACAGAATCCATTTACCCAGCCAGTAATTCATGTCTGCTGTACTTTGCTAGTCATGATAATGCTTCGGCCTTCATCAGAAATTCACTATTTTTAAAAGTAATATTTTTACATACTACCTAGAGAATTCTTTGGGTATTTTTGCTAAATGCATGTGGAACAGCCTTTTTGTTTAATATGCCCATGCATAAACTGGTGTATTTGAGGAAGAATTTATGATACTTTTCTGTGGAACAGGAGAATTAAATTATTCACTTCTTGAACACTTATATACTATCAGTGCAATTAAAGTGAATACAGCCATTGCAGAAAACAATATGGTGTTTCCTCAAATTTTTTTTTAAAACTACCATGTGATCCAGCAATCCCACCTCTGGATATATATATATGTTTGCATATAGGGGAGACATCTGCACTTGCATGTTCATCATAACATTATTCACAACAGCTCAAGTATGGAAGCAACACCATCAGAAGAATGAATGTTTGTATATATGCAAACACAATGAAAAAACATTCAACCTTTAAAATCAAAAATGGAACTGTCATTTTTAACAAAATAAGTGAGCTGAAGGACATTAAACTATGTGTAAAACCAGAAGTAGAAAGACAAATATCATATGATTTCACCGATATGTGAAATCTGAAATGGTTGAACTAAAAAAAATAGGAAGTAGAATTATGGAATGGTGGTACCAGAGCTAGAAGAGACACCGGGGTGATGGGAAAAGGGGATAGTGTTGACCCAAGTGTACTAAACTACATTTAGACAAAGTAAGCTCTAATACCCTTTTGCACAGAATGGTAACTAGAATAACTACAATAAATAACGATGCATAGTATATTTCAAAATTACTAAAAGAATAGATTTTAAATGTCTCACCACACAAATACACAAATATTATAAAAATGTGATAATGTGCACTTAATTTTTAATCAGCTTAATTTAATCATTTCACAATGTAAACATATGTTGAAATATGATACAATAAATATATGATAGGTACAATTGTTATTTATTAATTAAAATAATGAAAAATATTACTTCCTTCTTATAAAATAAAAAAACAACAATTATGAAATAATAATGGAATTAGGAAAGAATATTGTGTGGAGGAATTAGTGTATTCATTATCAGATTATTTCCTGTTTTAGTCAGATATTTCATGCCTCTGACTAAAAGATCTGACCAGAACAATTTCAGAGAAGGAAATATTTGTTTGAGGGCTCACAGTTTCAGAGGTCTCAGTCCATGGACAGCCAGCTCCATTCTTCAGGGCTCCAAGTGAGGCAGAACATTATGGTAGAAGAGTGTGGACAAGGGAAGCAGCTCATATGACAATCAGAAAGCAAGAGAGTGAAAAATTCCACTCTCCAAATACAAAATATATACCCTATAGCCACACTCCCAGATGAACCATTTCCTCCAGCCATACCCCACCTGCCTACAGTTACCACTTAGATAATCCCATCAGGGATTAATTCACCAATTGAGGCTATACCCAATCTTTTCTTGTTCAAATCTATCTGCATTGTTTCATTTGTGAGCTTTTAGGGGACACTTCACATCCAAACCATAACATATCCCTATTAAACCTTAAAATATTTAGTCTATATTAAGAATATGTCTATATTTAGTCTATATTAAGAATATGCTTCTGTCAGCACTCAAATGAGGAATCTTGATTTCAATAAACATAAAACCTTCCCTTAAATATATATATACACACACACATTTATATGCATTTGCTAAAAACACATATATATAATTTAAATTAGATTATCTGTTTTAAATGATTTCAAATTAAGAAAAACATATAGGGAAGAAGGAAATTGGAGGATTAATTACTTGAAGTATGATTCTTGTTATTTCAGTAGTTTTAAATTTAAACAATAATTTAAGTATCTAAGGGCCTTAACCTATGAAATAACACATATTGATTAGGTAATTTATGGGGTACAATTCTCTTTGAACAATTAATTTGTGTGAGCTGGTGTTTACTTCTGGATGGAAATATGAGGTGCTCTATGTATGCCACTTCAGTGAAACAAACATTCTTAGCAAAAATATAATAATTCAAAGTTATAAGATGATTGAGTTGTGGAGACCTCATGTACAGTATAAGGACTACAGCTAATAATAATGTCCACTTGAAATTTGCTAAGAGAGTTCTTGAGTGTTCTCAACATATACACATATATAAAAGTAGCTAAGATGGCTATGCTAATTAGCATGATGGTAATATTTCAGAATGTATATCGAAACATCATGCCATACACCATAGATATATACATCTTTTTAATATTTTCAACCATTAAAGATAGAAAAAAGGCCTTTGTAAAGAGACCATATTTGTTTATAGAGTGGTGTAGTAAATCATACTGTATTCATGATATAGCTCAGAATATACAGAGCAGTCACCTGGCAATTCATAGAGCCTCACTCCTGCTGGGGCCACTGCCATCGGGCACACTGTGTGCATGCCAAAGGATGTGCCTACTGAGGAGCCACTTCAGAGACTTCTGACCCCTGTGGCAGTGGACTGTGGTAGACAGACCTCACTGAAAGTGTTCAACCAGTCCCTTAAAAATGAAAAAGTGGGGGATAGGAAGGACAGCAGAATAAAATAGACATTGTTATTGCTGTCATACGTGACTGCATGACCAATGTGATTCTGCAACCTATACACTCAGAAAAATGAGAAATTAAACCCCATCTGATTCAAATGTATGATATGTCAAGATCATTGTACTATCATCTGTAACTAATTAAAACAAATTTTAAAAAGTGTAACAATATATTAATCTCTAAGGAGAGGGGTCAGGACTCAGAGTTTCTGTATTTTTTATAATTTATGCTTTCAACCAAAAATTATGAGATATGTTGTGAGAAAGAGATGTGTGACACAGAAAACCAAAATAAGAGGCAACAAAAGTGGCCTCCCTGAGGGTGCATATGTCAGACTTAATAGACCTCAAAACAGCCATTACAAATACATCAAAGTACCAAAGGCAACCCTGCTGACAGAAGTAAGGAAGTTATGAGGTTATCACTTAGTTAAAGAGAAGATATCAATCAAGATGCAGACCTGATAAAAAGAACCAAATGGAAGCTCTGGAGTTGAAAAGGGCAAGTACTAAAATGCAAAATTCTTGAGATGAGCTGAAGAAAGACTTAGAAACTAACAAAGAATAAGATAAAGATTGCTAATAGGAATCCCTATTAATTCAGGCTGTAAAATCCCTATTATGCAATCCAAAGAGCAGAGGGGAAAATACAGAAAAAAATGAACAGTGACTGAAAGAAAAGTGGGACACCATTAAGTGCACAAACGGATGCTTCATTAGTTAATAATAATGCATAAATAGTGGTGCAACATTTTGGATTATAGCAAATGCACCATACTAATGTCAGATGTTAATAATAAGGGGAATTGTGGAGAAGAGTGAGAGAATACTGTATTTTCTCTTAATTTTTCTAAGAATTGAAAACTGCTTAGTAAATAGTATTTATAATTTTGAAAATTTTTATTATTAAAATTAACTAAAGTACCTTCAGATTGGAATGTGGAACTTATTTGCAACTCCGATGAAAATTTGATTGACAGTCAATTCAAGCACACAGACTTCCTAAACTTAAGAGGAAAAAGGCAAGTTTCTTAAAATGGTATTACTTTCTAAAGCAAATGAATGTAAATAATTTTAAAATCATTAGCAGGTTTCTAAGTCAGACATAATAGGAATTATTAATTTAATTTTACTTTTTAGTTTGGTTTTCAGCTCTATCTAGAGTCAAGTTTGATGTGCAGACAGACTTTCTGTGCTCATGTAAAAATGGACAGCAGGATTTTCAGTATCATAACACAAAACAGATGTGGCTGGTTTCTGCTACTATAGATTAACATACATAATAAAATCTAATCTATGATAATATAGATTTGAATCATTATTAAATTCAAATGTAGATTCAAATGTATTTCTTATAAAGTTGGAAATACAAATAGGTCATAGATTTCTAATAAGTTTTTCTTTGGAAGTAGAGATTGGTGATTATTACATCCTGACCACTGAACTGTGTACAAAGCAAGAAAATGATACACAACCTATTGAAAGATTATGTAAATATTTCATGGAAGGAAATACCACTAACAGACAAACTGAAAGGAACTTCAAAATACTCTTTTTTGAGCCCATAGTTATTATTTCTTTCACAAGAAAATAGCAGTATTTGTTCCTCAACAGTTGAAAATTAGAAGGTAAGCACTTCAGTATTTTCATACTTAACATTTTAAATTGAAAACCCATATTAATATTAGAAAGTAGAGAAAACTATTTTAGTACATTAAAAGAAATTCCAAGAAAATTATACAGCATCAAAAATTTGCTATATATTATGAATGCAATATTTATAACTAAGTGGCTTTTGATAAAACTAGGATTTAAGAAAACTAGAATTTTATATTCATGTCCACTATTTCTTTTATTTTCTTTTTGATAAAATGGCACCTCTCGTTTCTTTAACCTTTTCTTCACTTTCATCCTTCATCCACTTACTTTCCACATACACATTCAGTGCTACCCCCTTTTTCTTCTTGCCTCAATTGTACTAAAAATGGGTATAAAACTATCTAATGTTTTTAATGAGTTTTGTATGTACTTACTGTTATTTATGGAGACATTAGGAAGGGTAAGAGAGGGGTTCATTGTGTTAGAACTTCATGATTATATTATGATGCAAACATATTTATTTCTCTGCAACTTTCTATGATTGAAAAAAAATTCATTTTGCTTCCAACATCTCTACCACTAAGCACTTTGGGGCATTGTTTGCACAATAACAATATTTCTAAACATTGGGTACACATAAGGAAGAGTTATGATTGCAAATATTCTGTGAAAGAAAGAAGCTTTATTTGCTATAAAAAAGAAGGCTGAAACTGGAAAGCATTTCACAGAATGCAGTGCCTTGCATGGACATCTTATTTCAGTTTGTTTCAGGCTACCTTGCTGCCCCATAAAACACAGACAAAATCCCTCTCCATACAGTATTCCCTTGGAGTTTAATTTCCCTTATTTTCATGAATGCTTGGGGACATGGCATTGAATTTTTTTTTATTAAGTTCACAAGTTTACTTGGGATTATTATTGATAAAGATATTAAAATGTTATTTTGAGATGTTATTCAGCAAGTGGTACTGAAACATATAAAATAGATTACATGAGCCGATTAGACTTTAATGAAGGCCAGCTAAAGCTGAATAAGTTGTAATATCATTTCCCAATAGTCACATTTTGAGGGGTTGGGGAAAGGAGCAACAATAAAAACAAAGTGAAACCACAGATTCAGAATCACAGTAAATGCCTTAGGAGTATTTCCCTTAGGAAAAATAGTGTTGGCTACCAGGCTAATTTCAACATCTCTTTTCTCCTCTTCTCCATAATAGTGTGATTAGAATCTGACTTTAAATACTGTATTTTCTATCTCATTCCTAATTTAATCTCAATATTTACTATCATTTGTCTAATTTGATCTTATCCAAATAATAATATTCCATATTCAGGTAATCTAAAGAAAATCATTCTTATTCCATTAAAATTCTGCTACTTAACTTAAAAAAATAACTATTTTCTAATTTGAGTTTGCATGTGGGATAAAAATGAAAACAACAGAAACAACTAAAACACCACCAATATAAACACAATTCCATGAAAACAGAATCAGAGGTCATACAGGGTTTAACAAAATATAAAAAAATACAAGCTGAAGTTCAGATGTACCTGAGGTTTGAATTTCTATTTTACTGTTTATCTACAACAAAAGCTTGGAACTTTTACTTAACAGCTCCCAGTCAGGCGTTGCTCAATTTAAAATGTGCCAATAATACCCACATTGCTGGGTTGTGAGGATTTATTCATTCTATACCTATTTATTAAGACTCTATTACATGCCTATTTGAGTTCTAGCTAATGGATGTGTAAAATACAAATAAATGTGACCTTCAAAGAGTTACAGTCTAGCACAGCAGGAAAGACAAATGTGAGCAAAACCACAGACTAATGTATTAACCACAGTGAAAGATATGCACACAGGATTCGGTAGATACACAAAGTATCTCCAAACTGGCTTTGCACAAATGACCTACCTTGCACCAAAGAATAAAGGCGTAGACTTAGGAATCTGATGAATCATCGCTGTATGTGCAAATGGTAGTCAGTGTTATTATGGCTAAAGTTTGCTCCACAGTTTGGCAAAGGGATGAAGATAGATCTTTTAACAATGGTAATCCAGTCATGGCATTCATTCAGTGAAACATGGAACAAAGAGGACTTGATGCCAATATTTATGTAAAGACTGGCCAGAAAGAAAGAGGTCTGCAGAAGGTGGCCCAAGTTCCAATTCAAAGATAATAGGAAAGAAGGACCAAAGTGAAGGGCTAGCAACTGAGAGCAAGTAACAAGATTCAGAGGAAAGATCACCTTACTCCTAGATACACACACACACACACACACACACACACACACACACACCACAGAGATGTGCAACAATGAGGCCTCTGAGGAAGAGATTTTGAGATACATTTTTGAAAAACAAGACCTATCAATTGCCTTACCATGAAGTGTCAATAATTTGTAATATAAAGTTCTTTCATTTAGGCCTGTCTTTTGGATCATGGGAGACACTTTGCTAAGAGTCCCTAGAGTTTGCAGGGACCTTATTCATTTAGCAATTTTATGTTTCAGGCCAACAAATCTGGATCATTTCTCTTTGTAAAGAGAAGTAAACAGACTTGTTTTAAAAATAACCTAGCAAAAGCATTTTGATGTAAATGAGTAATTATCTTTCTAAAGCCTGAAAGCAAAGTTAAGAGGTCAAGTGAGAAACCTGCTACAATTTAGAGACCCACCTTAGTTTTCAAAAGCCAAATATGTAATTGATGATTTGTATAAGAAAGGACAAAAAGATCAAGCCAATTACTCACTGGTCCAAAGCCAAGACTTTTTAAACGACCACTTAACTTTTTTTTTCATGCTTTAAAGAAAATTATGTTGTACAGCTTGGAATTCAATATCATGCAAAAAGTTCTTAAGACTGGATTTTAACTCTCATGTTAAATAGGTAAATCAAAGGTGTGGTGGTGCACATATTTAATTCTAGCCTCTTGGGAAGCTGAGGCAGGAGGATCACAAGTTTCAGGACAGTCTCTGCCACTTAGTGAGACCTTTTAAAATAAGAAGAATAATTTTTAATAAGTGGGGCTGGGATGTAGCTCAGTGGTTGAGTGCCCAAGTCCAGTGCCCATTACTATTCCTATTACTACTACTTCTACTACTACTACTACTGATACTATAGCTACTACTTCTAATAATAATAATTTAAAATTAGTTTTAAGTAGTTCAAAGTTAGAAGCAAAATGTTGTCTAGCATCCTAAATTATTTAAATAGGTTTGAATAAAAATATTATTAAACAGCCACAGATTAAACAAAGAATATACATATAGATTATGTACATATATGTTTTTTCCTAAACAACACTGTGTCCACAGGATTTAAGCATGGAGGTGCAATCATCTCAATCATCTCTGAGCAATGGATTGATGGTTTGCTCAGGAGAAGCTATAACATCTTAGTGAGAATATTTAAACAGTCTTTTTCCCTCAATAATATTCCAAATATTATTAGTTGTATTAATAATGCTACTAGTGGCATTCTTGCTCCTTTACAGGACATGGGAAAGTTGTCTGATGACTGTCACCCTTCAGCTACTTTTCCCCTCTTCTTTGTTTCCTTTGGTTTTAATTCTACCATAATTCATACACATATAGCATTCAATTGCAATGTTTTAGGCTCCATCCACTGTCTGTAGTTAGCATGTGTGGGTAAATTATGAGGAAGTTGCAATGAGCATCCAATACCTCCTCTACTCCCCTCCTAAAGAAATTCACCCACAAATAGTGCATATGTGGGTTCATTTAACAACCATATGCAGATGTTAGCTGCATGGTGATCTTGTTGGATTAATAAAGATTCTGTTATGTAAATTTATGCTCTCATTATTATTGTAATATTTTAAAACATCTATTTTTTCCTGACTGCCAGTGCCAAATAAAAATTTAAAAAATCAATCTGTGAATCCTTCATTAACTTATAGACAGGAGTTTCAAATCATTTTATGAGAGATTCTTCCCTTAGTCCTGTTGTAATAGAAAATAAGTGGCTGTTACTTACTTATTTGTTTGTTCATAGGAATCTCTTCTATTTATAACAATCTTTGAGGAATTTAGGCTCCATTGTTAATTTCTGGATCTTAAATTACTTTCAGACATTTGACTAAAATACATTTCCAGCCTGAACATAAACAAAATTGAAGCATTTTAAAACAGATATTCCTAGACATAAAACATGAGGGTTGAGGATCCTACTAAAGGGAAAATGAGCAAAAATAAGAATGAACAAAAAAGACAATCCATCAGATTTACTTTGTTGTGCTTCATTTGCATTTGAAATTATTTCCTTGCCATTAGTATATGTCTTATAATTAAATGTGGTACTCAATTTAAAATTGATGAAAAGGATCTATTCATCATAAATATCTATAGTTAGAATATATTTTACAATCGTAAATCTTTGATTTTACTTATATGAGTAATAATTTGCCTTTCATTAATGCTCTTTATGATAAATCAATCTATGATTGGAGATATGAAAACATAACATGAGATGTAATTTTAATTTCTGTCTTTTTATTTGATGTCAACTTTACCCCCAAAATTAATTTGGACAAGACAGATCTATTTTGTTCTTTAACAAATACTGAACATTGAGTTTAATTTTTCTTCCTTTTTCTTTCTTTCCACATTTTTTGATTGGTTCATCATAGTTGTACAGACTGCTAGGATTTGTTGTTACCTAGTCATACATGCGCATGATGCAATGTGGCCAAAATCACTTTCCAGTGTTTCATCCCTTAATTTTTCTTTCTTTATTCTTTTGGTGTGATTGGGGATGGAAGCCAAGGTGCTTTACCACTGGGGACATTCCTAATACTTTTAGTTTTCCTTTGAGATAGGTTCTCACTAAGTTGCTCAGTTTGGCCTAGAATTCTCCCCTCCTACCTCATCCTCAGAGTATCTGGAATTACAGATGTACACTATCACACCTAGTTTTATATATGTATATATATTTTTAAAAAAATTTTTTTAAAAAGAAAACTGTTCATCTTTCCCAAACCAACTTTGCCAACCCAATGTCCTCTTATTGGAGTTAAATATTTTAAAGATATTTTTCGTACCTTTCCTTTATTTTTGCCTACTAGTATAACCTATTAGTATAAATTACCTCTAACCAGCAATTAAAGGCACATGCCAAGGAAATAATTCTAGACCTTAAACACAAAATTAGTCTAGTTATACTCAGCAGGGAGGCATGAGTGAGCAGAAACTACTTCTTGAAAAGGCAATCGTACCCAGTCTGCCTTCAGGAACTTCAAGAACCCAGATTAAGTATATTATTTGTGGGACCTGCAGTGTCAGACACCTAAAAATAACCTTTCCTAATCTCCTGACTTAGAAGTCACTCTTTGACCCTTTTTGAAATTGTTTTCTGCCCCCAAGAAAATTATGAATGTGGATTGCTTTGAGGTTTCATTTCAAGAACTCTACTCTTCTAAGAAGACAAAATATTTTAAAATTGTCACAATTATCTAGGAATTCCATTGCCTTGCTTCTTTTATACCTTGTCCTTTCTAGGACTACTCATTGTGACCTTTTTCCTGTCCTATGGTAACTACCCCTATCCTAGTCAATGTCTGGTCCTATTTGTGTAGAACCATCAAAGCAAAGCAACAGGGCTGGTAAAAGAAAATGAGAAGAAATATTAGGCCAATGAATTTCTAGATGTCTTTCTTTTTGTGTCATATAAGTAACTTATTTTACTGTGTTCTTTAAGTCTAGATGGTTTTCCAAATGCCATAGTTGCACAAATGTGAGAAACTGAATCATCTCCATCTCTCTATTGCTAATTGGTTCCTTCTCCACTGTCCTCTTCCAGAACAAGGTCAATGCCACCAGCCTACCTTTTAAAAGGTAGAGGGCTCCCTCCTGTGGGCAAGTAGCTAAAATAGTCCCCTTGGCAACAGACAACTCCAAACCCTGACATCAAACACTGAGAAACCCCCAAGATTGTATTCTCAGAAGAAAATAGGAAATGGAAGAAAGCCTTAGAAAGAAAAGTAGCACTGAAAAAGAATGGTGATAGAGGCTTTTTAAAGAATCAATAGAATAAATGCTAGAGGAAATAAAGAAACAGAAGGGCCAAAGCATGCATATAACAATTAGATAACGGAAAGAATGAAAGGGGAGAAAGGAAGAGTATAGGAACATATCCAAAAATATATAACTAGGACACACTTTTTGATCCAAACACATGATGACAATCTTTTTTAAAAGTCTAAAAAAATGACTACTGGTGCAACTATTACTTTAAACATTTAAGTAATTATCAGAATTTTTCTAATGTTTTCCAGGTAATTGACCACTGTAACATGTTGGTCTCTAATATTATCCTTACATAAAATCCAAAGGAAAACGTGTATTCATTATACTGAGATGCTAAGTCTGAGATATGAGCAATAATATGTTTTCTGTTTTAAAAATGCTATCACATAATGCTATAATTGTGTTTTACTATGTGTCAAGCACTATGCAAAAAAAAAAAAATAGTGCATCATCTATTTAATGAACTAGTAGATGAAAAAGCCATGAAAGAAGAGCATGGGGGCTGGGGTTGTGGCTCAGTGGTAGCACGCTTGCCTAGCATGTGTGACACACTTGGTTCAATTCTCAGCACCACATACAAATAAGTAAAATAGATGTCTTTTAAAATAGATGTCTTTTAAAGGTCCATCAACAACTAAAAATATTTTTTAAAAAAGAAGAAGAGCATGTTTGACATGTCTTTAATGATTTCTGCAACTGGAAGTGAAGACAGGGTATGTAGCATGTAAAAGAGGTTACAGAAATAAGAAGGTTTACAATAAGTAGGTCCTTGCTGTAAGATATTGTAAGATCTTTGCTTCACTATGAGCAAGTGTGAAGTCTTTGAAGGGTTGTATAAAGAGTAGTGACATATTATAACTCGTCTTTTAAAAGGATCTTTCTTCTGTTGCCAGAAAATTAGAATGTGGTTACTAATATTAGAAACAAATAGATCAAACAGAAGGATACTGAAACAAAAGATCTCAATGAGCCTTGATGGTGGTTTGAATGTGGAAAACTGTGGTATTGACAGAGATTTTTTTTTTCAAAATATATTTCAAAGGTATACAGAACTTGCTAATGCATTAAGTAGAGTAAGAATTGAAGAAGAAAGGTAAGGATTACTTCAAAATCATGAACTTTGGGCCCTTGAAAAATAAAATTGATTTTTAGTAACAAGGGAAAGGTACTGGAAAAAATTAGCTTTGGGGGAATTAATAGTTTTTTGTATGTTAATGAGATTGTATTAGATATTTATCTCAGTAAATATCTAGTAAAAAACTCCCTAAGTCAGAGTCTGAAACAAAATATGTGTAAATGTGATGCTAGGGAATGCCTTCACTGAGAAAGAAATGTGAAAGAAAGAGGAATAAAGTAAAAAAGGAGCAAGAAGTGGTGTCTGGTGCATCACTGAGTTGGCCAGCTCTTGGATCAAGCACTCCCAAGAGGTCTTGTAGAATAAAGCATCACAGATGAGAAGGAAGAAGGGAAAAGCATTTATCCACCAATTGATGTGTCTTATCACAGATTGACCTCAAGGGCAATATTACTCTACACATCCAAAGTTTGCATTTATTGACATCAAGACCATGTCAGTTTAGTTTACGTTCAGTGAAAGAAGGGACTCTGTGGGGTGGGAGACCACTCTCTGGTCAAACCCTTGTACAATTTGTGCCTCAGCCATTGGCTGGGCTAAGATCAAACTCACTTGTTAAACAGCATGAAAGTAGACAATTTACCAAGGTAAGACTGATGTGATATGAGATGACACACTAGAAGAATCTGTGTCATATCCAATTGTAGATATCAAATAGGCAGTCAGTTACCCGTGAACCTGGGAGAAATGGCTAGATAGACAAATTTAAGCCAGACCCCATAAATGAAAATGTTGATAAATGTAACTATACAAAAATGAGCTATTTCTTTATGGTTAACACCGTCAGAGGTCAGAGGAAAAAAAGAAAAAGAGGAGACTTGAAATAATAATGCAAAGTTTTAAATTTCCTACGTTTATAGCAAAGTCACACGAAACAAACAAACAAAAAAAACCAATAGAATAAACAAAGAAGAAAATGAAAAAAAGAAAACATACATCCAGAAAAGTTTTTTTTTTTTTTTATGCCCACCTTTTACACACAGCTATTTACAGTCTCCTCATCAGAAACAAATATGGGTGTGTGTGTGAACCTTTTTAGCTTCTAGGGAATGACCACCATATTCGTTAAAGTCTTCTATTTCTGTGTTGATCCTCTGCATACTTATTCCATCTACTATTAAAATGAGTATTGAGATAATTTTGTTCAGTTGTCTCTCTTTCCATTAATTCTATCAGGTTTTGCTGACAGAGTTTTGGGACTTTGATGAATAATTTACAATTGTTCTATCTTCCAAATATATTGATCCATTTATCATTACAGAATTATGGACCTTGTCAGTAGTAACATTTTTTATTTACATCTGTTTTGACTGATGTTAGTACAGACACAATTGCTCTCTAGTTTAGTAATTGTGTAATGTACTTTCTTCCCCCTTTTACTTTTAACCCTTTCTTATTTGAATAACAAGAATGTCTTGTAGAGATCATAAAGTGTAATTATAATTTTTAAATGTATTCTTTTTGATTGGACATGGTGGAGTTTAGATCTATTTTTCTGTTTTCCATATTTATTATGTTTTTTTTCTTTTTTTCCTCTAGTACTACTTTCTTTCATGTTAAATAGATGTTTTTCTATATATTATTTTAGTTACTTCATGGGCTTTGGGCCCATGAAAAATTCATTCACATTTTTACTATTTTCTTAGTGTTTCCTATGGGGATTAGAAAAAGCATTGTAATTTCAGAAAATCTAAAATAGTCTAACACCAAAGTTAGGTAGTACACAAAATCGTGTGGCCCTATATCTGTTTTCCTTTGTTTTATACTACTTATGTACAAACTACATGTTATTTACATTATAATCCTTTCAGTACAGTTTCATACTTATTACTTTTGCTGTTGTTTTTTTCAAATAGGATAATTAGAAAATACAAATAAAAGTGTATTATACTGACTTTGATATTTGCCTTTGTCATTACTTTAATGGTATAATTTCTGTATTTTTAAAATTGCAATAATTTTAAATTCTGACATGAGATCCCCCTTTCTCATGTAAAAACGTGTTAGGGGTCCCCAAACAGAACATTCCATTTTATGTATTTGGGGTTTTTGGTTTTTTTGCCCATAGATGTAATTTATTTCTTGATATGAATTTGAGTTATTATACAGTTTTTTTCTTGTTTGTTTGTTATTTATTTCAACCTGAAAAACTACCTTTTACCTTTCCTGCAAAGCAGGTCTGCAAACAAGGAATTCTTTCAGTTTTTGTTTACTGGGATTTTTTTCCTTTAATCATTGAAGGCGAGTTTAGCTGGATATAGAATTCTCAGTTTACAGTATTCTAAAACTTCAACTGTATAATCCCATCATCTTCTAGTATCCATGGTTCTTGATGGAAATTCAGTTTTTTAATCTTTCCCAAAACCTTAAATGTAAGTTCTTTTCTCCTACTTAAATAATTTTGCAGGACTTCTTGAATATGAAGATTGATATTGTTCATCTAATTTGGAAGAGTTTTGATGATTATCATTCAGATAATATTTCCCCACCCTTTTCTCTGACATTCTATGTGTATACAGGTGCATTTGATATGAAGCCACATGTCTCTGGGAGTCTGCTCATATTTTGTTCTGCTTTTCAAACTTGATAATTTCTATTGACTTAGTTTCAAATTACTCTTTTTAATTCATCTGTGATCTCAAATCTGTTGTTTTGTCAATCTGTCATGATTTTAACCTCCTAAAGGCAAAATAAAAACTGATCAGCATGCCTGTTTTAGTAGGATAGTTGAAATATTTCCAAGAAAAGGAATACCATAGTAGCAATCTGCTTTGGGATATTTTCTATTAGCTGCTTTTCACCCCTCTGTGTTTTTAGAATATTTTACTATATCTTTACACTTCTTATAATTTGTTTTTAAAAACTGAACATTGTAGGTAACATATTGTAACATATCTGATAACAATGTCATCTTACTGAAAATCTGTCTTTGTTTTCTTCTTTTTAAATTAGTCATTGATCTTGTTTGTCTTGTTTCTAGTGATTTGTTCAGTAGCTTTCCTGGGCTAATTTTCTAGATTCTTTATTCCCATACTATGTGTGCATTGAATTATTTGCTAGCATTTTATTATTTTTTTTAAGTTTGTGTTTATTTTTAAGCCTGAGTGCCTCATTGTCACCTCTGTATCAGCAGAGAGATTGGTCAGAAGATTTTTCTAAATTCCTCACCTGTTTGTCCTATGCTTTTAGTCAAGAGGATCTTCATATTTAGACTTCAGGAAACTTGCAAAACAGCCTTAGCTTTAATTTCCTCTGCTTAGGGCTTCAGGATCAGCCATGGTGATTGAATAGGGCCCTCTCCTTTTCCAAGGCTTTCTTAGGCATGTGGCGTTTTGTTAGATCTCCAGGAAAAGGTCACAGTTTTTTGGAGTCCCTAAGGGTGGTCTAGTTCTCCAGGTTCTTGTTTGCTGAAACTGAAATCACAATCATAGGCAACATCAATGCTGCCAGCATGTTGTTATTGTTTCAATGATGTCCTAGGGCAGGGCTGTTTCTGTTGAACTGATTCTGAATCAAAGCATATATCCATGTATTGTTAGACTGGAGATTATACATGAAACCTCAAGACTGGACAAAACAAAAGAACAGAATATTAACTCAGTAGGGTGCTTTTACCACAGCTAAGTCCATCCTCTTAGTATGATTCAAGGCTTCAGGTTTTTGACTATGTCACCACTAAGCTGCAGAGGGAGGAGGCATGATATTAGTCACACGTCAAAGCATTTCAGATCTTGCTAACTTTACTGAGGCTTCACAGCTTATTTTGGATTTTCAGTATGTTCTGTTTCCTTAATTAATTTCCAGAATTCTGGGATGTGAGACTTTAATGATTTTGCTCATAATTTTGTTGAGGGAGTATATTTTTATTGAACTCATAATATGACATTCCAGAAATAAAATTAACCCATTGTGAAAATCTATATTAAAGGTGGAATTTTATTTTCTCATGCCAATTATTCATAAGTACACATTTAAGTAAATAGAAATTAATAAGAGCAGCTTTTGAAATGGACATTTTTTTTGGTCTAAGATTACTACCACTGTGATTTTGTAAATGTGGAAAATAAATTAAACTTTAGAATTTAAGTTCAAAAAGTTTAAAACAAAAAGTAAAATTATAATTGAAAGGAATTAGACTTTGATCTGGCTACTATTATTACAAAATCTTAATATTTTGTATATCTTGGAAACAGCCAATAATTCCAGCACTTAAATGTTAGATTTAAATTGAAGAGAACTATGTTTTTATGTTTTCTGTAGCTTATAAAATCACATAAAAACATAATATAATTTCTAAGTGATTAAGAAATTATTTTTTAAAACAAATGAAAAAACTGAAAATGGAAACACCTTCTTAGTTCTTTCTGAAATATACTTTTAAATAATTGCATGATCAGCTTAATAGGTTTTTGGTTTCTAAATTCTCTTAAAGATTTTTAATTGCCATTCTCAGCAATTTGGGCTTGAAATATTTTGCTAAATAATAGAATTTTACTTTGTAGTTCACTTTTCTCTATGATTCAAACTAAAATATATGTAACAGTCAAAACCAAAATTTAGCATGGTAAACAGTGAATTAAATTCAATTTAGTGCAATATTTATTAAGGATAAATATTGTTTTAAGATAGTTTAGAAAATGTGGCTGCCAAGAAATTCATTTAATTTTGATCTGTTTTTACTACCTTAAAAAGTCATTAATAAATCTCTTCTTTGTACTTCAGTTTCCTTATAAATAAACTGGAAGTAATAATATTACCTGCCTCAAATCTGGTTTGAAGTAATAATATATTAGTTTACATCTTTGGATTTCTAGAACATTTAGGGTAATATATATACTATATACCTGCTACTGCATACTAGATGCTTAATAAGGATTAATATTCATTTCTGAATTGAGAATGGACCCTCTACTATGTACATCACAAATATTTTATAAATTCACTAAGTAGAATGAATTTGAGTTTCTGTCCTTGGAAGAGTTATTACAAAACCTTATCTTCACCCCAGATATTGAACTGATACGTGTGGCAACAGAAATTATCTTGTTAAAAGTCACTCTAACATTTAATAGGTGTTTTATACTTATATAAACTAATATCTTTCTCTTTCCTATGAAAATGTACTCTTTTGACACTGAAGGTTTTAGTAACATCCCTTATAAAACATTTTTAAATTTTGACCTGATTATCTAGCTTCTAGCAGACCAATCATTGCCTCCTCATTTTATTTATGTAGTGATAACACAGACGACGATTGAGACAATAGAGTTGTGTACACATTATAATTGAAAATTTATTACATAATTATGACTTGATACATTGATCCACTTCACTGATTTTATATATATATATATATATATATATATATATATATATATATATAATGTATACACATATCACTTGTGTATATAAATATGTATGTGTGTGTATGTGTGTGTGTGTGTGTGTGTGTGTGTGTGTATCGAACTAAAAAGCCTCTAAACAGCAAAAGAAACAATAAGCAAAAACGTATAGGATAAAATATTTATAAACCATATATTTGGTAAGAAGTAAATATCCAAAATATGTAGAGAACCAATATCCAAAAAAGGAAAAACAAGAAAAGAAGAAGATAAAGAAAGGAGTGGGGGGAAGAGAAATTGCTTTTTAGTATGTATGGGTCTTTTAATATTTTTTAAGAATACCATATGAATTTGAACACTCTTTCTTGTAAACCCCACTTGTGAGTCAGAATCATTAGTCAAATAAATGTTTAGAAAGTTTACAAAGTTTGATTCCTGACCTACTGTAATGAGTCACTCTGCATCACAGACAGGTTGACCAGATGCTTAGAGAATACAATACAGTGTCCAATACCTTGAGCTCATTCATCAAAGACATTTACTCAAAGGCTGCAGAGTCCTTTCTTCTATTAAAAAAGAAAGAAAGAAAGAAAAAACTTTAAAATGTGCTGCTGCTCTTTCATGGTGAGGCATAAATTGTTGTCCCAAGTTAGAAGAATTTCAAAATACAATTGCTTGATGAAATATCTATTGTCTAGTATCACAATGACATGCTTTTATGAATGGTCACATTTAGAAACATTATTTAATACATGCTTCCTATTTTTTATTAGTACCAAGAAGTACATCATCTTGGATCTCAGAGCTGAATCATAAAGTGACTAGGGAAGTGATGAACAGCATTTCTTTACATAATATGTTCAAAGGAATCTTACATCTTTTAAATTTAAGAAAAGGATAGATTTGAGAAATAAGAGTAGGAAAGTATGTTGCAGCAGACAGAATTCTCCAGAGAAACAGAACAAATAAGTTATTGATTAAATAGATAGATAGATAGATTGATTGATTGATTTTAAGAAATTGGCTCACATGATAGTGAAGATTGGCAAATCAAATATTTACAGGATAGAACAGAAGAATAGAGATCTAGGAAAGAATTGTGATTCAAATTCAGAGGAGAGTTAGGTGTGGTGGTGCACAGCTACTTGGAGTCGAGGAGCTGAGAAATGATCATGAGTTCAAGGCCAGCCTGGGCAATTTAGAGAGACACTGTCTCAAAACAAATTTTAAAAGGGTTGGGGGAGTAACTCAAGGGTTTGATATTCATTTTGCATACTTGCTGCACTGAATAAATTCCCAGTGCCATAAAAATGAATTAATGACAGAGACATAGCCACATTAATGTTTATAGCAGTGCAGTTCACAATAGCTAAACTGTGGAACCAACCTTGATGCCCCTCAATAGATGAATGGGTAAAGAAAATGTGGTATATATACACAATGGAATATTACTCAGCAATAAAAGAGAATAAAATCATGGTATTTTCAGGTAAATGAATGGAGCTAGAGAAGATAATGCTAAGTGAAGTTAGCCAATCCCAAAAAGCCAAAGGCCAAATGTTTTCTCTGATATAAGGAGGCTGATTCATAGGGGGCTTGGGACAGGGAGTATGAGAGGATTAGATAAACTCTAGATAGGGAAAAGAGGTGGGAGGGGAAGGGATGAGGGAGGGGGTAAAAAATAATGGTGGAACAAGATGGACATCATTACCTTAAATATATGTATGAAGACACAAATAGTGTGAATATTCTTTATATATATCATATACAACCAGATATGAAAAATTGTGCTCTATATGTGTCATATGAATTGTAATGCATTCTGCTATCATATATAATAAATTATATATCATATATAACAAATTAGAATAAATAAAAAAGATATACAAAAATGAATCAATCAATCAATCAATAAATAATTCCAGATATAAGCCAGGTACACACCTGTAATTCTAGCTATTTAAGTAGTTGAGTCTGGATGATCATAAATTCCAGGCAAGCAGGGCAACCTGGTGAAACCCACTCTATCTACTCTATCTATCAATCTCTCTAATATATATATATATATATATATATATATATATATATATATATATATATATATATTCCGGAGCTAATTGGCAGAATTCCCTTTTCAGGCAAAATCAGTCCTTTTCTATTAAGTCTTTCAACTGATTAGATGAGGAGACTTTTATACATCATGAATAGTAAACTAGTTTAAGTCTACTGATTTGAAGCAGATGCTCTGTTATAAGTTTACAGCACCTGTCATCCCAGCTAATTGGTAGGTAGAGGCAGAAGGATTTCAAAGTTTGAGGCTCCTCTGGACAATTTAGAGAGACCCTGTATCAAAATAAAATTTAAAAAGGATTGCATTTGTAGCTTAATGGTATTGTACTTACTTAGAGCACTTGAAATCCTCAGTTCAATACCCAGCACTGTGAAACAAACAAACAAAAAGTCCACTCACTTAAATTCCATAGTATTACCCTCAAATACCCTCAAAGCAAAATCCAGATGTCTTCAGCCAAATATCAGAGTAAAGTAGCCCAGACCAGTTGGTCTATCACTCTACCACCTCTTTCTTACTAACCTCTCTCAGTGGATACCAAGAAATACACTGATCATAGTTTCTAAAGCAATTTCTTTCCTAGGATGCAGATATTTCAGAATTATTTCTTTTATGAAAATAATGCTTGCCGGGCACAGTGGTGCGTGCCTATAATCACAGAGGCTCAGGAGGCTGAGGCAGGAGGTTCTCAAGTTTAAAGTCAGCCTGAGCAACTTAGCAAGGCCCTCAGCAACTTAATGAAAACCTGTCTCAAACTTAAAAATTAAATAGATAGATAGATAAAAATGGGAATGTGGCTCAGCAGTTCCTGGGTTCAATCTCCATACCTAAAAATAAAAAAGATAATTTTTAAAGTTGAGAATCAGTATGACTTAAGCACATTTTTAGTCTAGCTTTGTAGCCAATAAGTTTAAAGTGGATTTTCAGCAACTATTAATTTCATTAAATTTAATAAAATACTTTTCATAAATAAAAGTAAAAGTCTACAGTGATGGCATTGAAGAAAAGGAAATTTTAGACATTGTAGCATTATGAAATACTTTAACATGCATATTTCCCTTATAATTATCTTGGTTTTATTTTTCTCAGTTTACTGGGATATATAGCAATGCTCCTTAAAGAACATTCCACTAACCTCTATACTCAAAGGGTATTAATAGAAATTAAGTAAATACAAAAGATGTTCTGTATTCAAATAAGTTTGAGAAACACGGATCAGACCTTGCCTCAGTCATCTTTTACTGCCTTACTCCTCTAGAAAATATAAGCGTACACAGTGAATGTTCTTCTAGAACAGGAGATATAGTATACTAATTTTACTGAAGTGGTTTAACTACTGTACATCATTTTTTGTGATGCCATGTTGAACCACTGCTGCAAATATGTATTTTGAAATATTCTTCTTGGTTTGAAACTTTATTCTTCGTTTTCAAAATTTCATTGAATTCTCAAGCACTAACAAATAGATATTTTTAAGTAACTAATTAATTTATTTTAATTAGGTATATAGGCAGCTGAATGCATTTTGATTCACTGTGCAAAAATGCAGTAAAACTTTTCATTTCTCTGGTTGTACCCAATGTAATGTCTCACCGCATGTGCACTCATACATGTACCTATAGTAATGATGTCCATTTCATTCCACCATCTTTCCTGTACCCATCCTCCCCTTCCCCTTGCCCCATAAAAATTTCTACACTTTTCCCATGCCCCACCCCCTCTATTATGGATTAGCATCCACTTATCAGAAAAAACATTGGGCCTCTGCTTTTTTGGGATTGGCTTAATTTGCCATAATGTTATTCTCTTTTAATGCTGAGTAATATTCCATTGTGTATACATACCACAGTTTATTTATCTGGTCATCAGTTGAAGGGCATCTAGGTTGCTACCACAGTTTAACTATTGTGAATTGAGCTGCTATAAGCATTGATGTGGGGGACTGCAAACACATATTTTTTAGGGTCATTTTTTTCTTCAAGAAAGCCTACTTTAGGCTGGACATGGACGCCATATCTATTTTGAAATAAACAAATTTTTTTAAACAACTGGAATCTTCAGTACCAAAAAGAAATCAAACAAGCAAATAAAAAAACAAAAAACATGTACCTCTGTTTTTATTGAGATTATGTGCAATTAATATATCAGTTTGGGGCATTGGCAACTTAATATTGTTTTCTGCTCCATACGCATGTCTCTCAAACTATGTAGATATTGTTATTGGGGGCCCCAGCTACAGGCTTGATTCAGTAGTCCTAATAAAACACATTTGATCACCTCGCACATGAAAAATTTAAGAGAGAAATAGTGAAATTTAAAACAAGTGCATTTATTTTTTGTTTGACCCAAACAAGGAAAACAGCTAGACTAGAAATATGTCTTCCATGTATTGACAACAGCTCAAGATTATATAGAGGAAGAACAAAAGATAAGAGCTAAGCATATGTGTTTGCAGTCTGTTCAGGTTATGTGGGTTACACATCTGGTTTTATGGATGGGTTCAGTTGGCCAGGGATCGAAAGAAGTCTCTATCTTCTGTTCTCATCATGAGATCATTGTTTACAAGATACTGAGACAGAGAAATACCTCTAATAACAGGTTAAAGGAACAAAAAGAAGTTAGGACTGAATGTCTGAATTTTTAAAAGTTTTTTGTTGTTGTTGTTTTATAGGAGATAGGGTATTTTAAAATTTCCCTCATCAATGTATAATGGTTGTGTTTGTTATTCTAGTATCAGAATACTATGCTTATTAATACTACTAGAATTAAAATAACTTTTCTAGATTCCTTCAGAATTTGCTTTAGGAAATTGAGTTGCTTGTGATTAGAACATTCTTTGTCATTTTATATAAAGACACATATACACTCACAAAATTCTAAGTACATATGTGTGTATGTGTTTATATAAATTATATAAGTAATGGACTTCTCTCCTAGGTAGAGAATCTGAGCACTCAGGCTTCAAAGGTTGTAAAACATTTATCTGATTTCACCTTATCCCCAATAATGCTGACTTCTTTCTTTCTCACTGTTCTGCTAAAGAAAAGAGCAACAGCTATATTCTTCCCTTCTAGAAGGGGATCATTTCTGGGCTTTTAATTCATTTAACTTTGCATAAATTCTTACAGCTCTTATAAATTTATATCAAACTAATATTTTCATGTTTTTCTCATTAGAATGGAGAAACATTTCTTTGCTACTTGCTACATTCAAAATAGAAGCATCCTTATTTAAGTATGTTTAATTGCTCCATTAATGGCCTTTACTATTATAACCTTGTTTATTTTACACAATAAATTCATTCTCCTTAATTACTTACAGTTGTTTTATTCATATATTTCATAATTAACAATAAAGCAAATATATTTATATTAAAATAAGAGAATTTGCATACAGTCTTGATTTCATATATCATTTATTATTTTTATTAAACTGTGAGCTATTGAAACCTATATCACTTTATTATTGATAAAGGAAAAGCATATATCAGGAGAGCATAATAGAGAATTTAGAAATAGCACCACTACATATCAAAATTAATTTATAATGAAGTTTTTAAATATAAATATACCATGTGTTTGTGCATAAACTATCATCACTTGGTCCCCATGGAGGACTGGTTGCAGAATCACCATGGATACCAATACCTGAAGATGCTCAAATCCTTTATAGAAAATGGCCTGGTATTTACATATAACCTACTTACCTTCTCCTATATACTTTAAATCATCTCTAGATTACTTATATTACCTACTTCAATGTAATCATATGTAAATATCTGTTTAGCTATGTAGTTTAGGGAATAATGACAAGAAAAAATAATGTGTAATCATTTAGTGAGGATTTATTTTTCCAGATACTTTTAATCCAAAGCTGGTTGAATTTATAGATGTAGAGCCCACTGATATGAAAGGCCAACAGTACTAATTTATAAAACAGTCCATGAAAATAAGATTTAGGGGGCTGGAAATAAAGGTGCAAGGACAATAAACAGGAATGGTATTGCAGAAAGTAGAGGAATTCAGTTCACATGGGAGCACACAGAGGCCTTACATGTGTAAGAAGTTAAGACAGTTAAAAAACAAAAAACAGCAAATACCTGGATTCAAAACAGGATTCTATGATTTCAAACTTCCTTCTGTTTCTATTGCCCTGTACCACTGGATTGAAATTGAGGAACAGAAATAGAATGTGCTTAGAAAGCTGTTTCTGTTAGGACAGTGACCAATTATACCTGGAAGTCTAGGTAGGAAGCTCATCACTGTAATGCTGATTTTTTACAGTTTCTTGTCAGTTGGCTCCTTCCCTTCACAGACCTTCAACTGTCTCTCTCAAAATCAAATATCTCTTTATGGATGCCCTTAAGCTCAGAACTTTTAGTAAACCTGGCAGGGAAAAAAGGAAGGAAATTCAATAATACCAAAATTTTTCTAGGTGATTGAACAAAATGCTCAGAGAATAATGTTTGTGTATTTGGCAAGGACATGTAGGAGGTGATATTATTTGTATGGTCAGGAATATCCAGGAATATCAGATACTATTTCTTCATTGGCAGGGCAGTGAGACTGAGAAATCTTTTTATGAACTCCTGAGAAAAATACTATGTGTTATAAAAAATTGAGGTAGAAAGACAGAAGAAAAGATTGAAAGAGATGCAATTCTTATCCACTCAGGTAAAGAATACTTTAGAAAAGATTATTCTCAGATGGAGGAAAGTGATTCTGTAGAATTATTAATGATAAAGCAAGAAATCTCTGAGCTGGAAAAGTTCAAAACCTCATTCTATGTGGAAACAGTTGTCTATTCATATAATGTGTGCTCTTATATTCTCTCTCATTAATTCAGTATACCTTATTGCACCCCCCAAAACCGAGCATGTTGCTATAGATTCATTACATGTAAGGGACGTGATAGAAAAGCTTCCTTTCTGAAGTATGAGATGCCCCTCCAAACAGGTAGGCCCTCTGTGGGAGGCAAAAGATGAGGTTTTCTAATTTCATCTCTGTTGGTTTTGTTTTGTTTGTTGTTGTTTTAAACTACTTTGAAAAGGAAGTGCAAAAGTTTGAGGAGGGAGTCTAGATGTCATCCATCCTGATTTAACTTCTGCTTCTCAGGACAACAGAACCTGACATAATGCTTCTGGCTTTGCATATGTTTGTGCTAATGTGTCCTGAGGATTTAAACCACCTTTTTGCCATCATATTTTTAATGCAATGCTGTGTCAATTTAGTTGGTACTAAAAGGCTGATAGTAAAAAAGATAGTTTTAATTAAAATATAAAAGTATTAGTAAGACAACTTGTATGCTTCCATGGTGTTGATTTAAAATATACTGTTTTAAAAATGTTAATGCAAACATTTAATGAATAAATTTACATTTAGAATTGGTGTAAAAAAAAAAAGTAACTGGCAATAGCCATCCAAAATAACACATTGTATGTGGAGGTATACCTTCCAACAAAACAATTCTTTTGCAAGTAAAGGAAAATGATATTCAAGGCAAACAAAACATTGAAATGCAGTACACTTTTAAGTCAGCAGCAATTCAAAAGGTTGATGTCTGGGCATGCTACAAACTCAGCCTGAACAGATGGAACCCCATCTGCAGGGTGTCTATATCTGTAGTAATGTTCTATAATGTGCTGATATATAAAATCTATAAATAGAAAGCTCAGTAAATTAGTGCCCTTTTTACACATTGTAACAAGTTGAAAATCTAAAAAATCTCAGCTAATTGGTTAAAGAAAAAGAGTGTCTGTTCACCTTATGGTTTATAGTCTTGTTTGATAGCAATATCAGCATGCTTACTATGATTACCATCCTAGACTATTCTGTGAAAACAGGAAGGGAAAAAAAAGAAAAGAAAGAGGAAGACAGCCAGATAACACATAGCAGTTAGAATCACAAAGTTCAAAAGTGTTTTTTACCTGAAAAGAATTCAAGTATAAAGATTGATTTATTTAGATGGTAAAATGATGTTGACTATTAGATTTAAAGAACAAAATATTCTACCAGTTTGTGTGTAAGTTTGGATTGAAAAGCTGTTTACTGTCACTACATTAAGAATTCATCTGTCAATGTAATTATTTAAAAATTTAATAATCAGAGATATTTCCATTTTCCCATAAAGATAATCTTTTATGATTTTATTGTTTTTCCCCCTAAGGGAACTAAAATAAAACAACCCAGAATGCTTTAGAAAAGATCACAATGCAAAAAAAAAAAGTTTTTTTTTTATATTCAATAATTGTATTATTTTATTCAAATGCTCAATATCTGTACACAGGGTATGTAATCTTGGACAATTTGGTGGATCTTTCTTTTTGTCAGATTTCTCATCTGAAGAATGGATATTTCAAGTATATAATCTCATTAGGCTTTTATGAGAATTAAAAGAGTTTAGATATACAAATAACCTAGAGCTTTATCTCACATAAAATGTGTTTAGTGAATACCAAATATTACACTATGAAGTATACTTTCTGTCAGCTCCATCCTCTCTCCACGTGGTTCCCCAGGATGAGACTGGGTACATGTTTGTTACCTGCTCCACTAAAAAAAAAAAAAAAAATCATTTAAATCTTTTTTTCTCTAATACAATGTTTTACTGTAAGACAGAGGTACCTGGGTACCTACTGAAATTAGGAATTTACAGGTCAATTTTCAGAATGTTCTTAAAATTTACCTGGGTAGATTCCTGCTTTGGTTTTGGCTATCCTCATTATTCTGGTTAATGGGAAAAAAAAATCATGATTTTCCCTGGGTTTTCTCGGTGTGTTTGCTATCTTTCTTATGAAGGTTCTTTTTTTCCATAAACTACTCTTTCTCTTCCATAATCTTGTTTCCCTTCCCATTTCTCTTGAATTTATAGATTAACATGATCTATTTCTTATAGTGATTCTTCATGCCTTTCCCTTCTTCTTATACAAGTAATTCCTGCTGTGATCAATTCTTTGCACCTAAACAGAACAAGTGCTCCTACTAATGAAAATATACGACTCTGAGACAGCAAGTGTATTTGTAAATAAGAACGTGGGCTTATTAGGATTTTGTGCTTTTCATCACTTCCAAAGTTGTCCATACATGGTTACAAAAGGCTCTGCTGTTCTCACTCCAGAGAAAACAGGTAGAGGGATGTGCCATCTCTGTGTATGCCAGACAGCTCATATGCTGGGCCAGTATGTCTTCAAAGACCTCATCCTTGAAGCCTCTCCTACAGTTGACTCCTTCTCAGACAATGGTATTGCAAACAGGTTAGTAAACATTTGTCCTCCTCTTTGCTTGTGAATAATGGGAAGGGTAGTTGATGTAAATTGTTCAGATGGACATATGTTTATAAAAGTAGTTTGTGTTCTAATGAAAAGGTAAAACTAGACTCAGTTTAATTAAAGTTTTTTATTAATGAGGAAAGTCAGGTATAATTTTCAAGTAGTTGCTCACAAAATATATGGTAATGGAATAAAAATACTTTAATTATTGTCTTTGAATCAATAAAGAAAAATACAGTACCTCAGTTTCTGGGGTTTTTTTAATTTGTTTTGTTTTTGGTCCTGGGCTACATCCCTAGCCATTTTTATTTTATTTTATTTTGAGACAGGATCTCCCTAAGTTACTGAAGTTTTGACTAAATTGCCGATGCTGATCTAGAACTTGCAATCCTGCTCAGTCTCCCAAGTCACTGGTATGACAGGCATGTATCACCATGCTTGGCTCAGCTTCTGTATTATTATAAAAAGTAGGGAAAAAAAGAAGTTGGAATTATCCTACAGATTAAGAAATATGGACAAGTTATATAAGAGTGGAATTATTTCATTTTGGAAATAATTACAAACACTTCTCAGAGGAGAAAATGATGGTAATAAATTGGAATTTTCTAACTTTTCTTTCCTAACTGTTCTGCACATCAAAAAAAAATTTTTTTTTCAAGACCTTTTCCAAAACAGATATTTGGGCGACACTCCCAACCTACTAAATAAGAATTTCCATCTCGTGTGTGTGTGGGTGTGTGTGTGTTTTACTGAGGATTGTTGGTGTTCTACCCAGGATGTTCTACCACTGAGCCTCATTTCTAACCCTTTTATTTTCTGTTTCTGTTTTGAGACAGGGTCTTGCTACATTACCTATGTTAGCTTAGAATTTATAATCCTCCTGCTTCGGCCTTCCAAGTAGCTTGGGATTATAGGCATGTACTACTATGCCTGGCTCATCATCTGCTATTAATTATCATGTGCAAATGCTCTACAAAACTACTACTCTAAGCTTTGAAGTACAGCCTTTTTATTTGGAATACAAGATATATCATTTTAATGCATTCATTTTACAACAATTAGAAGAATAGGAATACAAAAGAGATGAAAATAATCAGAAATGATTTTGCCATGATATTCAGATTATTGTCATCATTTGAAAGAAGAGAAAGTTTTAAAATATATGTTGGGGAGGTTTTGGAGGAGCAATGAAATCAAATGAAGCTAAAAATATTAAATATTACAAAATGAGTGATAATATATTAAGAAGTTGTTTTGAAGAATCGCCATTCACTTATTTTCACCTTTTAGCACTGAATCAAAACTATGCTTACACTATTTATTAAATTACTTCATTCTATTTAGAAAAAACTGATTTTTACTGACTTCAAATGTTCTAGAGTTTTTATATTATTCACTCCTTTGGCAGTTTTAACCTTGATTTCTATAACATTAGTTAATTTCCCAGACCCTGGCTTAAGTGAAAATGAGATCACATTCCTTTATAATAATAGAAAAATTTGCACTTCTAAAATCCTATTTATTTGGACTCTGCTTTCTAATGTTTCATTTACATTTTGTAAGGAGCTTAAGTGAAGCCTAATTCAGCTTTGCCAAAGAATTACTGATATCCTTATCAAATAAATCGGGAAGATAATATTCTGAAACAAATCTTCTCCCTTACACAAGAAATGATTCAGTCGTTTTCAAAAGCAAACTTAATGTGAAAAGACATGATGGACTCTATGAGTATTGATTAAAAGAAAGTTGAAAGGCAAAAGACTTATTACTAAAATATAGTAATTCTGATTCTTTTGGATAGCAAAATATAGATTGCATATAGAAATGTGCATTGGGTAAACATTTAACAAAATAATCCCACAGTATGTGCACTCATGTGGCAACCATCTGAGACAACAAAAGGAACATTTGTCAGTATTTTGGGTTCTCTAACTGCCTCATCACAGTAATAATGTTCTCTTTATCCTTTAAAGATAATCAATATTATGAATTTTATGATAACCATGTCTGTTCTGTTAAACCAAAATGATTGATAATGAGATATATCTGACATAAAAAAGAGTTTATTGAGCCATTATAGATGCTAGCCCCCAAATGGACCAGGTTCTGGGGTAAGTTTCAACAACTACCAGGAGAAAGACTAGGTAGCAATTGGAAGGATATTGGTTAGAACCAGAACTGAGAATATGTGTATAATGAAAAATTGAAAAAGGAAAACAAGGATCCTTTATGCTAACAATAAGTAAGGTGGGATAATGGGGAACAGGAGGAGTTCTGAAACAGGAGGGCAGTCCATAAGGAAAAGTATTTGTTGTTTCTGCCCTGGTTTGGGTTAGCAGTTCGGGAAGTTTCTATGTAAACAGGGCACTGAAGGTCATCAGGGAAGGGATTTAGGTCAAGGTTTCAACACACATTCTGAAATGTGAAAAAGATTTTTGTTGGGTTTGTCCACAGCTGTTAATGGATTAACTTCCCTTATCTCTTTCCCCCTTCCATCCTCCTGTAATTAAATTTAGGGTATCTCAGAATTTCTCTTTTATCAGTGCCTTATTTTCTGCATATTTTAATTACTTTTCTAAGCTTTCATAAACAGTCTGGTTTAGGTTCACTTATAATTGTATTATACATAAAGGGAATTACAATACTAGATTCTTTTGTGATAAGCTGCTGTCATTCAAAATTATGTTTTTAAACTGACATGTTTGTATGCAGTTGTTCATTAATTTTTATTGCCTGATGTTCCATTTATTAATATAAAACATTTTATTCCTTGCACAGCTCCAAGGCATTTGGATTACTTTCTGCATGCTTTAACTTATGAATAATCATGCTAAAATTACCTCTTGTACATGTCTTCTGGTGCACGTGTGAATACATTTCTCTAGGGAATACCCCTAGGAGAATAATTGCTAGGTTATCAGATGTGTCTCATAATACAATGAAATTTTACTTCTAATTACCCAGAGTTAATGGTGTGATCCCCAGTAAGAGTATTACCACTTTAGACATCAGTCATAAATTCAGGTGCCACTCATTCTTCCACATTTCTAATCAATGAGCTACAAATTCAGAGGGATCCCCATGACCCCACTCAGGTTTGAAAATTCCCTAGAATGACTCACAGAACTCAGGAAACTTCTATACTTATATTTATACTTTTATTAATTTATCCTAAGAAATATCTATCAAGGTATAGGAGGTTTACAAATGCAGACTTTCTGTGCCTTCTCCAGGTGCAATTCTCAAGATGCATCACTTGGTAGCACACTGATATATTCACCAGCTAGAAAGCCCACCAATCCTTCGTTCCTCAGAAACATGATTGATGTAATCATTGGCCACTTGTTTGAACTCAATCTCAAATTCCCATCCCTTTGTAGAAGTCCTTGTTGGACTGGCTCAAAGTTCCAATCCACTAATCTCCTTTTTGGTCTTTCAGGAGACCAGCACACATCCTAAATTGTCTAGTTTCCATAAACACAGGCATAATTCAGGGGCTCAAGAATAGTAAAGGTGCTCCTAACACTTGAGAGATTCCAAGGAACTTAGAAGCTCTGTGCTAGGAATTAAGAACAAAGGACAATTCTGCATTATGCAACATCTACTATACATATCATAAACAGTATGAAGCTGGTATTGAAAGTGATTAACCAGCCAGGCAAGGTGACAGGTGCACATCTGTATTCCCAGCTACTCGGGAGACTGAGTCAGGAGGATAACGAATTCAAGTCAGCCTCAGCAATTTAACAGAACTCAGTATCAAAATTAAAATAAGTGAGTAAAATAAAAAGTGCTGAGAATGTGGCTAAATGGTAGAGCACCCCTGGCTTCAATCCCCAGTACTGCCACAACAACGGCAAAAACAACAACAACAAAACAACCCAATCACCCTCCCACAATATGTTCATGAGTCTGTCATTTCACATATCCAATTTTGATTTTTATCTCTCTTATTTTTTGACTATTAATTTTTTTTATTCTGGTTAATTCATGGAGGTATCATGCTGTGGTGATAATTTATATTTTCCTATGAATGAAGTCAAACAACATTTTGTTTATTTAATTACTACTTGGATATTTTCGTTTCCTCCTTTGTGGAAGTACTGCTTAAGTTTTTTGCCCATATTTTTTCAGAAATTTTATCTTTTTTAAAATTGATTTGTAGACCTTAATTGGATATTCTGGACATAAATTCTCTATTAGTTTTACATATTTCAAATACATTTGTGAATTCTCAAGGTTGAATTTGCCTGTTATATCTTTACTTGAATGAAATTTATGATCTCAGCATAGTCATATTTATGCATGTTCTCCTTGTGATTGGTGTATGTTTTTTTTAAGACTCTCCTTATCTATGTTCAGGTTTGTTTTAATTTAACAACACACATTTCTTTCTACACTTTGCTCAGAAATATTTTTTTCCTAGAAACTATTTTTTTCCTAGAAACTATTCTAGTGTAATTTTAAAAGGATAGATATATTCTCATGGAATATTTAATTTGGAAAAAGTCAATCACTCAGCATCTCTTTTTCACTTCTTCACATTAGTGCAGTTCCAGTTTTTGTGATGAATCCCACAAATACGTGTGTTTTATTCTACTTACTCTTTTCTGTTCCATTGACCAATTTTTCAACTCTTGGTCCAATACATTATGTCTTATTAATTGTCACTTTATGCTAAGTTTTGATAGGCAAAAGAGAAAATTATCTTTTTTTTTTCATTTTGAAGAGTGTCTGGGTATTCTTGAAATCTTACATTTACATGCAAATTTAGAATCAGCTTATCAAAATATATTTTTACACCCTCACAACTTTTGGGATCTTTATAAAGTGGGGAAAATCATCAGGCTTATTTTATTAAGACCTCCTGCATAGAAAAATGGGATATCTATCTATTTCTAATTTTTAAAAAAATTCTCAAAAAAAATGTCACCATTGGAAATTTTAGGAGTTTAGATTTCTCTTTCAACTTTTGTGAATGTTTGTAGCAAGAAGATTGGTCTAAATTATCTAGTCTTCCATTACATGTAACCAACTTCCAAATCTGGTTTTATAAAATTTTACTTGCAAAAGTAAGTGCTTATTTTATATTATTATTTGAATTTCTTGAAAAATTTGTGTTGTTAAACTAAAAAAAAAATCTGAACATAGATAAGGAGAGTCTTTTTTTTTTTTTAAGTGAAACTATTGTGCTGTATACTGGTACATGCCTGTAATCCTAGCTACTCCAGAAGCTTAGGCAGAATGATGAAAAGTTCAAGGCCAGCTGAGCAATTTAGAGATATACTGTCTCAAAGTAAAATAATTTCCAAAAAAGTATTGGGGATGTAGTTCAGTGGTAGAATGCATGCAAGTGCAAGGCCCTGGATTCAATCCCCAGTAATGCAAAAATCAAAGTAAGACTATTGAAATCCAACAGTTTGATATCAGAAATCTGCAAGTATTTTAAAATGAAACAGAAAAGACTTATTTTATAGATAAAGGAACTTTTCTGAGCAAGTAAGCTGAACAAAGGAAAAGGATGGGAGAGACTTCAAAAAGAAAGAGTTGCTATAGTTAGCTGATTCTTAGAATAAACTGATGAAATGACACATTCTTCTTTATTGGTGGTTTGTTTAGTGTGGTACAAGGAAATGAACAAATCCAGGGCACTGTGCTTGCATGTGCTGTATCATGGGACTGCATCCTGATATTAAAAAAAAAAATTGAGACAGGATCTAGATAAATTGCTAAGGATGGCTTTAAATTTTTGATCCTCCTGTCTCAGCTTCCTGAGTAGCTATTAATATAGGCATGCACCACCATGCTTGGCTTACATTCTTCTTTTTAGTGCTTACTTGGGCTTGTCAGCAAGCAGAGCTCAGGCACCTACAGCCAGTAGAAAATTCCAAGTAAGGTTTGTGTCCAGGAAAGAAGGAAAGAAAAGGAGCAATTGTAAACCCAGGTTTATATATATATATACTTTAGTTTTCCTTGGAGTAAAATTTTTATAATCATACTTTCCTATGGCATAGGAATTAGGACAATTAGAAAATTAGGACAATTAGAAAAGAGCCTGGGTTCAATGAAAGGCAAGAGTAGACAAAGTCTTCTATTGCAAAGGGCATCTTATATCTTATGGGGACAATACATCTGAGTATAGGCAGATTGGAAAACAGGATAAGAGGCATAAAAAGAAATTAGACTACTGACCCTAGGGAGAAGCCTGAGAGCAAAGAGTCTGACCAAGGTATATGTCTTAACATTTGCACATATTTATTAAAAACTGCTATATATGTTTCAACAATATTATACTTATCAGTATAATCTAACCTATCAAATCATCAATCAAATAAAACAATTGAGTTCATTGTCCCTGTTAATTCTCAGCAATTGGAATATGCATAAATATGTTTTACATGTTTGATTAAAATATTATATTTTTAGCTAACTTAGTTTTTTTAACTGGAGCATAATAACATAAAAATTATACTTATTAATGGAATGACATGAGATTTTTATGCAAGTATACATGTGTAATGTTAAAAGCAAATGTTTCTTTTCTTTATGGTAAGAACTTCCAAGAGCCTTCTGATAGCTTTTGAAATGTACAAAGCATTATCGTTTTTTGTGAAATAGCACACCTATGCTACTTATGCCTATTTCTGCAGAGCAAGGCCATCTTCAAATGATCAAAATCAACTGTAGACAGCACTTGCTTAGTAATTCTTACAACCTTGCTGGAAAGGTTTCATAGGAGTCAGTGGGAGTAGCAGGCATGAGTTTAGAAGAAGGGATAGGAAAATGGAAAGGGGAAGAGTGTCAAGGAAGAGAATGTGTTCTCTCACAGAGGGAGAGGGGCAGCACACCTCTTTCCTGGGATCCTGGGAAAGTTTCCAGAGTCTCACCAAGGTCCTCCTCTTAATTTCAGACTGACAGCCAGATTGCATCAGACTTTCAATTCCTCACTCTGCATGATCTTGCCTCATCCAGGGGAGATTTTACTATTATAATGACATGCTAAAGAGTCAAGGCAACTCTGAGTCACCTTGGATCATGGTGACCAGTTCTATAGGACCTTGTTCTTAGAGATTTTATGATTAGGGGCTTTGCTTATCATTATCCAGTATACCCTAACTCCTGGAATCTGATTTGCATAAATGTCACAAAAGTCCTCCTTCAGGTTAACTTGTGTTCTTATCTGCAGGAAGGAGCCTTTGGGGCCGGCATGTCTGTTTCAGATAACAAGTTGTAAAGATTGTAACATATTCTATTGACTCAAGCCAGAGCCCTTAATATATACCAACCATGTTTATGTCCTTCTATAATGTTAGAATTTATTGAATAACAATGAATTCACAGACTACATTACTTTCATTGGTCACAATTCATCAAAGGGGCCACTTGGTAGTCATAAGCTAGGCAGTCACAGGTTCTTTTATTTCAACCTCAATTACTAATATTTAAAATGCTCGTGGCACACATCACACTTTATACAACGAAGGTTTAAAAATGGCTAACGTGGGCATAGGACTTCAGGAGGCTAAACTGAGCAAAGGCAGAGAGCAGATATGACTGAAAAAGGGTAGTTATAGGTGGTCAGATAAGATTATAAATCAATCAAAAACCTGTTCAGGATGCAGAGCTGTCAGAGATCAGGCTTATTCTAGGGTAAGGTTCAGATGCCAGGCAGTTTCAAAATGGGACATGCCAAGCTGGGAAATGGAGCTGAGCTAAAGCCTGGGACAGTCAGAGGTTTGTCAGCTGTCAACACGTTCTCATGGCAAGTTCACCGGATGGTCTTATGAAATGTTGGTGTGTTAGATTGCAACAAGTATTAGGGTGCTCCGTTTCTTATGTGTCTCAGGTGAGAGGGTTTCTTCATTCAATGATGTGGTGTATTTAATAAGCACATGGGTCTGATTTTTCTGACATGGATTTGATATGCACATGCACACATGTGCTTCTGATTTAATTTGCTGAGTTCACAGATAGTCATTTTTATTAGTACAATTTATTTATCAGTGTGTGCCTTATGTTTGTGCTATGGAGATGGTACTTATTTATTTTCACCAAAAAGATGCAGAGTCATTCTGTCTTGTTAATGTACTCCAAATACACTAACTACTGGCAAACTACTGCTTTAAAAAATGGAGTAACTCAGGACTAGGCAAAGCCTAAAAGCTGCTGTTCTATATATTATGGAATGACTCAGAGCAGGGTATAGTCTGTTCTCCTTGAAATACAACAACAACAACAACAACAACAAAAAGTGAAGTAAGAGTCATGACCCTAAAATCAAATCATGATTCTAAACAAAGGAGGTGTATGTTCACCACATGTGGTCAGGCATTAGTGTGAAAGGGGCTGCCTTGAAATTGTCCTTTGCCCCCACTCCATTTTCCCATCATTCCACCCTAATCTTTTGGGGTTTTTTTTGTTTTTCTTTTTTTTTATTAGTTGTTAAAACCATTACAAAGCTCTTGACATATCACATTTCATACATTTGATTCAAGCAGATTATGAACTCCCATTTTTACCCCGTATACATATTGCAGATTCACATCGGTTCCACGTCCACTTTTTTACATACTGCCATACTAGTGTCTGTTGTATTATGCTGCCCTTCCTATCCTCTACTATCCCGCCTCCCCTTCCCTTCCCTCTCCTCCAATTTTCTCTCTCTACCCCATCTACTGTAATTCATTTCTCTCTCTTGTTTTTCCCCCTTTCCCCTCACTTCCTCTTATATGTAATTTTGTATAACAATGAGGGTCTCCTTCCTTTACCATGCAATTTTCCTTCTCTCTCTCTTTCCTTCCCCCCTCTTGACCCTGTTTAATGGTGATCTTCTTCTCATGCTCTTCCTCCCTATTCTGTTCTTAGTTTCTCTCCTTATATCAAAGATGACATTTGGCATTTGTTTTTTAGGGATTGGCTAGCTTCACTTAGCATAATCTGCTCTAGTGCCATCCATTTCCCTGCAAATTCCATGATTTTGTCATTTTTTAGTGCAGAGTAATACTCCATTGTGTATAAATGCCACATTTCTTTAATCCATTCATCTATTGAAGGGCATCTAGGTTGGTTCCACAGTCTAGCTATTGTGAATTGTGCTGCTATGAACATCAATGTAGCAATAGCCCTATAGTACGCTCTTTTAAGGTCTTCAGGGAATAGTCCGAGAAGGGCAATAGCTGGGTCAAATGGTGGTTCCATTCCCAGCTCTCCCAGGAATCTCCATACTGCTTTCCAAATTGGCCGCACCAATTTGCAGTCCCACCAACAATGTACAAGTGTACCCTTTTCCCCACATCCTCACCAGCACTTGTTGTTGTTTGACTTCATAATGGCTGCCAATCTAACTGGAGTGAGATGGCATCTTAGGGTGGTTTTGATTTGTATTTCTCTGACTGCTAGAGATGGTGAGCATTTTTTCATGTACTTGTTGATTGATTGTATGTCCTCCTCTGAGAAGTGTCTGTTCAGGTCCTTGGCCCATTTGTTAATTGGGTTATTTGTTATCTTATTGTTTAATTTTTTGAGTTCTTTGTATACTCTGGATATTAGGGCTCTATCTGAAGTGTGAGGAGTAAAAATTTGTTCACAGGATGTAGGCTCCCTATTTACCTCTCTTATTGTTTCTCTTGCTGAGAAAAAACTTTTTAGTTTAAGTAAGTCCCATTTGTTATTCTTGTTATTAACTCTTGTGCTATGGGTGTCCTATTAAGGAATTTGTAGCCTGACCCCATAATATGTAGATCGGAGCCAAATTTTTCTTCTATCAGAGGCAGAGTCTCTGATTTGATATCAAGCTCCTTGATCCATTTTGAGTTAACTTTTGTGCATGGTGAGAGAAGGGGATTCAGTTTCATTTTGTTGCATATGGATTTCCAGTTTTCCCAGCACCATTTGTTGAAGATGCTATCCTTCCTCCATTGCATGCTTTTAGCCCCTTTATCAAATATAAGATAGTTGTAACTTTGTGGATTAGTCTCTGTGTCCTCTTTCTGTACCATTGGTCCACCCGCCTGTTTTGGTACCAGTAACATGCTGTTTTTGTTGCTATTGCTCTGTAGTATAGTTTGAAATCAGGTATCGCTATACCTCCTGATTCACTCTTCCTGCTTGGAATTGCTTTTGCTATTCTGGGTCTTTTATTTTTCCAGATGAATTTCATGATTGCTTTATCTATTTCTACAAGAAATGCCATTGGGATTTTGATTGGCATTGCATTATACCTATAGAGAACAAGAACTATGGTTATCTTGATGATGTTAGTTCTTCCTATCCTTGGACAGGGTATATTTTTCCATCTTCTAAGATCTTCTTCTATTTCTCTTTTTAGGATTCTGTAGTTTTCATTGTATAAATCTTTCACCTCTTTTGTTAGGTTGATTCCCAAGTATTTTTTTTTTTTTTTGAGGATATTGTGAATGAGGTGTTTTTCCTCATTTCCATTTCAGAAGTTTTGTCGCTGATATACAGAAATGCCTTTGATTTATGCATGTTGATTTTATATCCTGCCACTTTGCTGAATTCATTTATTAGTTCTTGTAGTTTCTTTGTAGACCCTTTTAGGTCTTCTAGGTATAGAATCATGTCTTCCACAAATAGTGATAATTTAAGTTCTTATTTTCCTATTTTTATGCCTTTAATTTCTTTTGTCTGTCTAATTGCTCTGGCCAGTGTTTCCAGAACTATACTGAATAGAAGTGGTGATAGAGGGCATCCCTGTCTTGTTACAGATTTTAGAGGGAATGCCTTCAATTTTTCTCCATTCAGAATGATGCTAGCCTGAGGCTTAGCATAGATAGCTTTTACAATGTTGAGGTAAGTTCCTGTTATCCCTAGTTTTTCTAATGTTTTGAACATAAAGGGATGCTGTACTTTGTCAAATGCTTTTTCTGCGTCTATTGAGATGATCATATGATTCTTATCTTTAAGTCTATTGATGTGGTGAATAACATTTATTGATTTCGTATATTGAACCATCCTTGCATCCCAGGGATGAATCCTACTTGTTCATGGTGCACAATTTTTTTGATGTGGTTTTGTATCTGATTTGCTGGAATTTTATTGAGGATTTTTGCATCTAGGTTCATTAGAGATATTGGTCTATAGTTTTCTTTCTTTGATGTGTCTTTGTCTGGTTTCGGAATCAGGGTGATGTTGGCCTCATAGAATGAATTTGGAAGAGCTCCCTCTTTTTTTTATTTCCTGAAATAACTTGAAAAGTATTGGCATTAGTTCTTCTTTAAATATTTTGTAAAACTCCACTGTATACACATCCGGTCCTGGGCTTTTCTTGGTTGGTAGTCTTTTGATTGCTTCTTCTATTTCATCCATTGATATTGGTCTGTTCAAATTGTGTGTATCCTCCAGACTCAGTCTGGGTAAATCATATGACTTAAGAAAATTATCGATGTCTTCACTATCTTCTATTTTATTGGAATATAGGGTTTCAAAATAATTTCTAATTGTCTTCTGTATTTCTGTAGGATCTGTTGTGATGTTGCCTTTTTCATCCCGTATGTTAGTAATTTGAGTTCTCTCTCTTCTTCTCTTCGTTAGCATGGCTAAGGGTCTGTTGATCTTATTTATTTTTTCAAAGAACCAACTGTTACTTTTGTCAATTTTTTCAATAGTTTCTTTTGTTTCAATTTCATTGATTTCTGCTCTGATTTTAATTATTTCTTGCCTTCTGCTACATTTGCTGTTGTTTTGCTCTTCCTTTTCTAGGGCTTTGAGATGAAGTGTGAGCTCATTTATTTGTTGGTTTTTTCTTTTTTTGAGGAATGACCTCCAGGTGATGAATTTTCCTCTTAAAAATGCTTTCCGATATGTTGTGTCTGTATTTTCATCTATCTCTAAGAATTTTTTGATTTCCTCCTTTATGTCTTCTGTAACCGATTGATCATTCAGTAACATATTGTTCATTTTCCACGTGATGTAGGATTTTTCCTTCCTTCTTTTATCATTGATTTCCAGTTTCATTCCATTATGATCAGATAAAATGCAAGGTATTATCTCCATCCCTTTATATTTACTGAGGGTTGCCCTATGGCATAATATATGGTCTATTTTTGAGAAGGATCCATGTGCTACTGAGAAAAAAGTATATTCACTTGATGGTGGTTGATATACTCTATATATGTCAGGTATGTCTAGGTTATTGATTGTGATACTGAGATCTATAGTTTCTTTATTCAACTTTTGTTTGGAGGATCTGTCCAATGGTGAGAGAGGTGTGTTAAAGTCACCCATAATTATTGTGTTGTGGTCTATTTGAACTTGAGGAGAGTTTGTTTTATGAATGTCGCAGCACCCTTATTTGGTGCATAAATATTGATAATTGTTATGTCTTGTTGGTGAATGGTTCCTTTTAACAGTATATAATGTCCTTTCTTATCCCTTTTGATTTACTTAGTCTTGAAGTTGATTTTATTCGATATGAAGATGGCCACCCCTGCTTGCTTACAAGGACCATGTGCGTGGTATATTTTTTCCCAACCTTTCACCTTCAGCCTGTTTATGTCTTTTCCAATAAGATGTGTCTCCTGGAGGCAGCATATTGTTGGATTTGTTTTTTTTTTTTATTCATGTTACCAGCCTATGTCGCTTTATTGGTGAGTTTAAGCCATTAACGTTTAGAGTTACTATTGATATATGGTTTGTACTTCTAGCAATGTTTGATTATTTATCTTTTTTTTTTTTTTAATTTGGTTTGTTTCTCCATGATTAGCTTCCCCCCTGCCCTCTGGCTTTACTGAGGTACTTCCCACTGTTGGTTTTGGTTATTGTTTTTCATTTCTTCCTTGTGTAGTGTTTTGCTCAAGATGCTTTGCAATGCTGTTTTTCTGGCTGCAAATTCTTTTAACTTTTGTTTATCATGAAAGATTTTTATTTCGTTGTCGTACCTGAAGCTTAATTTTGCTGGATACAGAATTCTTGGTTGGCATCCATTGTCTTTCAGTGTTTGAAATACGTTGTTCCAGGATCTTCTAGCTTTCAGCGTCTGTGATGAAAAGTCCGTTGTTAACCTTATTGGTTTACCCCTGAATGTAATCTGCCTTCTTTCTCTTGTAGCTTTTAATATTTTCTCTTTGTTCTGTATATTGGATATCTTCATAACAATGTGTCTTGGCGTTGGTCTACTTTGATTTTGTATGCTCTGTGTTCTGTATGCATCTACAATTTGTACATCCGTTTCCTTTTTTTTTTTATTGGTTATTCAAAACATTACAAAGATTGCAGAATCACATCGGTTACACATCCACATTTTTACATAATGCCATAATAGTAACTGTTGTATTCTGCTACCTTTCCTATCCTCTACTATCCCCCTCCCCTCCCCTCCCATCTTCTCTCTCTACCCCATCTACTGTAATTCATTTCTCTCCTTATTTTTTTTCCCATTCCCCTCACAAACTCTTATATGTAATTTTGTATAACAATGAGAGTCTTCTTCCATTTCCATGCAATTTCCCTTTTCTCTCCCTTTCCCTCCCACTTCATGACTCTGTTTAATGTTAATCTTTTCCTCCTGCTCTCCCTCCCTGCTCTGTTCTTAGTTGCTCTCCTTTTTTATTTCTGGAAACTTTTCTATTATTATTTCCTTCAGCAGGTTGCTCATTCCCTTGGTTTGAACCTCTATATCTTCCTCTATCCCGATTACTCATAAGTTTGGTTTTTTTATGTTATCTCATATCTCTTGGATGTTTTTCTCGTGATTTTTTACCAGCCTTTCTGAGTTGACTAGACTCTTTTCAAGATGATATATTTTGTCTTCATTATCTGACGTTCTGGCTTCTACTTGCTCCACTCTATTAGTGATGCTCTCGTTTGAGTTTCTAATTTGGCTTATAAGTTCCTTCATTTCTAAGATTATTGTCTGATTCTTTTTTATAATCTCTATCTCCTGATAAAGATGCTTATTTGCTTCTTTTAATTGTTTATGTAATTCATTTTCAATGTGTTCTTTCATTGTTTGAATTTGCTGTCTCATGTCCTCTTTAAGATTCCATTACACCTGTCTAAGGTATTCCTTGAGTTCTTTATTTGACCATTTTTCTGATGCCTCTAGGTCCTCCTGAATATTTAGGCTGTCCTGCATTGTTTGTACTACTTTTCTTCCTTGCTTTTTCATGCTGCTCATGTTACTTCTTATTCTGTTTGACTGCTCAGTTACTGTTTACTCCTATAAATTTATTTGATGCTTGGGAGAAAAGGTATTAGAAGGGAAGGGAAGAAGTCACTAAAGAGAATGAGAGTAAACAGGTAGAATTCAAGGAATGTGGAATAAGGAAATTGAAAAGAAATGAAAAGACCAAAGAAAAAATAGAAAATAAAAAAGAACAAAATTTAAAAAATAATCAAAAAATAAAAATAAAAAATAAAAAAATAGTAAAAAAAATATTTAAAAAATGAAAAAAATAAAAATAAAAAAAACAAATAAAAAAAATTTAATAAATGCAGTCTTAGAGTTTGATTAACTTCTCTTCCAGTAGGTGGAGCTGTGCCCACCGGGCCAAACTTCTCCTCTCAAGACGTGGGAACCAATCACTGTATAGCAGCTACTCCTCCCAGACTCGGCGGGTCTCCAATCCTGAGTGCCTAGGGCCTTTTCTTGTATCTAGTCACTTCCCCACTTTTCCTCCAGCCATGCCCTGCTCACCTGTGACACTCACCACAATACTGGCTACACGCCAGGTCTGCTGTTCCCGGGAGCCCTATTTTCTTAAACGACTGGGCACACTCTCCCTGTTTGCCAATCCCTCAGACCCTAAGTTTGTGGAACTTGGGGCTGAGAACCCTCAGCGTATTTTGCTTGCCCTTCCATAGCCATGCCCCCAGTAGCTGGTGCAAGAGACCTCAGTTGTCAGCACTGGTGGGAGTGGTAGCCAGGGTCCCGCGCCGTGGGTCCCGTGCCACTCCTGATTCCCTTTGTCTGACTATTGCGCTCACGGGAGAGCTGGGAGGGGCCCTTGTGGTTTCCCTGCTGTGTGGAGAGGGAAGGCTAGGGGGTTACACACCTGCCGCCATTGGTTTCAATGAAGTTATCTCCTCCGCCGCATTCTGGTGATGTCAGTTCTCTGCCATGGTGGTATCCCATGCAAATGGCAACAGTTCGTTCCCTTTGCCGGGTGACCAATGCAATGTGTGGGTCCTGACTGACTCTCCCAAGCCCCGTCTCAATCCTATGGCCACTGCCTATGAAGGCTCCGTTGGTATTAACCTCCGCAGGTTCAGAAGGGTTGACTAGTTGTTTCAGCGGGATCCTTTAGTGCTGAGTCACAGCAGGCGAACGGGAGCTTGAATTCAGCTGATCCGGGCTCGGTGTGTGTTCTGAGAGGCACAGACTGTTCGCCCCAGATCCACGTCAGCTCAGCATTGCCTAGTGATCCTGAGCAAACAGCATTTAGATGGTTTAAGACTCCCTATGCCTGCGCAGCTGAAGAGGTCAGAGACTTGATCTCTCCACGCCCGCCGCCATGTTGGATCTCCCACCCTAATCTTTTGAATGAAGAGAAACTCCACTTAGATGCTTCTATAGTAAATAGCATTTATTGAGTCATCAACTAACACAAAGCATATGAATTAACTTACAGAAGAGTAGTATTTCTTCTTGAAAAGAAAATGCATGAGCTGTCTCTTAGGAGCTTAAGGTTCAGAATGAGGTCCCAGAGAAAACACAAGGACTCACCCATGCTATAGCCTCACTGCTTCATTTTGCTCCACCATAAAAACTCTCCCTGCCCTGAGACCTGGGAGACACAGTTCTAAAGAACTGGCCTCTCTGTCATTTCCAGGTTCTGCTTTCAATAAGCCTATTTCCTTCCCTTCAAATCTCATTTTCTAAATATTTGTACTAAGTCGTATATGGCCCAGACATTTGATTCAGGTAGCATTATTAAGATGATTTGAATTAAAAAAATATTTTCTTGTGCAGGGTGAGAGATAGAGGTTTAATTTCATTTTGCTGTATATATGTCCTTTCATAGATGAATGGATAAACTGTGGTATATATACTCAATGAAATATTACTCAGCTTTAAAGAAGAGTGAAGTTATAGCATTGCCAGTAAATGGATGGAGTTGGAGAATATTATGCTAAATGAAATAAGCCAATTCCCCCAATATCAAAGGCTGAATGTTTTCTCTAATATGTGAATGCTAATCACAATAAGGCAGGAGGGGACACTAGAGAAGAATACAGTTACCTTAGATTAGGTAGAGGGAAGTGATGGGAGGGAAAGTTAGTGGATGCGGGGATAGGAAAGATAGTAGAGTAAAACAGACATTATTACTATATGTATATATTTGAATACATGACCAATATGATTCTGCAACATGTACACTCAGAAAAATGAGAAATTATATCCCATCTATGTATGATATATCAAAGTGCATAAATGTATTCTACTGTCATATATAACTAATTTAAACAAATTAAAAATAATTTTAAAATTTAAAAAAAAGATTTCTTAGTTATATCTGTTATAACACTAAGCTAATATGATGTTAATATGAAAGTATTTAAAGAAAATGACTAGGAACAGATGAGTGTTGTATGTTCATCTTTTTGTTGTATGAAAATGTTTTGACCTAATTTTGGTATATCTGAGCATCTGAATTAGTCTAATATATAAATTGTCTTGATAACTCAGTAAGTTATTTAGTAATATATCCTCAGCCTTGTATGTGATTATACATATTCATGGATTGTCCTTGATTCTGAAGGAAGGCCCAGTCACTGACCTAACCACTCCATTTTGTCCCCCTTTTTCACTCCATTTACCTTTTATCTCTTTTCTAAGACACTTTCTTCTGAAGTTGCCCTGGATTCCAGTGATAGCAGGCCTGGTTGATAAGCATCTTTATGATAAAGAACCAAAACTAATCTCATACAAGACTTATAGAACAGATTAACCCATGATGGGACTGCTCCTAAGCAGGTGAAATTACCCCAAGTCAGACCTGTGGCTACGCTCCTGCCATCTCACAATGAGACCAATTGCCTCCTCAAGTGATGATGACCTTAGTGCTTCACAGAACCAATCCAGATATAATGATCAACCAGACCATGGCCTGACCAGAATGATTTAATCTGCCAGTTCTGCAAGCTTCTGAGCCTTTCCTTTACTACGAATTCTCAAAGCTTCTGTCAGCCACATGAAGACAGATCTTTGGTCACTGAAACCCTGCATCTATTCTTACTGGTGTGGCCATGCTGATTAAATGTTATTCTTACCTTTAACCAGTGCCTGTCTCTTTGATTGACATGTTGTGACAGTTGGCTGAGTCTGGTATGCTGGGATCAGGGTTTTTGCTGAAGGACTCTAATAATACTTCTGTGTATTTCCTTAAGCACAAATTGTCCAAGATATAACAGTAATAGTGCTTTTTCTAAGACATTTATTAATCAACTCTATTTTTTCTTACTGAAATAATAAAAGACAGAAGTATTTGAGAGAAAACACTTTTCCAGTTAAAAAACCATGAATTTCACACTCTGTTATATGTAGTGAGTAGGGGGAAAAAAACAACAACTTTTAAGGTCAAGTATTCACTTTCTAAAATATGACTAGCTAGTTCTAATCATCAATGCCCTATGACTATAATTAATATCTTTCTGATGATCATCAGAAATGTAGGAAATAGAGGAATTCAGGAAGTAAGTCATAGTTTAAAAATGGATTATTCCCACTGAGTGTATATTTTTCAGTGCTCCTTTTCAAAGAGACAGCTATTTTTCCTGGAGTCATCTACAGTGACTAGAGTGAATAGAGATCCTGTGTGTGTAGCTCAGTAATTAACATTTCATCTTTAATTTCAGATGTCTGGAACAGAGGTCAAAGAGCCCGTGCGTGTGAAGTCAGAGAGCTTTATGACAAAAGCTAGTCCAAAATAGATCTTGGTCAGAAATCTTATCATAAATTTTGAATGGCGTTTTCTAAACGGAACACAGAGAAGTCACATTGATTCACTTGTTGAGGCTTCTTTTGACTCATTCTCTGTCAGGAAGCTCTGGTATACACTGGGGCATGTTTGAAAGCCCCTTCATCTCTGCTACGATATATTATTTAAAAATGTCAAATCTGTTTTGCTGTTCCTGGAATCTAAATGATTCAAGATGAACTGCTTATATACACACAAGATCACGCCTTAATATTTTTTTTTTAAAAAATTATTCATCATGTCCCTGCCAGTAAGTAAAAGGATTGTTTTTATGTAGAGTGTCCTTATATTTTTTCCACCTTCTCTCAATCATATTCTCAGAGCTATCTTATTGCAGTTTTTTATTCCCACCTTGCAATTAGAGAGAAAATGAAATGACTTACTAAATAATAATATGAAAAATAATGTTACATCAAAATAGTTTTGATCTTAAAGGAAATCAGTCTTGTATTCCTTTATTTATTGTGGTGCTGAGGTTGAACCCAGGGCCTCAAGCATGCTAGACAAGTGCTGTACCACTTTTATATCCCCAGCACTTTTTGGCTTTTATTTATTTATGTTAGTACATTATAGTCATACAATAATGGTGTTGTTCATTTTGACATATTAAAAATGCACATGTCATAATTTGGTCCATTTCAATTCCCTGTACTTCCCATTTTCCTGTCTTCTTTCTTCTCCTTGATCCCATTCCTCCACTCTACTGGTCTTCCTCCTATTTACTTATTTTTTCAATATGTGCATTTTAGTTATATATAAAAGTGGAATTTGTTGAAATAAATTTATGTTTGCATATAGCATAATTTGGTCAATTTCATTCCATGATTCCTCCTCTTTTCTATCTACTACTTTGATCCCCTTCCTCCATTCTATTGTTCTTCCTTCCATTTTCAGGAGATCCCCAGTTTTATTCCTTATTTCTTTCTAGCTTACATATATGACACATATCATTTGACCCTTGACTCTCTGAGTCTGGTTTCACTTAGTATAATGTACTCCAGTTTCATGCATTGGCCAGCAATCGACATAATTTCATTCTGCTTTATGGCTGAGTGAAACTCCATTGTGTCTATATACCAAATTTTCTTTACCTATCACTCTGTTGACAAGTACCTAGGCTATTTCCAAGACTTAATTATTGTGAATTGTGCTGCTATAAAAGTTGTCTTACATGTATCAGAATAGTATGCTATTTTAGTTCTCTTGTCATATGGAGATTTAATTCCTAGTCTTTTGAAGAACCTCCATATTCTGACCCTTTTGCATGTTTTGAATTTTAAGACAAAGTTTTGCTAAATTGTCTAGGCTGGCTTCCAACTTGTATTCCTCCTGCCTCATCCTTCTGAGTAATTGGGGTTACAGGCATATGTCACCATACCTGGCTTTAGTTTTTCTTTTCAGTCATTTTAAGATTTAAAATGCACGATATATTGTTGGCTTATTAAGAAGGAGATACACCTTCAGTTGCTATATTTGTTTGACCTTAGAGTCCTCTCCATTAATCTTGCTCATCTCTTGTAAGATATTGAGATTTGTCATATTTGTGATCAATTTATTTGTTCTAAGAATATACCAGTATTCTAAAGACCCCAATTATCTTCATGATCCTCTCCTGTGTCTAAATATTATGAACATCATATAAATATATAACTTCCTAACACAGAAATTTAACAAAATACTTATAATAAAAAGGATACTAAGAATATTTTATATTAAGACTAATGGATTATCACCAGAGAGCTCTGTTCTAAATAACAATATCACACTTAATCCTGGATAATAGGAACTGCTCCCATAGACTTCTGCTTCAAGTGTCCCCTGACTATTCCACACACAAAACACTTGCGTATAGCCTTGGTTAAGTTTCTTCTGGGAGACCTTGTTTCAGCAGATGCACTTTGGAGAATAAAACAAATAGTAAATATAAAGATTGAGCTGAAGAAAATGAAATTGAACAAGAAATAAAAGACTACCCAAGAAGTCATCACTTAAGTTTTTGAAAACTGAATAACAAAGAAAGTGGCCAAATTCAAACATACACACACTCACACACACACACACATAATTACTAGAAATGTAGAATAAAAAATGATGAAAAATTCAACAAACATGTTAGAACTGATACAGAAATTGACACGATGTTCATAAAAAATTAGTTTTCAGCATTTAGACAATAATAACATTTCCTTTGACACCAAGAACACATTTATAGAAAATAATTTATAGAAATTTTACACAAATAGACATTATAAAACTTTCTAATCTAAGTACAGGTAACTGAAATTTGATTCTGTAAAATATCTATAAAACTCATTAATTAATAAAAAATATAAACATATGATTACAACATATATAAAGATTAAAATAAGTTTTACAAACTTAAATAGAAAATAAAATGAAACAAGTATCACAAATGAAACTTAAAAATGACTCTTAGTAGATGTAGCAAATTATACTTGTTACAGAAGTCATATTGAACACCTCATATTTATTATGTAGGCTTTTGATATGCCTATAACAAGAAAAAAATAAATTGAAATACTCTTTTTAAAAATACATTATCAAATTATTTTTTTATTTTTTTAATGTCTTGAAGAAGGTTCTTCTACTTTTATTCATTGTTTTGATATTTTTAAGGCAAGTTTATAACTGCCATGTTAATATGGTTAGTAAAGATAATGCTCTACAAAACAAACTTTGCTCAAAAACTCCAGAAGCATTTTTGTGTTTTGCACATCATATAGTTGGAGTGAGTTATTGAAATACATGTTTAAATAATATAAGCATCAATGACATTCTTTGGAATTCAAAGATTATAAAAGATACTCTTTATACATTTATGTAAACCAATTGTTGTCAAAGAAATTACCCCACCATAATTTTATCTCTTAAAAATGTATTCCACATTCCTCTTCCTCCAATTATGGTTCATCTTGGTAACACTTCTTGTGCTGTTGACAAGTCATTTTGGGTCATATAATTTTATACATGTCTAATAGCTCAAGTTGATTCAATAGAATTTTTTATACTGTTTATGATTATTTTGTCTATTTCTAAGATTAGATGATAAAATCTTCAGCAACTCTTTATTATTTATTATTTTGTGTGTACTAAAATATGAATTCTTAATTTAGTAGACTAAAGTTAATTTTCTACTCACACTTCATAGCCAACATTTATTTACCACTTCTTATTCCACATTTCTCACTTCATACTTGGTAGAAACCTTACAACAGTACAATTTTAATTACCTGCTACTGATCCTTTGTGTTATTATTATTAAATTTCTACCTATATTAAAATTTTACCTCAAATTCATTTCTGGAAAATGACATACAAATGACTAATATTAAAAGATGCTTAATATCATGAGTCATTAGGGAAATGCAAATTAGAATCACACAGGGATTCTACAGCATGTGCACTAGATTCTTAAAATTTACAAAATGAAAAATAATGTTGAGCTCTAGGTGGAGAAAATGAAATCTCCCTGCATCATTAATAATATTATCAAAATGGTGTAGTCATGGTGGAAAAAAAAACCAATTACTCAAAAAGCTAACTATGTAATTATCACATGACCCATCAATTTCAATCCTAGATATTATATATTAAAATAATTAAATTAAAGGACTCAAAATATATATTTATATAACAATGTTCATTGTGGCATTATTCCAGTAGACCAAAAGATGGAAAAAAATATTCAAGTGTTCTTTAATAGATGAATGAGTAAATTCAATGTAGAATAAACACAGAATGAAATATGATTCAGTTATAAAATGGAATGAAGTTGTGATGCATGCTTCATACTGATGAACCATGAAAACATTACGCTAATTGAATATACCACAGGAAAAAAATGTATGATTCCACTTACATGAAATATTCAGAATAGGTAAATTCTGGTAAGCAAACAGTTAGTCAGAGTTTGCTAGGACCTGTGGGGTGGGAGTAAAGAAGAGTTCTTGCTTAATGCTTTCAGAGTTCACTTGGGGTAGTGAATAAAATGGTAAAAGCAGAAAGTAGTGATAATGCATAAAATTGTAGATATTTTTTAAAAAATGATAAACAACAAAAAATGAAAACATTTAGGATGTTATTATATTTTTCTTTAACAAGAAAATCATGAAATGAACAAATTGATCTTGTTATGCAAATGATTATCATTTGTGGATATTTGGAAACTTTCCTCTACATTTGAGTTTTCATCTGTTATCCTTACCTTTCAGCCCCAAAAGTATTGTTTAACCATTGCTTGTATGGCAATCAACTGAGAATAAATTTTCTCAACTTTAGTTTATCAAAAAATGTAATTTTCGACCATCGTTCTGTTTTAAGTAGACAGGCTTTTATTTTGTTTTGTTTTCTTTAGTCACGTATTTCAATGTTTGTAGGTCTCCCTTGCTTATTGTGATAAATCAGAAATGTATGTTTGTTTTTCTCTATGCAAAAGATACATGTTTGTACATACACATTTTCAAAATGGCTAAATGAAGATTTGCTATTTTATTTGATTCCCAGGAATGGAACCATGATTAGCTATATGTGAATATTTTTGTATTTGTTTTGTTGTTTTGAGACATGGTGTCCCTAAATTGCCCAGGTCAGCCTCAAACTTGTGATCCTCCTTCCTCTGCCTCCTGAGTAACTGGCATTACAGGTATGCACCACCACAGGCCTGGCAATTTCCAAAGCATTTTTGAAATACTTTCTTTCCAGTTTTTTATTATTTTTATTCCAATTTGTTATATATGACAACAGAATGCATTACAATTCGTAGTGTACATATATGTAACGTATTTTCATATCTCTGGTTGGACACTAAAATTAGAGTCACACCATCTGCATCTTCATACATATTCTTAGGGTAATGTTGTCCATTTCATTCCACCATATTGCCTACCCCAACCACCTCCCTACCCCTCCCTCCACTTTGCCCTATATGGAGTTCCTCTAATTTTCCGTGCTCCCCCATAAACCCCATTATGAATCATCATCCTTATATCAGAGAAAACATTTGGCATTTGCTTTTTTGAAATTGGCTAATTTCACTTAGCATCATATTCTCCAACTCCATCCACTTACCTGCAAATGCCATGATTTTATTCTTTTTTGATGCTGAATACTATTCCACTGTGCATATATCCCACAGTTTCTTTATCCATTTTTCAACTGAAGGGCATCAAGGTGGGTCCACATTTAGCTATTGTGAATTGTCCTGCTACAAACACTGATGTGTCTATGTCCCTGTAGTATGCTGTTTTTAAGTCCTTTGGGTATAGACCAAAAAGTGGGATAGCTGGATCAAAAGGCAATTTCATTCCTAGGTTTCCAAGGAATCTCCCTACTGCTTTCCATATCATCTGCACCAATTTGCAATCCCACCAGCAATGTACGAGTGTGCCTTTTCCCCTACATCCTTGCCAACATTTATTGTTGTTTGTAAACATAATTGCTGCCATTCTGATTGGAGTGAGATGAAATCTTAGAGTAGTTTTGATTTGCATTTCTCTAATTGATAAGATGTTGAACATTTTTTTCATATATTTATTTATTGATTGTATATCACATTCTAAGAAGTCTCTGTTCAGTTCCTTGGTCCCTTTATTGATTGGGTTATTTGGGTTTTTGGTGTTAACATTTTTGAGTGCTTTATATATCCTAGAGATTAGTGCTGGACCTTATGTGCAATTGGTACAAATTTTCTCCCATTCTATAGGTTCTCTATTCACCTTACTGCTTGTTGCTTTTTCTGAGAAGAAGCTCTTTAGTTTGAAACCATTCCACTTATTGATTTTTGATTTTAATTCTTGCATGATGGGAGTCTTATTAAGGAAGTCAGGGCCATATCCCAGAGATTTGGGCTTACTTTTTCTTCTAATAGGTGCAGTTTTTCTGGTTTAATTCCTAGGTCCTTGATGCACTTTGAGTTGTGTTTTGTGCATGGTGAGAGATAGGGGTTTAATTTAATTTTGTTGCATACGTATTTCCAGTTTTCCCAGCACCATTTATTAAAAAGGCTATCAATCACCAATGTATGTTTTTGGTGCCTTTGTCTAATACAACTGTAGTTTAGTGGGTTTGTCTCTTTGTCCTCTATTTAGTAACATTGGTCTATAAGTCTATTTTGGTGCTAATACCATGCTGTTTTTGTTACTACTGCTCTGTATAATAGTTTAAGTTCTGGTATAGTGATGTCACACACTTCACTCTTCTTTCTAAGGATTCCTTTATCTATTTGGGTCCCTTATTTTACTAGATGAATTTCGTTATAAAAAATTTAAAAAAAGTTAAAAGAATTTACAACTAGAAAGCCTGCACTACAGAACATCCTCAGCAAAATATTCCATGAGAAAATGGAAATCATCAGAGGGAGGTGTTACACTAAAGGAAAAACTAATCAAAGGAGAAACCAAGCCAAGTTAAATACCAAAAATGCCTGGGAATACAAATCATATCTCAACAATCACCCTGCATGTTAATGAAATAAACTCGCCACTCAAAAGACATAGAGTAGCAAATTGATTAAAATAAAAGACCAAACAATATTCTGCTTCTAAGATACTCATCTTGTAGGAAAAGACATCCACAGACTGAAGGTGAAACTTTTGGAAAAATCATACCACTCACATGAACTATGGAAAAAAGTAGGGTTTTCCACCCTCATATCAAATAAAATAGACTTGAAGCTAAAGTTAACCAAAGTGGAAAAAGAAGGATATTTCATACTGCTTAAGGGAACCATTCTTCAACAAGACATAACAATAATAAATATATATGCCACAAACAATGAAGTGTCTATATTTACGAAACAAACTCTTCTCAAGTTAGAGAGTCAAATACACCACAACACAATAATTCTGGGTAACTTTAAAACACCACTTTCACCACTTGATGGATCTTCCAAACAAAAGCTGAAAAAATAAACTGTAAAACTAAATAACAGAATCAATAACTTAGACTTAACTTTCATATATAGAATATTTCATCCTTCAATGAGTGAATACACTTTCTTCTCAGCAGCACATGGATCCTTCTCTACAATAGACCATGAATTATGCCACAAAGCAACTCTTAGTAAATACAAAAAAGTAGAGATACTACCCTATATTCTATCAGATCATAATGAAATAAAATTAGAAATCAATGATAAAATAAAAAATAAAACTAGTCCAACACCTGGAGACTAAATAATATCTACTGAATGAACAATGGGTTATAAAATATCAAGGATGAGATTAAAAAATTCTTAGAGGTGAATGAGAACACTGATACCACATATAGAAATCTCTGGGATACTATGAAGGTAATACTAAGAGGAAAGTTCATTGCATGGAGTTCATTCCTTAAAAGAAGAAAAAGTCAACAAATAAATGACCTAACATTACATCTCAAAGCCCTAGAAAAAGAAGAACAAATCAACACCAAAAGCAGTAGAAGGCAGAAAATAATTAAAAACATAGTTGAAATCAATAAAATCGAAACAAAAGAAACAATTGAAAATTTTTTCAAAGAGTTAGTTCTTTAAAAAATAAATAAAATTGACAAACCCTTAGCCATGCTAACGAAGAACAGAGAAAACTCAAATTACTAACATACATGATGAAAAAGGAAATATCAAGACAGACACTACAAAAATACAGAAGATAATTTGAACTTAATTTGAAAACTTGTACTCCAATAAAATAGAAAATATCAAAGGCATCAACAAATTTCTATTGTCATATGATTTGTCCAAATTGAATTGGGATGATATACATAATTTAAATAGATCAGTTTCAAGCAATGAAATAGAAGATGACTTCAGAAGGTTACAAACAAAGAAAAGCCCAAGACCAAATGGATACACAGCTAAATTCTTCAAGACCTTAAATGAAGAACTTAATACTAATACTCTTCAAATTATCTTGTGAAACAGAAAAAGAGGGAGAACTTCCAAGCTCATTCTATGAGGCCAGTATCACCCTGATTCCAAAACCAGGAAAAGACATCAAAAAAAGAAAACTTCTGACCAATATCTCTAATGAATATAGATGCAACAATTCTCAATAACATTCTGGCAAATTAAATACAAAAACATATCAAAAAGATCATGCACCAGGATCAAGTGGGGTTCATCCCAGGGATGGAAGGTTGGTTCAGCATACGAAAATCAATAGATGTAATTCATCACACCAATGGATTTAAGATAAGAACCATATGATCATCTCAATAGATGCAGAAAACACATTTGACAAAATACAGCACCTCTTTATGTTCAAAACACTAGAAAAAGTAGGGATAACAGGAACCTATCTAAATATCATAAAGGCTATCTATGCTAAGCCCCAGGCCAACATCATTCTAAATGGAGAAAAATCGAAGGTATTCCCTCTAAAAACTGGAACATGACAGGGATGCTCTCTTTTACCACTTCTATTTAACATAAATCTTGAAACACTGGCCAGAGCCATTAGACAGATGAACAAAATTAACAGGATACAGATAGGGAAAAAATGACTCAAATTAGCACTATTTGCCAATGATATAATTCCATACCTAGAAGACCCAAAAAATTCCACCTGGAAACCTCTCCATATTTTTCAAATATGTTTTCCCCCCTGAATCTTCAGTATAAGAGTTTCTCTGGCCATCCATGTCACATAAAGAGCAGCAAAATTGGCTACTACTGTTGACAAACTATTGTGGAAAAATCAACTCTATTTTGTTACTGTCTAGGCCCCTAAGCAACTCAATATTCACATGTTAACGATACATCTATCCTCACTATTAGTATGGATATAGATTGGGAATTCTTCTCTCATTACCACCAGAGCACTCTCACATACTGGGGAGCACTCCAGTAATTACTTAAATGCAAGTTAAAGTTTTCTGTAAATCATTGCTTAGATTCTTAATATAGGTACAGCATAAATGTATTCTATGAATATACTTTCATTTCAAATTTTTGCATCACTAGCAATATTAAATAGAAAATATTTCTAAAAAGAACCAAATACTGAAGCTGTATCAGCTTGCAGTAAGGAGAAGAGCTATTCTACCTGTCTACTTAAATTTCCAGGGCTGGAAGCTTTGTGCTTTGAGAAAACAAATTTTTGTGGAGCACTTTAAATTAAAACAGATTATGATAGATGGAATCAACAGCATCTTTCTTCTCTTTTTCTTCCTGTGTTCAGTCTGTCCCAGGTTCTCTAATTTGTTCTTTAAAATATACCTAAAATGCACATATCATCGCCTTTTCATGGTTTATCCTCCTAGATAGGATCATCTTCTACTTTTTAATTTGAAGCAGAATGTGCACAAAGATGTACAAATTTAATTATTTTAGTGGGCTTTCACAAAGCATGTTCCCATTTTTATTTTTTAATTTTGAAACAGGGCCTCATGAAGTTCCTTAAGGCCTCACTAAGTTTTGAGGCTGCCCTTAAACATGAGATCCTCCTGCCTCAGCCTCCAGAGTTGCTGGGATTATAGGTCTGTGATACCATGCCTGGTTACATTTATTTGCTAATCTGTTATTTATGATCATTTTTTGTTTTGTTTTGTTTATCTGGATTAAAGTAATAATGCTTCTCTATTAATCTCATTTTTCCATTTACCTTCATTTAGCACTTCATCAGATATTAAATGTTTGCTTACTATATCTCAAGTTTCCACAATGCAAAGATAGTTATTAATATACTAGGAAAAACACACTTCTTTGCTCACTGTAGACTTATGCATGCTTCTAGATTTTATCATATTCACTTAATTCCCTGCCTGCCTGTACATTTATTGGGTAAATATAACTTTAGGAAAATAAGTAAATCACAAAATGAAAGTAAATAAAAACCTAGAAATCATACCATAAGGGAATGTTAACTTAGCTCCTTAGAATTTTTTTCAAAACTGATTATCATCAATTGGATATATGTTATAAAGATATGTAATGGCCATTGCCACGCGACCAGCTCTGGCTTCATGAAAGAAGGTTCGGTTCATAAGAAATTACTAGTGAGTTTTAAATGAAAGAGACAAGACTCTCATTACCTTTAACACCAGTTCCGAGATGGCTTCTCCTAGCTCCCACCTCCAGCCACCTAGTGAGGTTTACAGAAGAGACTTTAGCGAGAGAGGGAGAACACACCAGGGAGTGAGCTTTTATTGGGGAACAAAAAATTCCAGGGAAAATTCCATCCAATGAAGGTTAAGGGAGGCAGCATCCCAAGGTCAAGGGCCACAATTGGGTCTTCAGGGCAGTGGCCAGACACACCTCTGCATGGACAAGCCCTCAGACCTGGGAAAGGGTGGGGAATGGCTCTGACACAGCTGTGTCTAAGCGCCTCTCACCCAGCCAGGGAGGTAACTCAAATCACTTGCGAGGATGGCCTCTCACAGGCTATTTAAATAAAAATATTTAAAACTCTGTTTTTCTTTTCCTTATTTCAATTATTTTTGGTAAAGTCAAACTTCTTTGCTTTTTGTTTTCTACCAAAACACTGAGTAGTGTTAGTGTGCCCTTCCCATTTCCATTACTAGTTTGTTCTTGTCATTTTTTTTTTTTTTTTTTTTTTTTACAAAATTACATATGCCAGTCTCCAAGATGCTTCAATTTTTAAGAACTGGTAAATTGAAATTTTAATGATTTTATTACTTGGTTTGGTGTGGTATTATTATAAAAACTATTACTCTGTTACTTGTTCAAAATAACTGCTTTACATAATCTATTCTCAAGTCTTAACCTATATGTACCCACAGAAGCTCACTATGGAAAAACAATAGTTTGAACCAGAAAAAGATGTTTTAGTTTTACTTTGGAACTGGCTGGTATGTAGAGTATTTCACTATCACTCAACTTTGGGATCAACTTGATATTTAGCTGTCTACTAATGACTCCATATGTATGTTTATTTTCCAAAGTTGATATTTATTTTTCAAAGAAGTATATATTTTTAAAGACTATATATTTTTAAAGACTATATATTTATAAGCTGGTGAAAATATTGCAATTGACATTTTACCTCTGATTAATTTTTTGTAACATTAAGATAATTTAGGTAATGCTGAATTGTTCTTATGCATTAGAATCATCTTGGGAATGTTTCTTGTATCAAAATATGCATTCTCAGGCCCTTCCTAATGTCACCAAAAAAAAATTGTTTTGCTAAGTTACATTCTAGATAGTGTTTTAAATATTGATGACCCTAATTTCATAAGATAGTAATCTTCATAGATTAGAATCAATTGCTCAAATATTTTCCTAAGTATTTAAAAATATTATTTACCTTAGTTTACTTATGATCAAGGAATATTGATGTGATTAAAAACAATTTTATAATCTTGGCTTCTGAATAGCTTCACTTTCTGGAAGCATTAATTTGTTTTGACCCTCAACAATTTTTTATTACTTTGAGCTCAGAAAACTTGATTATTTCTATTACCTACCTTTTCTCATCTTTTATTGTCAAGTAGTCAGTAAGTTCTGCTAAGTATTGTTTCAAAATGTCTCCTAAGTATTTTTTTTCTGTCTTGTATTTTATATATTCATAATACCTCAGGTTCTCATAATCACAGGTAGAGTTCCTCTAACTCCTCAATTACAAATACCTCTCCATCATCATTTTTGCTATCTTCCCAGGGAAGGCAAATCTTTGATAATGCTGTTTTCATGCTGCATTCATTCTCGACATATCAGAGGTTTAATGGCTTCCCTCAAGACTAGTATGTGAGAGGTACTGGGTTTAATCCTCAGAACCACATGAAAATAAATACATAAAATAAAGCTATTGTGTCCATCTACAGCAACAACAACAAAAATTAAATAATAAAGAAAAAGATTGTCCATCTCTACAACCCATGTGTAACCAAACTTTCAAAAATATTATCTGCTTTTCTCAAGTCCAGCTATGTTAGTCCACTTTCTGAACATTTCTGCATCCCTTTTTTTAGGTATTTCTTTCACATATTTTATTTATTTTTCTCTGAATTCTACTCTCAAAGTTCTTAATTTTCCTACTCACTACAGTCACAATTACCTTATGTTGTACATAATTGTCCAAATTAAGAAGAGCAATGATATCTTCCTTGCAGAGAAAGATTTATGATGAAGGTTCTATTTATTTATTGTTTTTTAATTATACAAAACTCTTAACCTCCTTCTTAATAGGTTGGGTGGAAATTCAACATTTATCCTTACAGAAGTGGTGGTAGAAAGTGAGGAAGTCCTTTCTCTATAGTGCTTCACAAAATGCTGCAACGGCACATTCTCCAAACCATGGAAAGTCATTCGAAAGTCATCCTTTCATCATGTCTTCGGATATCTTCTTGAACTGGGTAGAACTGCTATTAAGTGCCATTCTCAGAAAATGAGAGTGATAGTAGAGGCTGAGATGCAATCTCCAGGGCTAAGGTCCTCCAATGCCATTCCCTCTGAGGCTCCTCATCTCTAAGACATTGCTATACTATAGTATGTGTGGCTTACTCCTTAATGACCTATGTTTCAATGTGCTTTGCTAAACTCAGAGGAAATTGTCTCTCTCTTTTTTTCTTTTTGTCTCAAAGATTCTCTTTTGCTGCTTTTGTTTGTGATTCACTTAGCTTGATAAATTCAATGACAATAGTTTTCCACAAAGACTAAAAGAAAGAGGTTCCGAATAATTTCTGTTTCTGAAAATAGGCATCAGAAACTCTGGCTATTCTCTTGAGTAGAAGAGGGGAATTATGAAGAGGAATTTCTGATACTGCGAATATCATGTTAATAAGTTACATGAGTCCTTTTACATCCACTACATAGTTGCTTTTAAATTTTTTTTTAGGTTAATTATAGAGTTACCATTAGTTTAGGGCTAATTTAGTCCTGCTATTTGGTAAAACCCCTTTGAGGAATCTACCATTTAGTCCAAGCAATGTATCCACTCTGGCTGATGGCAACACAAACTGATCCTTTCTCTTAATGAATCTAGGAATTGTTTAACCTACTGAATTTCAGCCTCATGCAATTTTTTATTTTCCTATCCAGAGCAGTTTTTAGTCAAATATTTGTAATCACTTTTGTAGATTTCTGAAACTCTGTACATACAGTTCTCTTTTGATATTCTGCCCCACATGTTCTTGCCATCTGGGCCTCCACAATTTCTTCTTTTCAGACTTTAACTTAGTGGGATCCTTGGTTGGTCTTTTGAGTTTTCCCTCATGCAGTTGAAGTATAAAACTGCCTTTAAGTCTGAAAATTATAGGATTAATCCCACTTTAGTTTTGTTATTGTTTTATAGTTTTTGTTTTAAAATATATGGGATGATAGCCCAGTTGATGCCTGTTTTGTATTATCCAAAAATATAGTTTAACATATATGTTTAATATGCTAATTAGCAATGCTTCTGATAGAATGTACCAAAATGAGCTATCAATGGCTCATTCAAGTAAAGAAGAAACCAAACAGATATCTTCTCTATGGCTATTTTTCTCATTCCAAAGAATAAAATTATTTTTTAATATAATTTGTTCTAATTAGTTATACATGACAGCAAAATGCATTTCGACTCATTATACACAAATGGAGCACAACTTTTCATTTCTCTGGTTGCATACAATGTAGTTACACCATTTGTGCAATCATACATGTACCGAGGGTACTAATTACCATCTCATCTCACCATCTTTCTCATGCCCACACCCTCTTCTCTTCTCCCCCTCTCCCCTCTACCCAATCCAAAGTTCCTTTATTTTTTGCTTTCTCCCTCCATTATGGATGATATTCTCCAGCTCCATCCATTTACCTGAAAACGACATAATTTCATTCTTCTTTAAAGCTGAGTAATATTCCATTGTTTGTATATATCACACTATTTTATCTATTCATTCATTGAAGGGCATTCCATAGTTTAACTATTGTGTATTGAACTACTATAAATATTGATGTGGCTGCATCATTATAGTCTTCAGATTTTAAATCCTTTTCATATAGACCAAGGAGTGGGATAGCTGAGTCAAATGGTGGTTCCATTTCAAGTTTTCTAAGGTATCTCCATACTACTTTCTAGAGTGGTTGCACCAATGTGAAGTTCTACCAGTGATATATGAGTGTACCATTTTCTCCACTTCCTTGCCAAAACTTATTGTTGCTAGTATTCTTGATAATTGCCATTCTGACTGGAGTGAGTTGAAATCTTAGAGTAATTTTGATTTGCATTTCCAAAAATGACACCTTAACATAAATCATATTATAAGATTTTCTTTATTAGAGTTAAGAAATGTGTAGCTGGGTGGGATGGAGCACACCTGCAATCCCAGTGGCTCAGGAGACTGAGGCAGGAGGATCACAAGTTCAAAGCCAGCCTTAGCAACAATGAGGTGCTAAGCAATTCAGTAAGACCCTGTTTCTAAATAAAATACAAAATAGGGTTGGAAATGGGACTCAATGGTTGAGTGATTCTGAATTCAATCCTCAGTACCAATAAATAAATAAATAAATAAATAAAAATTAAAAAGTCAAGAAATGTGTTATATTTGTCTAATCTAGTTTTGTGACCAGTACCTGATTTTAGTGGGATGAGGTAGGGAGTAGTAGAATATTACCTACCTGCATTTGGACAAGTGTAGTAAGCATGGGTAATGTTAGTTAAGAGAAAGGAGAGAAAATAGTAGCCAGTGTCCAGAATTATTTAAGGATAATTAGGTGAGAGTAAAAACCATTTGACATTGTCTTTTCTTCTACTATTTAAAATATATTCTGCAAGAATAAACAAACAAACAAACAAATAAATAAATTGTAGTTTGTTATACCTACCTTTCAAAATGCAATCTTAGAATTCTTGTTAAACTCAAGGAGATAAAGATGATTAGAATGTAAAATGGAAATGTACATGATTAGTTACTACATATATAGTTACTACATATACCTTACAAATGGTAAAAGGTATGATCTTTGTCTTACGGTCTATAGAAAAATTGTAGTTTATTGATAAATGTACTAGAAAACCCTAAGGTCATTATTTATATGTATAAGTCTTCTATATAGTTATTTTAGATACAATCAATCACAAAAAGTAGCTATCATGCAACAAAAAGTGAATGATTAGATTTGGTTCTCTCCTAGTTTTCAATATCCCCTTGACTTACAATTTGTGCAAATTAATATTTTGTCCAGAGATTCAGGAGGTTGAGGCAAGAAGATTGGAAGTTCAAGACCAGCATCAAGAACCAAATGAGGTCCTAAGCAGTTTAGTGAGACCCTATCTCAAAATGAACACTAGAAAAGGACTGGGAATGTAGCTGATGGTAAACTGCCACTGGTTGCAATACCTAGTACAAAAATACTCAAATATCGTACGTGTTATTGTAACAGTGTATGTGGATCTACAACTATGTTCAAATGTAAACATGAAAATGAAGTTTTGGAAAACTGTATGAACAAAAATATATTAGGAATCTTATGTTCTCATGTAAGCAAACTAACCATGACTTTAATTTCATTTCAACTCTAAATTCATTAAAACTATACACATACAGTTAAAACTATAAGCAAAAAAATATGTAAATTTAACATGAATAATTTTATTGTATTAAAGAGACTACTGGAATAAATAAATAAATAAACATTGTTGGTGATTGTCTTTTACATTGTCTTTTCATTGGCTTTATGTGATGTTTGTTAATTCAAGGACATGAGGATGCTTTATTTCATATCAACAGGATAGTAAATAAGATAATAATGTATGCCACAAAATGTTTTTTTGTGAATAAACTTGACTTAAATTAGGGAGCACAATAAATATAAAATTCAACATGAAAGCAAAGCAGATAGGATTTATGGCTAGCTTTTCTATATATAAGAATAAATTGGCCTGTTCTAACTGTACAGAATATCTTTCATATAAATGATATAAGAGTAAGTAAGTAATGGGTTTCTAGATAACTTATGCTTTGTACTGAAAATAGCCCATATTTATAGTGATTATGTATCAAGAGAAATGAAACAGTACATTCATGTTTTGTAAATGTATGCAATTTATTAGTTTGAGCATGAATTCAATTTATTTGTCATATCGACTTACCAGAGTATGCTTGCTTTATGCAAAGACTTTATTAGTCTGGAAGAGAAGCAGAGCAGCTATATTTTTCAATATTTAAGTTTGGCATTAAAATCTGTTCTGATTATTTGTGATGAACACTGAAATATAAAGCTATCTTATATCAAATATTTATGTAAAACATCAGAATTTTTCTATGAACAATGTTAGTAGACTTGTGTAACCTATATAAAATGCTTATCAATAACTAATTACTATTAAAATGCTATGCTTCTTTTCCTACTTTACTTTCTTCTGGTATATGTGACTCTTTTTATTAATATTTTTTAAATGTCATTTAAAATATAACTTCTTAAGGGAGGAGGTATATAAAAAATGTCACAAAAGAATTCAATGCCTATAAAATAATACTTTGAAGTATTTAATTTTTTGTACTCTGTAGACTACAAATGGAATTGATCATGAATCATTTAAAGTACAACTATGAATATTATCTTTTAATTAATGCTCTGGAAATTAGTTTATAAAGAGTATTTTGTTTAAAATAATCTTTGAAAGTAAATCAATGGAGTGTGAGAAGAGTGAATAATGAGGAAAAATATATTCAATATGATTAAAAATAGGCTTTTGATTCAATTATGGGTATTAATTGTAGATAACAAACCTGCATCTGCATTACAAACATAATCGAAAAATTTTGCTCTGGTTTGGCTGAGTAGCTTCTATCAAAACAAACTTACTGAAGATAGCAATTATAAATTTGGGGACAGAGGGCCTATTTGAAGCAACTAGAGACAAATATAAAAGAAAAGAAAAAGAAAAGCAGACAGAAGCCAGAGGTAGTTAATTCTTAGATGAAGAGAATGAAGCTATGTGTTTCTCACTTTTCATGGCTTTCAGACTAAGAGAAGACCCAAGTGTGCAACAATCAGGAAAGCATGACCAATTTTCAAGATCAAATACAATCAACAGAAAACAAATTTTAAGTAACCTTCATGTTAGAAAGACTGGCAAGTATTTTAAATCAGCTACTCTATTTTTAATTTCATAAAGGGAAAAGTGACTATAATAAATGAAAATCTGGGAAATATAAGCAAAATATTAAAACTAGCAAATTCTAGAAAAAAGTAATATCTGAAATATTGGCTAAATCAGAAAAAATAAATTCTAGATTAATTAAAATAGGAAACAATAGAGTTGTTCTTTTTTGAAATCTGGAAGACAGTTTATATGGTCCTAGTCAACATTGGTTGATTTCATAAATATCCTAAAACTTCCTTAGGAAAGTAATAATATAGTTGACATAAAAGATATTTATTCAGTTCCCTTCTGCTTTTAAGATTATGAAGGAAAAACCCTCATTATGTTTCTGCTTACCTATTCTGCATTCAAGTTAAGTCCATGCAGCAAATAGCTCATTCAAGTTATTAAATTGTCTGAGGAAATTTTTTGAACAAATATTTTGTATGTCATTTGCTGGTAGAGTTTTCCAGGCCATAGCTCTTCTCCTCATGTACTCTCGTTTTAGTACTAAGTATAAATACAAATAAACAGTTAAAAAAAAAAAAGGAAAATAAAGCAGGGGGCTGTGGCCCATGCCTGTAATCCCAAAGACTTTGGAGGATTGCAATTTCAAGGCCAGTCTTGACAATTTATTGAGGCTCTCAGCAACTTAGCAAGACCCTGTATCAAAAACAAATAAATAAATGAAAATTAAAAATAGCTGGGAATATGGATTAGTGTACATTTCCCCTGGGTTTAATCCCCAGTATAAAACAACAACAAATAATGAATAACAACAAAGTGTTGGAGAGAAATCCTAGTACCCCTAAATATATCCAAAGGACATGGTGTCAGTATTACAATAAACAACCGAACATATAGGTAATTGGGAAACAGTATTCATTATCTAACTCACAATATTATAAAAAAACTTGACAGTATGTAGAAATGCTGTTTGTCCCAATGGTTTGACCTTCAAGGTTATTATGATAATGAGATTGCCATCATCAAACGAATGGTAATAGTGTTGCTTCTTGGGCTGATGCTCAAGTAAACTCGTGTCACATGGTAAATGGAACATTCTAAAATTCAGCTGAGCAAACTGACCTTTGCCTCCAGTACTTCTCCAACAACCACTAAGCAATGACTAGGGCTGTGGTAGGTAATGTGTTGTTTGCCAAGATCGTATAAACCCCCCAACTCAAAAATGTATATGCCACAGCTAATACCATTGAGGCAGTGTCTATTTTAACTTCTGCTCTAGTAGATGAAGGGCTTTTCTACACGAAAGTACAAATATATGGTCTGTGTAGTTCTAGAAGAAATTTTCTACATATTTGTAGTATCTGCCACTAAGAATTAGAGTAAATTATTCTTACATATTTGACTAAAAGAACCTTTTCTGTACATGTTCAGCATAGAAAGAGCAGGTGTGAGACACTGGGTTCAATTCTCAGCACCACATATAAAAATAAATAAAATAAAGGTCTATCAACAATTAAATTTTTTAAAAAGATTGCCTATGGTATTTGACTTATGCATTATACATCAAATTTCTCTCTCTCTCTCTTTCTCTCTTTCTCTCTTTTTCTCTCTCTCTCTCTTTCTCTCTTTCTTTCTTTGTTTCTTTTTTTGGCAGTACTAGGGATTGAATTTAGGACTTCTGTATCACTGAACTACATCACCAGCCCCTTTAATTTTTTTTATTATTATGAAATTAATGAGACTAGACTAGAACTTACAATCCTCCTGCCTTAGCCTTCCAAGTTGCTGGGATGGCAAGTGTGCACCACCACACCTGGCATATATCATATGTATGTATTTGATTTTTTTTTTACAATTTTTTTCTGCAAAACTAGGAGCTAAACTACTATCAGCTTTTTTACAACTGTGAGTAAAAGATCTGACCAGAGCAATTGGAGGGGAGGAAGAGTTTATTTGAGGGCTCATGGTTTCTTAGTCCATAGAAAGCTGGCTTCATTCCTTGGGGCTCAGGTTGAAGCAGAACATTATGGCAGAGGGAAGCAGCTCACATGATTATCAGGAAGCAGAGAGAGAATCCACTTGTCAGATACATAATATGTATCCCAAGGGCATGCCCCCAATGCCCACCTCCTCCAGCCATACCCTATCCATCTTCAGTTACCACTCAGTTAATCCATATCAGGGGATTAATTCAGTCATTGGGTTAAGACTCTCACAATGCAATTATTTCTCCTGTGGACCTTCTTGTATTGTCTTGCACATGAGCTTTTGTGAGGGGACACCTCACATACAAACCATAACAGCTACTAACCTGTTTTTATAACCCTATTAATTCTAAACAATAGTGTTCTCTTTCAGTAATAATTGGTAGATGAACAGATTATTTGATATATACTTATTTTTGTTTTCATTTTACGTGGCAAAGATGGAACTCACAGCCTCCAGCATTCTAGGCAACCACTCCACTACACCCTTTCCCCTTGCACTTACTTTTTAAGGTTTACATATTTTTTTTACCTGCCTTGGTATAAATCTAGGAGTCTATTCATACTTACAGAACAACACACTGATGTGTTTTGAATATGAGTTGTGTCCCCAAATCTCCTTTGCCAATGCAGGAATGTTCAGAGATAAAATGATTTGATTATGATAGCTATAACCTAATCAGTCCATCCTAATTAGAAAAGCCTACTGTTGGGTGGTAACACTGGGCAGGTGGGGCATCGCTGCATGAGGTGGCAGGAGGTGGTTTGCTAGCAGGGCATGACCTTGGGGATTGTATTTTGAGCCTTGGTCCCCTCCCCCCTGCTTCACTCTCTATTTGCTTCCTGGCTGCCTAAGTGCACCAGTTTTCTTCTACCATATCTCCTGTTGCGATGTTCTAACTCACCCCAGGGCCAGAGCAATGGAGTTGTCCAACCATGGACTAAACCTCTGAAATCATGTGCCAAAACCCCCCCACCCCCAATTTTGGTCATGATGATGGAAAGGCAACTAACATAGACACTAAGAACTATATGTGTATATTAAAAATACATTTGCAGGAAAGTCTTAAAAAATAACAAAAGATATCCCAAATATGTTTGTATGATTTAAGCAGTGACTTTAATAATTGTTATCCTTATAAAATTTATGCTTCTATAGTAACACAAGCCAAGGTAGAGACTAACAATTTTTGTTTTATGTATTTAAAACAATAAGTTCTCTTTACATACCAGGAGACTATGAAGAACAAAAAAAGTGAACATTGTATGAAACTATTTTACTGTGGTCTTTCCTTTCTTTTGACAAAGAACAATTAATAAAGAATTTCTTACACTTAAGCCCATTTTGATGATTTCCATTTGGGCCAGAAATTGGATTAAATATTGGTGAATTCAAATAAATGTCAGTTCTTACAATAAAAATTAATTCTATACTAAACATTTTTTAAGCTAAACAGAAAATAAGATAGTTATATCTCCAAAAAGATGCCACAACCTGCTACTTAAATCAGATTCATTTCTATGTTTTTAATACTTTTTTTTTCTTATAAGGATGATTGGGTAATTTAAAAATATGACACAAAATATCTGACATTTTCTCCATGAAGAAGTGGGGTCTATATTTTTTATCCTCGGCAATAATTGGACTTGTGACTGAACAATAAAGGTAGTTGAACATTACTCTTCTGATATAAAGTTCATCTGGTCCTTTAGGATGCTGAAGAAGCTATATATTGACCCACTGAGGCCCTATTGTTTTAATATAATATTTGTTGTTAGTTCTTACCATAATATTGTTTCATTTGTGTTTCCCATAAAATTGATCTACTCCTCAGTTATAGAATTATTTGGATTCTAATATGGCAAGAAATGTCCTTTTAATATTAATTTAAGCCCAGCTCTGGGTATTTATTTATATGGGATAAGAATCATTGCTATTGATATCAGGGTCAGGAAACTTTCCTGCATCTAGTTCATCTGTTTGGGATATGCATACACATCCCCATATACAGCACTGGTAGCACAGGGTAGCTCATCTACTTTCCCACCTGACCCCAGCAAACTTCATTGTACTATACTTTGGCTTATTTCTTAACACTTGTTTTTATGTTTTATCTCTGGTTTTCTCCCTCCCTCTCTTCTCCCTCTCCTACTCCCTCTCTCTCTCTCTCTCCTTCTCCCTCTCCATATCTTCACTATGGTGTAACTTACTACAATAAACTTTTCATACTAAATATGTAATTCAATGAGTTAGCTTAAAATGACCACTACAGTCAAGATAAAAGGACATTTCTATCACCCCAAAAGTTTCCTGATGCCTCTTTGGGGTTCGCTCCCCCTGTGGTGGAACCAGGCAACCATAGATCTATTTTTTAACCACCATGCTACCATAGTTACTTTTGAGAATTTTATATACATGGAATCACGGAGTATATGCTCTTTTGTACCTGAGATATTAACTTTACATTATGATTTTAGGTTCATTCATATCATGGAATACTTTGTTCAATTTTATTGCTAAGTGGCATTTCATTATGATAGGGAAGAGAATAGATTTTTATAGTGGATGTACAGCCAGTTGGTAATAACCATGTAGTTTACTGCATTGAAAAGTCTACTTTTCAAAGTTTATTTTTTAGATTGATAGAAAAATTATGTGTATTTACTGTGCACAACACATTATTTTGAAGTATATATACAAAGTAGAATGATTAAATCTAGCTAATTAACACATACATCACATAATTATCACTTTTTAGGTGAAAAAAATTGCATCTACTCTCAGGATTCTTTGAAACTACTATGTATTATTAGCCATTGTCACCATGTACCACAACAGATATCTTAAACTCTTTTGTTTGTTTGTTTTGCAGTACTAGGAATGGAACCAAGCAGCACTCTACCACTGAGCTACATCCCCCAGTTCTTTTTTATTTTTACTTTTTATTTTGAGACAGAAACTTGCTAAATTTCTCAGGCTGGGCTTCAACTTGGGATAAAGCAATTCGCTGGAATTGCAGGCATAAACCACTGTGCCTAGCTGTATATTTTAAACTTATTCCTCCTATGTAACTGAATTATTTTTTTATTTCTTGATCAACATCTGCCCAATACCACTCTGTCTTTCTGGGTCTGGCGTATTACACATACTCTAGTATCCTTCTAGTTCATCCATGTTGTTGTGAATGACAGGACTTCTTTCTTTATATAGGGCTGAAGAGTATTGTAGTGTGTGTGTGTGTGTGTGTGTGTGATTTTCTTTAGTAATAGTTCATTTTTATTCTGACTGCCTCAAATTTAGATGAATTCATATAAGTGAATCATGATTAAACTTATTTCAGCTACTTACAAAGGAAAATAATGATTTATGAGAATTTACTACATAATCTATATCATCAATTAGGAAGATTGTAGCTTTGAATAGAGGTTTCATTTTAAGTATGATCAAGAGGAACTATCTGATAGATAAAAACATATAGAGTAAAAAATCTAAGAATAAAATTAGAGAAAATTTTGAAATCTCACTACAATATTAATGTTCTTAAACAACAATGAAAATTAGTTGCCATAGTCTTCACTATGCTAATAAGTAGATCATTTAAACTTTGTGATCTTTTTCTATAAGTTTATATTAACTTCACAAGTTAGTGCCACATGTATCTCTACCAATTTCCAACTTAGATGATTATACTACTTAATGTTTTTATTTTTAAGACATTATTACATAATTTCAGAATCTTAGGGAAGAATTTTACACAGTACATAGTCTCTCAAAATATGTGCTGCAATCATGCATTGATTTTCCTTGTCAATGAAAATAATTTGAGATTTTTGTTGGAAATACATATTCATCAGTCTATAGAATGACTGTAGCATGACACTATTTTTTGTTCTTAGGCAATAGGTTTTAAGGAATATCTTTAGCAATGAGTGGATTTTCTTGTTTGTTTCTATTAGTATAATGTTGATTTATAGAAATTTCTTGTGACATGGAAAGTAAATAGAGCAACCAAAAGTTAAAGGTAAAATTAAGAAATATTTTTGTGCTATTTGATTAATTTTTCATAGTGTATGGTTGTTAGCCATTAAACAGATATGATTTTTTTTTGAAAAAAGACTACATATAAACTCATTATGTTAAAGAAAAAGAATTTTAGGCCCAGAAAATTTAAGAAAGTTGCCCTAAGTGACACTGTATGATGACTCTAAATTAGTTTGAAGAAGAAATAAAGATGATTCATTTTAATTATAAAGTTCTGCCCTTACTAATAAAAAATAAATTATTTGAAGTCAATGTATATAATTAGGACTATATAATATTTGCATATGACATTCAAAGTATTTTTCATTCAAATAGTCACAAAATGTACAAGCTAATTTTTGGCTGCCATTTTAAGATAGCCTATTATTTTCTAAATATAATTAATTTTCCAATAATTAATCTGCAACTGATCAAACTGATTAATCATGTTGACTTGGATTACCTGAAGATCTTTGAGATACTTTATTAATGCATCCAAGTGTAGCAGAATCACAGTCTAAAAAGTGGCTCAGTGGTAGAGCACTTGCCTAGCACATGTAAGGCACTGGGTTAGAGTCTCAGCACCACATAAAAAATAAACAAAAAATTTTTAAAAAGTATTGTGTCCATTTATAAATTTTTTTAAATGAGCATGCAATTTTCCAGGAAAGTTAATTAGGTAATTTGATGCTATGTATCATATATGATTTTTATTTCTATCTCATATCAATTGCCCATTGGTAAAAACACCTATTTCCTCATAAGTGAGCTAATCTTGAACAGATTTATTAGACACATTTGCATTAGTTTTTCTTTCTTACTGCTATTTTTTGCTGCTAAATTAACTCACTGAATAGGTTGCAAAAATTCTATTGAGATTATTATCCATAGTTGTTTGAATTTATTCCTATGCTTCCTCAGCTTTTATGTTTCTTTCCCACACAATGTAGCTGCTATCTATTACTGCATTAGAAATATTGATGCCACAGTAATCATATTAACTGATAACAGTTTTAGGAATTTCTTTGATTTTTAAAGCATAGTTTTCTCCATGTTTAATAGCACTTATATATTAGAAACATCAAAATAGTTTTATCATCTTCATTTTCCAAGAGCATAAATAAAATATATAAAGGTGACTGGTGTGTGACCAAAAATATGAATACTAAATAATGACTTATATGGCAGATCATTAATTTAAATGAAGTTAAAATATAGTAGGTAATCAGAAAATTGTAAAATAAGTAATATTATTAATGTCATATTGACATTATGAAAAGAACAGCAAGATTGGAGAAAGGCAGTTGGATTGACATCCTAGAAGAAATTTCATATATAACGTCTCTAGAATTAGTGTGACTAGGAAGGACAGGAAAAATTAGTGTATTATCTTCTGTGTTGTGTGTCATAAATGTGCACTTATATTGGAGGGTTTTTCCATCAACTGGATAAAGGAAAAAACATGAGTTGTAGAGGAAACATGGTCTGGATTAAAAAAATGGCTTCACCAACAAACTAAATGTATGTCTATGGGCATTTATTTTATTATATGAGACTTGATTGTATATTAGGTTGTATGCCATATTGGGATAAAATTTCCTATATCTTGGAGTTTTTTCCAGGGTTGAGATGTCTCACTTCTGTAGAATTTAGTCTTTACAGAGTGGTTTGAAGTGGATTTATTTAATCTTCACAACTGAAATTGTATCAATTTTGAAAGCAAATTATACTGTAACCATAATTTAAAGATTTTATGAGTTCTTAGGAACTTTGAAAGTACCAATTTTCCCCTTTCAACTACCTCTTCCTGTTTAACTTGTCCTGTTTCCTTAGTTTCATCCCATTTACTATATACTTAGCAAAACCTTATAAGCCATTTAAGACACCAATGTCATTCACACTTTCATGTGATTCTCGTTTAAAAATTCTCTAAAATAAACATGAAGCGATGTAAAATTTATGTATAAAATTGTATGAACAGAGGCTCCAAGAACATAAATAACATGAAAAAATATAAAAAAATATTTTGGCTGGTAAATTAAAATGAAATACCATAGAAATATAATTATTAAAGAAGAAATAGTTTCTGTTTTATTCTACAAATAAAATTGTAATTATTTAGAATTGTTTATGTGGAGTAAGGGTGGTGGTGATAATCTTTCTCTACTTATTAGCTTCTGGTTATTGGAGAACAGCTCTGAACCTCACACAAAAAGAGACTAAAATATGTCTAGAAGACAGTGAACAGAATGATGAGGGCTCATGAATGTATATTATGGTGAGAAATTTATCTTTTGGTGATTATTATGGCTTGAATTTTAGGTGTCTCCTGGAAAACTTCTGTGTTAATACAAGAACATTGAGAGGTAAAGTGATAAGATTGTGAACGTTGTAACCCAATCTGTTCAACCCAGTTTCAATGGATGGCATGGTAACTATAGGCAGGTAGCCTATGGCTGGGGGAGTTGGGTCATTTGGGGCATGCTCTGGAAGGCTGCATCTTCCCTGTGACCCCTTTCGCTCTCTCATGAGCTGAGAAATTTTTTCTTCACTAGGTTGTTTCTGTATGATGTCCTGCCTCACTATGGACCCAGAGCAATGGAGTCAGCCATTTATGGACTGGGAAGTCTGAAACCATGAGCTCCAAATAAACTTTCCATTCTCTAAGCTGTTCTTTTTTTTTTTTTTTTAAGTTGTAGATGGACATCTTGCCTTTGTTTATTTTTTATGTGGTGCTGAGACTAACCCAGTGCCTTACATGTGCTAGGCAAGTGCTCTACCACTGAGCCACAAACCCAGTCCTGAATGCTAAGTAAGGGGTTTTGGTCACAGAAATGAAAAAGCTGACTAAAAAAGTGACAAATACCAAATATTACTGATTAAATTAAATCACACATCCAATTTGCTTCATTAAATTAAACTTGGTGGGTATGACATTAAAGGAGCAAAGCAGTCAACCACTGTTAATTGTTGAATCCAGCTGTATGAATTTCAATATTTCATTCCTTTTTCTTTTCCATGATTTCAAATAGTTTATAAAGAAGGAAATTAAAAAGTAAAGGTATGATTTTAAAAGATAATAAAGAATTAGAAAAGATCAGCATAGAAAATCATGATTTTCAGTTAAGGTTGATATATGAAGGAACATCCTTAAATTATTGGAAAGTTATCAAGAATAAAAAAAAGCACTAGAGTTTATATATTTTTTATTTGTTTACCTGTCATTTATTGAATATCTCTTATATATTGGAGCATTTTAATGCAGATAAGGCGGTGGTAGGCCTACTTGTGACTAACAGTAGAAAATGTGCCCTTAAAGAGGTGAGAACCTGACACATTTTCTGAAAAATGGCAGATATTCAAAACACAAATAAATATGGGTTTTATCTCATGAGCAGAGATTTTTGACTTATTATCTAATTAAATGAAGAAAGGTATAAGATCAGAGTCACATTTTATTTTGTTTTATTTAGACATTGCAATGAAAGTGTTGGAGAACTTTAGGATTGGAGAAAAAACAAATTTAAAGTTGCCATTTCTATTGTCCCAGTAAAATGTAATGTGATCTTAAATTTTTGTAGGAGCAGATAGGTTGAAGTACTAAATAATACTCACAAAACATGTTGAAAAGCAATCACCAAAGAGGACTCTGTTATTGAACTAATAAAAAATGAAATTAATCTGTTTCTGTTTTGGATGATTGCATAAGTGATGTTGTCATTCACCAAGACAATAACTAAGGAATAAGAAACAAATTTTTAAAAGAAAAAATGAGTTAGTATGGAATATATACTTATTTTGAAATCTCTAAGAGACTAATTAAACAAAAATAATTAAAACTTTGAAAGTAAATTTCCTATAGTCACAATTATAGAACATAGAATGAAGAGGGTATGTCAACTTTCATTCATTAATTCATTCAAGTTTCCATTCATAAGGTGCTTCATTTGGTGAGTAAGTGTATTCACTAATGCCTGTCAGGAGAAAATATCCAAGTCTGACCTGGTTTTGGTCTGGAATTAGGTACACCTAGAACTTACTTTCAACATAGAAGTTTAATTTGGAGAATCACAAATAAAACTCATATGACCTTCCTTATACCATATTTTGTTTGAAAAAACTCACCAGGATTGAAGATGTAATGCAGTGGTAGAGCACTTGCCTAGCATGTACAAAGCCCTAGGTTTGATCCCCAGCATTCCTGGGGGCCAGGAGGTTGCTGAAGATTAATCTATTCTGTTTTCTTAAGTTAGAAGTAATGGTCTTATCTCGTGTCAATTTGCACTTAAGAAGTTTGGTGTGGTTCTGGTCAATATCCTGTTTGTCCAAAGATAGCAGGAATGTGGTTGGGTCCTGAAGCTAGAGGCAGAAGGAGACTTGCAATGTTCAGATTAGATATGACACTCATGGACTTTGACCACTATATACCTTGATGGTAACTTCCTGTGTTTGCTACTCTTACCTCGGTTATGTCAAATCCAGAAATCTTTTGAGAGAATAAGAGAAAATATTGCACTAGCCCAGGGCACTACTAGAAAATATAACACTTTGTATTTCCTTCAACTATTCCTCTGAGAGTAATTTAATAATACATTATGGTGCACATCAAATGTCTTCTCTCCCCCAGGGAAAGATTTTATACAAGATGGAGAGTTTCTTTACCTAAAATTCAGAAACAAAGTTGCCTTCAAAAGATATACTTCAGCAAACCAGTGGCCTGAATCTTCATTAAAAGAAAAATGAGTCTGAAAGTAAGCACCCTTATGAAAAAGCATACTACATAAGTTATAAAGGTTTTGATTAAAAACCATGTATTTATTTTCTCTTAAATAAATTCCTGAGATCCTGGGATTTTTACTAAGAATTTCAAGTACATAAGTAATAAGTAGCTGCCAACAAGTCAAACATGACAGACTGAGAAAAAATGTTTTAATAGTGTAATTGAAAGATTATCTATATTATATTACTATATGTTCAATGAATGTCAAATAAAATCCAAACTGAAGGAACTTATTCTTTAAGATGAAAAGTTATATGACAAAGAGTTCTGCTTAAAAAGAAAATATTTTTGGCCATTTGTACTTCTTTGAGAAATGATTGTTTAGTTCTTTTGCCCATTTATTGATTGGGTTATTTGTGGAGAGAGAGAGAGGGAGAGAGAAAGAGAGAGAGAGAGAGAGAGAGAGAGAGAGAGAGAGAGAGAGAGAGAGAGAGTGTGTGTTTGTGTATGTGTTAAGTTTTTCAACTTCTTTATATTCTGGATATAATTTCCCTGTCAGAAGAGCAGCTAATGAAGACTTTTTCCCATTCTTCAGGTTCTTTTTTCATTTTCCTAATTGTTTCCTTTGCTGTGCCGAACTTTTTTAATTTGATGCCATGCCACTTATTGATTCTTGGTTTTATTTATTCAGCTTTACAGGTCTTATAAAGGGGGTCAATGCTTATGTCAATATGTTGCGATGTTGACAGTATGTTTTCTTGTAACAGTTGCAAAGTTTCTGGTCTACATCTTGGGATTTTGATACACTTTGGGTTCACTTTTCTTTAGGGCAAAAGATAGAAATCTAATTTTATTCTTCTATGGACATCCAGTTTTCCCATGATCATTTATTAAAGAGGCTATTTTTTCTCCAACATATGTTTTCTGGCACTTTTGCCAAGTATTATATGACTGTATACATGTGGATTTGTCTCTGTGTCTTTTATTATATTTCATTGGTATTCATGTGTATTTTGATGCCAATAACATACCGTTTTTGTTACTAGAACTCTCTAGTACATTTCAGATTATTGTGATATCAGGTATTGTGATATATCTAGCATTCCTTTTCCTGCCAAAGATTGCTTTGGCTATTCTGGAACGATAATTTTTCCAGATAAATTTTAGCATTGTTTTGTCTAGTTATATGAAGAATATCATTAATATTTTAATGGGGATTGCATTGAATATGTGTAATATTTTTAGTAGTATGGCCACTTTGACAATATTAATTCCGCCTATCCAAAAGCCTCTTTCCATTTTTTAAGGTCTTCTTCAATTTCTTTCTTCAGTGTTCTATAGTTTTCTCTGTAGAGATCTTTCACTTCCTTGGTTAGATTAATTCTCAAGTGTTTTATTTTATTTTATTAGGTTATTGTGAATGGAATGGAATTGTTTTCCTAATCTCTTTCTGAGCAGGTTTATTATTGGAATAGAGGAAAGCTATTGAGTTTTGTCTGTTGATCTTGTATCCTACCAGGATGCTAAATTTATGAGCTCTATGTCTTCTGGGGGAGTTTTTTTAAGGGGGTTACATATAAGATTATGTCATTAGCAAACAGATAATTTGAGTACTTTTCATATCTGTTTTTTTCTTAATTCCCTTCTGTTTCCTGATTGCTCTGGCCAGGGTACCCATTAACAGATGAATGGATAAAGAAACTGTGATATCTATACAAAATGGAGAATGAAATTTCGACATTTTGAGTTATATGGATGCCAGTGGAGAACAACATGGTATGCAAAATAAACCAGATTCAGAAGACTAAGGGTCAAATGTGATTTCTCATATATAGAAACAGAAACAAAATAAGGAAAACAAAGGGGGGACATCATGAAAATAAAAGATAGATCAATGGAGTTGGGGAAGGGGATTGAAGGGGAGGGAGGGGGATTAGAACAGGAGGAACTGTGGAATCAAATCGACAAAATTGTGCTATGTGCATACATAAACTACCACAATGAATTCCACCTTTATGTATACCTATAAAACATCAATCAAATGAAACAATATGCAAGTAAATAGAAGGAAGACCAATAGAGTGTAAGAGGAAAAATAGGAGGAGTCCAATCGGAAATACTGGGGACTGATATGGAGCAAATTTTAATTCATGTATGCATGATTATGTCAAAGTGAACCCCACTAAGTATATAGCTATAATGCACTAATAAAAGTGCAAATTAATAAATCAGTTAAAATAATATCCCTCTAAATTTGAACAGCTATTCATAAAATATATCCTCTGTATATATGGGACAATTAAAAAAGTAAAGAAGATGAATGTGGAAAAAAGGAAGATAAATAATTGGAGCTTCAATCTTGGTTGGTTTTTCTTGGTCTAAAGATTTGCAACTACAGATAATGGAACAAAAATGATCACTTCATCCTGGGTCACCATTGCTACATTTGTATTACATGATAGCTATATATATGTAAATATTATATATTAGTAATCTTTACCTAGGATATCATTTGAAAAATTGAGACATTAAAGTAGAAGGGAAAAGTTCTCTTGTTAGATCAGACTTCAGCTCGGTAGAATAAAGCACAATTGTTTTCTTCCTTATCCCTTTCTCATGAAGAGTCAGCTTGAATATAATGTTAGTGTTGTTAGATGGAATATGTCAAAATGAAAACTTTTGAGTATAAAAAAGTTAATTAGGCTATGCAATCATACAGTGTGATTGGAGGACAAGGTGGACATTGGAATGCTTTTAAATTTATTTAGGTGCATCAAAATATGTTTGAGATTTAAAATATGTCTGTGCTCAACAGGGACATTATGCACTGAGGAGTATCTGAGAAATTGGTTTAGCAAGCATGAGACAATTCCATTTATCTTGTCAAAGGAGTGTGTTTCTTATCCTACTGTCATTACCTCATTTATTTTATGTAATCTAAGTGATGTTTCCTAATGCAATTTATGGACAGGGTCGTGATGAGTTTTCCAAATGTTTAAGGAAAATGAAGTCTCATTGCTTCTAGAATGAGTACCTGGTTCTTAAACCACTTAAATCTGTCAAACTTGTAGGTAATAGTGCCACATGCATTGTCTTTCCTCAAATTTATAATTGAAGCTGGTGAGTGGTACAGTGTGAAAGGATTAAGTTTGAGGATATGGTAGTATATTTTAGCAACTATAGTGTACATTTTTAAGACTCTCTAAAAAAACCTCATGTTTGTGTGTATAAACCAAAAATTGCGTTATCTACTAACAGCTCCTATAGGATGAAAAATGTTAACAAATTTTCTAAAGTCATTACTTTCTACCTTGTCAACAGAAATGGCTCAAAATCAAAGTTGGATGTTCATCTGTTATTCAAAGTGTTTCTCAAAGGAATAAAATTCGGTTATTCTAGACTACCTTTTAGTCTTCACAACCTTCTCTCAACTCCTTAATATTGCAATTCCATGAGATACTGCTGTTTTCTTGAGTAATACCCTTTTCCTGGAGGGTGTAGCTTCTTTGTGCTTGTCATTTAATTTATTAGTCATGTACACTTAATGCTAAAATATATATTTTATTCAAAAAACGTCTTCCCAAACTCAGTTTCAAATATACCAAATTCCAAAAGTACATCTCCATCTGATTGTCTTTCAAATTCAACCAGGTCGAAACAAAGGTATCAACCTAAATCTCTTCCATTCCTTCATATCTCAGCAGCGTAAATCCACCTGGCCATTTAATTACTTATTAAATTCTATCTAATAGTAACAGCTACTCACTTGATAAAACTCAATTTAAATCCATGTTTTGTTTGTTTTGTTCATTAACTTACTTGTTTTTCCTGTGGAGCATTCATGACCCCAGGCAACTTGTTTGATGTACTTTTCCTTGTTTTACTAACTTGGTGGGTATACTTCTATCATAATATTCACTGTGTAATTTTATAGTAGCCAGATTTAATTGGTCCACATGTCTCTCTACTCTGAGAGTCTATGGATTTTTTTTAAGACAACACTGGATTTTAATCAAATTTAAATACCAGAACACAGCATATTTTTCCAGACTATAAGAAGAAATTCAAGACATAGTTGGTAAATAAAAAAATAAAGAAATAAAGAAATTAATAAACCCCTCTTTTTCATTCATTTATGGCTTAGCTTATTTTATTACATGTTAAAATATTGCACTTTAATGCATGAAATTATTATTTTGAATTGAATCTGAAATGTCTCCTAAATGCTCATGTTTTAAAGTCTTGGTGCGCAATTTAGCATAGTTCAGAAGTGAGGCTTTTGGCAAGTGTTTGGATCATGAGGGCTCTGACTTCATCTGTGGATTAGTGCATTCATAGCTGAATGGACTACTAGGAGGTAATAGAAAATATAGGTGGGGACAGGCATGGATGGAGGAAGTAGGTTACTTGGTACATGCCTTCAGAGACTCCCATCAATTGATATGTTAGATTCATAACTTCTGGTTTGACTGTATTTCGAGATCTGTACTCTAAGGGAATAATTAAGGTTAAATGAGGTCATGAGATCTGAAGGAATCAGTATTTATGTATAAAGAGACACGAGAGAGCTCCCCTTAGTCCCTCCAACACATTCACACCCTGGAAAGGACATGTAAGAATGTGGCAAGAAAGTGGCCTTAACAAGCCAGAAAGCACTCTCCAGTAACCAAACTAGCTGAAACCTTGATCTTGGGCTTCCAGCCTCCAAAACTCAAAGTTTTTTTGTTTAAGCCATTCATTTTGTGTATATTTTGTGGCAACCTGGTATACCTAATATATTCTCTTGCCAGGATTTCTTTTTAAAAACAAAAAGTCATATACAAACAATTCCGTGCTAAATGCTGTGATTATTTACCACACAATCATTTCCAAATAAATTTTCTCTGTTGTACACCTCCTACAGCAAAGATAAAAGATGCCAGCTTTCTAAGGCTCTTTCTTAACTAAGACTAGCTATGATTCTGACCTGTAGTTGAAATTATCTAGGGCTGAACAAGGAAGATCTTTACCAGAGGTTCCAAGACCATCTTTCTTCCCTCTTTGTTACACAGCCCCACAAACAGGATGTTTGAAGAGACAACATCATAAACAGATTATGCTTAAGCAAAAGTATCAGAAAAGCTCAAGTCCTTGCTGGCATTCTCAAGTCGCTGAACAAACATTTGAACCACGTGTCTTGTCATGTCCAAAGTCATAAAAATCCTTATGGTTTAATCAATTTTCACTCAGGTTTTCTATCACTAGCCACTAAAAGCATCCTGAGAGAATCAAGTGGTAAATGAATGGCTAAAGGGAGCTATCATGTATGATCTAATTGTGTCTAATGTTATATTTGTGGGTTTAAGAGTAGGTTGGGATTTTTTGATTTATTATGTTGGGCCTATTGTTGAATTACATCTCATCTCTTTTTTTTTTTTTTTTTTTGTTAACTTTGGGGACTTTTGCCTTTCCTTCCCCCTTTTCAGGAGGATGGTCTTTATGTGTGCCTTTTAGAGTCATTTTGTCAGAGAAGTCAGCAAGCAAGTGGAAACTAATCACCTTGTCACTTGGTACTTGGAAAGATAAATAAAAAATACCTTACCTTTATGTGTTCTGTCTCTAATATGCTGATTTTTACAGAACATAATTTAGTTCCTCAATTCTTATTGGTCCTCCAGTTCTTTACCAGTGGAAAAATAAAATGAGAACAACTGTTAATCTACATTATAGAAAAAAAGTGCTGGAGGGAAGAGGATAAATTCTGCCTTTCCTTTATAGATCAGACTCACTACCCATGTATGCATCTGTTTATAGTTTAGTAAGAGAGAAACTACATAGAAGAAAGAAGAATTGCTTAAAAATAACCCAACTCTTCTGAGAATTACTGAGTTTATCAGCCACTCCTTTTTACTTCTGGTTAGTTGAGAAATCATAAGAAAGTTAATAACAGTTTTAAAATTTCTCTTAAATTATTCATTCTCTCATGCTCACTTGTCAATATAGTAAATTTAAACTAGAGGTTACCATGGAGTTATAGAATACAAATCTGTTTAGTTATATAGTTTGTTGGCTACATATTCATAGGCAAATATTTGTCAGTAGATAGGTCATCTTGACTGTTTTGAACAGATTTAATTTGGGTTAGTCTTAATGCTAACTGCAATAGTTTATTGAAACCTCCCAACTACTTTCTGCAGTACCATATTTAGCACTTTTAGAGATTAAAAAAAAATTCCTGAAATGTGAAGAGGTATATTCTCCTCACTTGTTAAGTCCCAAGTTTTCAATTCTGTGAATATTTTACCCAAATTGACACAGGTAGAAAGCATGATCTAGAGCTTATATGTATCCTTAATTTAACATTATTATGTTATAGTTGTCATATTTTAATGCAATTATATTCTTAGTATTATTATGTAATTGTATAATATATAGTATATTCAACTTTTGATATGTTTTCTACTTACTGGAACAATATGACAAAATGGGTTAAAATTATACAACCATAAAATGGTAGGGTGAGGAATGGATCCTATTCAGCCTGATTTGGCCAATCCACCCTTTTAATTAGGCATTGTACACACCAAAGAACTAAGGACGATAATTCTTAATATCAGTTTAGCACCTTCTCTGTGGAGAGCTATTATCAACCTCCAATCAGTAGATAAAAAAATAAGTTGGTTTTTGTCATATTTGGAAGGAAGTATTTAAGTTAAAGCTTATTTTAAAGATTTGTACAGATTTTTGTAATAAGTGAAGAAGCAAGATACTGATTCTAAGTCCTTAATTTCTAGATTTTATTCTTTTCATTATAATCCATCATCTTCATATTTATTTCAGATTAAAACCACACAGAACAGAAGATTTGTTCACTTTAAATTGGTGTATGCAAATTAAATTATATATTTACATGCACCATAATTAAATTGTCACATGTACTATGATATTTGTGTGATAACATTTAAATAAAGTGCCAATTATATATATATATAACTATTTGTTAGATAGACTTATAGAGTATTTTTAGCTTTTGTGTATCCTGAGTATTGTGTATACACTAATAGCCCTAAAAGAAACAATGATTTCCCCAATATTTAAAAGGAGTATTCACGGAGAGCTATTAGGAACTGTGTTGAAAATTCAAAAAATTTGCAAATGTACCCAGGATTTCATTGGCTATCTATTGCCTTTGTCTAATAAGTATTTCTTCCTTCCACACCCCTGTAACCAATACCCACATCACACTGCTTTTCTACGTGACGTGTTCTCCATGTGATCATAAATCAAGTTTCCACATACCATCACCAACACCCAACCATGATGAGGGTCAGTGACACAAACTAATCAAAGTTTACCAAGATATGTGAGTTCAAAGATATGTTGTCAATGAATGAAAAAGAGAATTTATAAAGTGTTAATGTCCTTATATTAAATAGAATACCAATTAGTTCTTTCTACCTAAATTCTAAAAGCTTCCCAAACTTTGGTTCCTCTAAAGCCCATTTGTTTAATTTTCAATTATTAAAGTTTAAGTTATCCAAGATAAATATATCCAGAGAAAGTACCCAGAGTACTGGCACAACAATTCTCAGTGGATTGCAGTCAACAGAACCACAATGAAATATAGAGTATTTATAATGAGTTATGGCATTGAAATGCAAGAAATGACATTGAGATTCCCATTGATATTCCAGAACTGGATAGTTAGTACCCCAAAGTAATCATCAGTGAAATAGCTAATTAAGTATCTCCCTGTGGCCCCCTAGAACTATGTATCCAAAAAAAAAGCAATGATTTGATTTGGATAACAAAGAGCTGCCATAGAAAAGTTTAGAAAGGTCAAATAATTTTACAAACAAGGGGGAGGAAAGTTATTTCTGACAATGTTAGATATTTTAAAAGCAAAAGAATGACAAGCTCAAATCTTAAAATTCTTGCCTCAAGGCATGGACTAAAATTCAGGGTCTTTCTGTGCTGTGCTGAAAGTTCTTCTGTTTTACAGCCCTAGGGCTGAGATTGCCAAAACTGGACCCCAGAGATTCATTCTGGAGGTTGCTGTGTTAAAAGGTCAAATTTACAAATTTTCATTTATCTTGTTTAAGCAAAGAACTAGAACTAACATAGATTCAACAGTTGGTGCAATTAAAGTATATGGGAGTATAAAAATGTTTAAGAACTCTGATTTCTTAAACTCAATTAAACACCCTTTTATGGAAAGAATCCAGGTTTCTTATGTAGGAGAAATCAAACAACTCCTTGTTTGATTTAGAAACATAAATCAAATCATGAAAAAGTATGGAGAGAGTAAAATGTAGAATTTGAATACTGAAGTTAAGTGTTGGTCCCAGAGAGATTTATGAAAATTTACTAATTTGTGTGGTCAAAATCTAGAAATTATTTATAAGACTGGATTTTGACAACATTTAGCCAATGGGGAAATTGAGAAACATCATTCTGGATCAGGCTGGATTTATCAAAAGAGTTACTCTCTACATAGTTTTTTCATTCATCAAGTTCAAGAAGTGAGCTACTATTATAGTTTAGATAAAGCAAACTTGGGTTCAATTTGCTAATTGACATTGAAAGAACTAAAATCTCTGACCCTATCTACTGCAAATGTGGGGTGGGATCTCTCATGTGCATCTTTTCACTTGTTGTGGTTATCATATGAGGGTATGAATTGAAAGAGAAACCGATCACATGAAAAGTCAAATTCTTTATACATATCTGACAATGGGCCAAAAGCTGCTGGAAATGAAAGACAAATGTGATTTGTTGAAGAAAAAGGAAACTATACACTTTCACAACCACAAATTAAAACTGTGAACCTCTTGCTAACCTTCTACAAGAGACTGGATCAATATCTAGAACAGCTTTACATGTAGATAATGAAAAACACCTGCAACCTTTGGAGAGTCTGGGAGACATAAAAGTGTAGAATACCACTGTGGATTGCAGGTAAAATGGGGGCCTGTGGAGTTCTGATGACAAAGGATGTCTCATTTTGAACCAAAATTCCATCCTATATTTTGTTTTGGTTTTCTCACATTCCTGAGAGTGAAAATTTTATTTTCATAGGAAATGGCAGAATCCTCCACTGACTACTCTGTAAGGGTTATTTTTGAAGAAATGATCAAGCAGAACCCATCAGAGACATTTTTTCCTATGAAAAACAATGACTCATCCTTGAGAAATTCAGATATTAGTGCCCAATAAAAGACCTAAAATGTAAGTGAGGGATAGAAATTCCCAAACTATCCCCATTCAGATCTTTAATTTGACTTGTAACATCCCTGATGAGTCTTAGAAAGTTATGGAATTATTAAATTTAATGAAGCCTGACTATATGCACTATTCCTGATATTATTGCCTTACTACAATAAAGTAATATAGTTTCTGGTTATTCATTTCAGCTATTGAAGTGTTTTTTTTTTTCTCCCAATACAACTCCCAATACCCCTTAGTCCTTGTAAGAGTTGCTATTAGTTTTTAGTGCTGTTGCAACAAATTACCAAAAACTTGGTGCTTAGACCACCAAAAAACGTATTATCTAAAAGACTTGGATGTTTAAGTCTAAAATGGTTAAGTGAAGCTGTATTCTTTCTGAGGAGAATCTATGTCCTTGCCTTTTCTACATTTTTAAAGTTATGTGAATTCTTTATCTAATGGCTACAAATCCCTGTGATCTCTGCTTTCCTCTTCACACTTCTTGTCTTGCCTTGATATTCCAATATCAGTCTCTTAAGGACACTTGTGATGACCTTGGGTCCATCTGGATAATCCAGGATAACCTGCTCCACTCAAGATCCTTTATTTAATCACCTCTTACCATGTAAATAAATTTATTCGCAGGTCCTAGGGATTATGTAAAATTTCTACCTACCACAATTTTCTTTTTCTTTTTTTAAATCACAATTCAGTTCATGATTAAACAGTCTTCCAGGGGTCATTGAATAAAAATTAGAATATCATGATGCTAATGTTCAGAGAGTAAGTGTTTGCTTGTGTGATATGTAGGTGTTTAAAGGAAACTTTCATAGGATGGAAAATAATCCGATAAAATAGAAGATTTATCAAATTTTACTTCATGAAAATTTCTGGAGTTTGAATAGTCTGGAGGAATATCAGGATATAACCTGTATGATAAATGAAATGCTATTCAGCTTTGTTCTGCTACAACTAATAAGGACAAACAATATTTGAAAAGCTACTTAGAGTTCTGAAAATGTTAAGGTGTCCTGTTATGATAGATTTATCAAATGAAATTAAAACTGGTGAAATTTGGATGGATCCCATACCAAGACTAAGCAATACCAAGGCACATTGTTAGTGAATCTCTAAACTAGTTTGAAGACATAGCAGTTGCAGTGATTCCCATGTCTGCGAGAAATTGGATAGAGCATTTGGGAAGCATTATCCTCACAAATGGAGAGTAAAATCCTGCATGGGGGATTAAAGTCCTGGCTTTGGTAGTCAATCTCAGAGGAGTACTTGTTTACATGCTGCTAGACTCTTAGGAAAATTTAACCTGTGTGACATTAAGATACTGCTCTTAGCACCTTTTGTTTTAAGACACTGTTATGGAGGATGCATTGTATTTCTGAACCTTTTGCCCTATGGTACTGTTTCTCTTAGAGCTAGAATGAAGAAGTCCAGGAACCAAGAAATGATGACTGTAAAATACATGATCTGCTCTTCTCTACAATAAATCCGATTTTTTGCCTCCTCAGTTCAGCTTCCACTCTGGTGTACAAAAAATGGTCATATAATATTGCAATGGCAATAAATGTGGTAAACAATTTATACTAGCAGGTTGACAGACAAAAATATGCAAATCATTGGTAAGTAGACTTAATCAAATAAAGATTGTACAGAGGAATATAGTCTCTTTGGAGGACACTACATTCACTAATGTGTCATGGTAAATTTTATACAAAGACTACTACTTAGGAGTTATTTAAGAAGAATCACAGGAAATCAGATGCTTTAAATTAAGGTTTAGGGAAAGTACTCCAAATAGCTAAGTTTTTAGACACAGGAAGGGAAAATAGTCATGAGAAGGAGCGCCATAATTATAAATTATAGACATGAATAATTGGAGAAGCAAGTATTATGGTCTTTGCTGACTGGGTTACATTTAAAAAGTCATATCTTTCTTCTTTTTTTCATCTAATAAAAGTCATATTGATTGTGGTCATACACAGCAAAGATTATAAGATATCCAGAAGTAAGGTAACAACACTAACAACAATGAACAGAAGAAGAATGAAACTCACAGATTCTATAGTTGCTTCTGTAACCAAAGTTTAGGAAAGGCTTCCTTTTGGGGAGACAGAGAGGCTTATGCATGTCAGAGATTTAGATATTAATCTAAATAAGATCTATGCATATCACATGATAGAATAAAAGCATCTGATAGTGTGAAGTATATATAGCAAAGGTTGCTGGGTTTGTTAAATTGTTAATATCAAATAAAATGATTTTGTGTGTTTGAAGAGAAGCCAAGGGATGCAATGAATGAGCAGCTGTTGTTTTTCCAAGCCTACTTTTCACTTTCAATCTTTTTTTGTTAATAATCCGCATTAGAAAAATATCCTGCCGACCCTAGCACAGTGGTGAGTTCAAAGCTTGGCCTAAGTAATTCAGTGAGGCCCTAAGCAACTCAGTGAGACCTGTCTCTAACAAAATATTTTAAAAAGGGCTGAGAATGTGGCTCAGTGGTAAAGTACCCCTGGATCAATCCCCAGTACAAAAAGAAAAAAGAAAAAAAAAAGTATTCTGTCCAATTTATGTGTGCTGCCTTTTTTTTCTACCATGTAAAACCGTGGGCCTATGCCCAAGCTAATTAAATAGACTCTCCTAAAAGTTAAACTTTATGAGAAAGTCAAAAAGATATAAAATGCTACAAAGTAAACTATTTTAATAAAATCAGACTGAAAAGTGCACATGAGTTTCTTCTATTAAGTCCTCAGCCTGCTCTGCTTTCTGCCTTTTCCTATATTTTATCATAATTTTCCTCAGTTACCAGTTGTCTTCAAATATAATCATCTTATATTCAGAAATATTTTATTTTGTTTATTAGAAAAAATACCTGTAATTTAACATATAAATTACATTTCCCAAATATGAAAATAAATGACTTATGTATAAAATAAATTTTATAAAACTTCTTAACATAAATGATGTTTGAGACATTTTTAACATTTGCACAAAAATTCCAAAAAATAAAAACAACAAAAAAAACCCTGTTTGTCTACTCATTCTTTCTCTCTTATAACATAAGGAAGAAACAAGCCTCCCCCCGATTTTTTTTTTTTTTTTTTTTTTTTTGGTAGTAGGCATTGAACCCAAGGGCATTTAACCTGAACCACTGAACTACATCCTCAAGCTTTTAAAAATTCTTTTATTTTGCTCAGGGCCTCCCTAAATTGCTGAAGCTGGCTTTGAACTTGTGACCCTCCTGCCTCAGCCTCCCAAACCACTGGAATTATAGGCATGTGCCACCACACCAGGAAGAAACAAGCATTTTTTTTTTTTTTTAGACTCTCGGGTTTTTTGTTTTGTTTTGTTTTTGTTTTTCTTCCTGTTTTCTATTCTTTCTATAAAATTCAGCTCTTTCTGGCTGATAGTTATTCACCCTCCAAGGCAAATTCCATTCTCTGTTCTTCAGGCAAAATTAATTACTTCTTTTTTTAAATTCTTACAGCAAGATAATCATATCAGATTTTATTAGTATTATATGGTTGTGCGTTTGTCTTGCTTGCTAGACTGAGTTTCGTGAAGGTTTTTGGACCATAGTTTTTTTATTCTGGTCCCTACCATATGCTATTCACACTGTAGATGATCAGTAGTAGTTGATAATGTAATTGATATGAGAATTTGCTTATGTCTCATCAAAGAAAAAGAGCCAAAATTATTTTGGAAATATGTAATATTGTAGGGGTTCATACAAGCTATAAGGCAAAAAAGAATAAATCTGAGGAAAGATTTAGTCTCTATTCACCAATGTTATCTATCTCCTAGTGAAAATAGATGACAAAGAAAAATTTGCCTACATAGTTTATTCATAATGGACAAAAAAAGAGCCAAAGTGACTACTTTCTATTATCAGCTGCAACATTTTAAAGCAAGTGGGCATATTTTGATCATTTATTTTTTCCTTGCTTCTTACCTGGGAACTTTTTCAAAGTCAGTGACAAGGAAATTACACAGAAACAACATTTTCTTTACTGTCCTTTGTGTTGTATTGGACAACCTAACAGGCACGGTCCCTAAGCCACATTGCTTGTTGCTTAATTAAACAGAAGGGGGGAGATGCTGAGAGGCATAGCCAAGTAGGAATGATGCATGGCATTTTTGGTTGAAAGGTGACACCAGCAAGCCATTGAGATGATATAATTATGTTAAGATCTGCATTCAAATGGATATTAGACCCCTGCTGTCCACCTCGGCCTGGCCTGCTACTTTGGAGCTCTAGCAGGACTCCTGGAGTTCCCATTGGCTGGGGAAGTGCGGTAGGAGGGATTTCTGGAGGAGGGATTTGTCTGTTGGTGTAGTGTGACCCGGGAGAATGCCCCATGTGTGGTTCGGGATATTTCCCGGGAGACTGCGTGGCATTGGCGGGAGTTTCAGAAATAAAGTTTGTTCATGCTTGAGTGGCTCGTGATTTTGTGCCCAGCCAGACTGCGGCACCTTTGGTTTAGTCTTTGCAAGATGCAAAGTTTTCCCAACTAGTAAACTCCTTGCTGGTAGACAGAGGTCAGCAAAAGCAGAAGATCAAAGATGTCACCTTTCACATCTTTGACTTTAGGACAAGATCAAGAGTTTTGCAGTGCAGCAGTGAACTCCAAGTGGAGCCAGTGCATTTAGAGACCGTGTAAGAACATCCACTGAAATGTGGAAAGAAAATAAAATGTAAACATCTACATGTCTATTTATATATATTGAAGAAGTGACGGTTCATCTACAATTAAAAGAAGGCTTGACACCTAATGCTTCCTCAGTTGACTAGAGGAATTCTCAGTACACTAAGGAAAATATAGAACTCAGAGCTTCAGTAGATATTTACATTTAGTTTCTTTCAGTTTCTTGGCACATCACAAGTAATAAAACCCAAATAAAAAGACAGATTATCTTGTCTTATTTTGACCATATTTACTCTTTCCTTCACAAAATGGAATGCAAATGTAAGCAAATAATAATACAGATAAAGAAGAAGATAAAGAGAAAATGCTTTAATGAAGACACATCCAGAGGTTAGCCAGTGGGATGGGAGAGAAGACATGGAAAGGACTCTGTCAATTAACCCCTTGAAGCAAACAGAGATATCACCTCAATATGGCAAAATATAGAAGACATTGTGAGAGAGAAATGGAAAGTAAATAGGTAATCCAGTCTCTAGTTAAAAAGAAACACTGTATCAAGAGCAGGACTAAAGCAATGTTGTTTTTTTTTTTTTAAATATATTTAATATTGGAAAGACCTCAAAATAAGATGCATTGTAAACTGAGAGTATTTTCCCCTCAAGGGTATACAAAAAGTCACAGATGGGCAAAAGTTGAAAACAAGGAGGTTCAAGACTTAAGTTTGAGATATTGACATATTTTATTATTGGTGTGGTTTTAGCAATACACTAATAAAGGATTAGTGTTACAGGACCAGAATCAAACAAATTTATTTTCCATTCTTATTTTGAAATTTTTGCTTTATTTAGTAGATACATAGTTTGTAATGGTTTGGATGTGAGGTGTCCCCTAAAAGCTCAAGTGAGACCATGCAGGGATATTCAAATATGATAGTTGGGTTGTAGGAACCTTATCTTGATCAGTGCACTAGTCTACTGATATGGATTAACTGGATTGGTAATTTTAGGTGAGTGAGTATGGCTGGAGGAGGTGGGTCACTGGAGAAATACTTTGGGAGCTTGTATTTTGTCCCTGGTCACAGAGTCCTCTGCTTCCTTGTTACTATGTTCTGAGCTGCTTTCCCCTTCCATGCCCTTCTGCCATGATGTGCTACCTCACCTGGGGCCTGGCTAACTAGGGACTGAAGATCTGAAACAATGAACAGAAATAAACTTTTCTTCCGCTACATTGTTCTTTTCAGGTCTTCTGATCACAGTGACAATAAAGCTGACTGAAATATAATTATACATAACCAGTAATGTGATTTGTTCATTTTCAGGTAGTATATTGATTGGAAAGATCAATTAAAAGAGCCCAAATTTGAAAGCATAAGCATATTCTTTCCCTGTAGGAAACTGACTTGAACTGCATAAGCTGCAGTAAATGACATCTTACACCGTGCCCAAGGACAGAGCCCATCTTTTTTTCACTTCTTTATTTGAGTAGAAATTTCAGTCATAAGTAAAATAGATTACCAAAAATTTCCATTATGTGTGTCTTTCTAGAATATGGATATCTTAGAAGTCAAATTGATATGGAATAACCTAGTGGAAACTAATATATACATTTAATTTTAAGAGATATTGCTATTCATATTTTAATATATTTAAAATTGGGCTGTTTCATCCAATGCAATGGCATACTGTACTCGTAGTGTGGAGACAGGTGTGATGTAGTTATTCTCTACACATGCAAAAACTTTGTTATTTTTTTTCTGGTTATTTCAGCAGACTACATCCTCCACTCACAAATTTGAGGAAGCTATGAATTCTATTTGTCATCTGATAACGTTCTGCTGACATGCTTTAGTGAGAAGAAAGCAACAGTACCAACATATTAATAATTGCCAGCAGCTTAGGAGACAATAGAAAACACTTAAAAAAATGCTGTATTATCAATTCTCTTGATGTCCCAGAGGACAATATTGTGCAGAAAATATAAATATTATTTAAATCAAGTTAAATAATGCTTCAGAAAACTTGAATAGCAAAAAATAGGAATTATTAGTTTTTTATATTTTAATTTTTATATACGATCAATAACAATATATAATACCTTTGTCAAAATATGATAAAACTGCTATTTTGATAATTATTAAAGAAAATTTCCAAATGATGAGAAACTGTACATCAGTAAAATAGGTCATGATAGCTCTGAAATGGACAGTCTCTTAGATTAGAAGATGCACAAAATTTGTTCTTACAATTGGGATGATGCTGAAACATCTCTTAAAAATGCATCAGCATTGTTTTCCTACAGTGATATTTATTAGCATCTTAGATTATTTTTCTTATTTTTTATTCATACTATATTACTAAACAGGATTTTCAATTCCCACCTTTTTGGATGCTGGACTGCTGGACTGATTTTACTGTGTTCCTTTTTTTCATTGTAGTTTCCTCTCTGTGTTTTGTTCACAGGAGCTCTTAATATAAATGTGAGGGTGCTATACAAACACAATTGGGCAAGTACATCAGAAAATGGAAATGCAAGTGAAATAAGAATCATACACAGTCAGGTAACATATTACAAGCACATGCTCTTAAAGCAGGTAATTCCCCAGAAAACATCTTCTCTCTGTTTTGTAAAGAGAGCATAGAGCAACTTAATTTATATTAAGACAATTCAGCAACATCAGAAATGACTTCTACATATCATAGTATCTGTATACCTTTCATTAAATGTTTGTATTTTAAATTTAATCTCCTTCCATTCTATAAAAACCTATACTATGCAAAAATAAGAGGGTACTAAGAGTTAGGGCATCTTATCAAAATTTCCATTTCAGTATGCTTCATGGTGATAATAATAATTATAAAATTGGAAAGCATGCATGCTCAGTGTACCCAAAGCCACTTCATACCAATTACAATAGAAATATGTGCTGAATATTTCATGCTTCTCTTCTCTCTTGAGGATAACACCTTTTGTAATTTCCATATGTCATCCAGTTAACATGACAAACAAAGAAGTTGAGGATTTCAAGCACAGTAACAGAAATGAAAGATTTTGATTGACTGGTACATTATAACTTTTATTACATACTGTGGACCCAGGATGTTATAATAATTAGCCTGTCAAGTCAATTGTTACTCTTCATTAAAAATGAAGATAAGAGAGCAATTAATCTCACGACTTTAGCTTCATTAGGACGTTCTGTTTTTATAGTCAGATGCAGTTCAGTGTCTCAATTTAAAGAATGTATCATTTTCTAATAGAAGGTTTCACCTTCATTATTTTGATTATGTACTCAAATGGAAAATGTAAGCTTATGTAATAAGTGCATAAAATTCTTTCTTTTTTATCATATGCCTTTTGAAATTCATTATAGATACAAGAGATCTTTCCTTACTCATTTTCTTCACCTTAACATTATGAGGCTGTGGACTCAGAATGTCATACTCTTTGAAAGTGAGTCATTTTTTCTGAAAATGCTGACACCCACAAAAATAGACTCATCTCCAGGACTTTTCTACAAGCCCAAGAAATATTGCAAAAGAAAAAAAAGATATCAGAGCTGAGTTTTTCTTACATAGTAAAGGTTAGATGAGTGGTAATAAAAAAAAAAATCTCCTATTGGTAATTGCTTCTCAACTTAGACTATGGACAGAGTGACTGCTTTTGAGGATTAAAAACTAACAGGTAAAAGTTGTGGTACAGATCATAAAAAAGATATGGGCTATGCTTCTGCATTTTAATGAAATAAAGCCAGATATAATAATGGTTAAAAACTAGTTGTTCCTTTTATTCACTGACAAGAAATCCCATAATATAAAATAAAGCGAAAAAGGAATCTGCATGGCCAGTAGATATTAGAGGGAAAGGCTGAACCTCAGACCCACAATACAGAAGGGATCCTGGATGGCAGGCTATTTTGTCAATTCCTTCACCCTTACTCAACTTCAACAGATTAAATTCTATACAGAAAATGTCATGATCTCCTTTGAGAATATCTCAAACCTTTCACTGTTAGCAAAATGTTACTTATAATAACCTGATGATATTACTACCACTATATATGGAAGCCAGCATGATGCAATATAAAAAAATTATTTAAACAGATCTAAATTTGAGTCATATCCCCCTTCTACCTGAGTTGGTTGACCTAAGATAGATGACATACACTCTGAGCTTCAGTTATATCTGCTATTATTTAAAAATGATTTGTCATCCTCTAACTGAAGCAGAAATTTAATCCCCAAAATGATATGTTAATGATATTAACACGGAAAAAAAAACTTAATCTACTATGGCATTTTTTAGGTGAGGCCTTTGGAAAGTAATTAAATTAGGTTAGGTAAATAAGGTGGAGCCCACAGGACTGAATCCTGGTGTTTTGAAAGGAGAGGGAGAGAGACCACACAGACACGGAGACACGTGAAAGTTCCTGCCATGTTAGGTTGTAGACTCATGGTCTTTCACCAGAGCCTTTATAGTGCTGTTTTTACTTGCAGCCTGTTAATGTGTGAACTAAATTGATATTTATTCTTTATAAAGTGGCCAATTCGTTTATATTGATGAATTCATGAAAATGGACCATTACAATTGGCATTAGCTTTCTTGGACCTTCATAACAAAATCCCACAGACAGGTTGGTTTTAACAACAGAATATATTTCCACATGGGTCTGGAGATTATATGCCTTGGTCATCAAGATATTCGTAGGTTTAGATTTTTCTGAGGTCTGATTCCTTAACTTCCAAATAACAGCCTTTTCCCCATTTCCTAACATGGTCTCTTCTCAGTGGTGTGCCTCCTTGGTCTCTCTGTATGTCAAAATTTCCTTGCTTGTTAAGAACACCAGTCATATTGGATTAAGGTTAATCCTAACATCTTCATTTTATGTTAATCAAAGGTTTAAAGACTCAACCTCCCAATGTAGTCCCAATCTGAAGTACTGGGGGTTAAGGGCTTCAACAGTGGAATATTAGGGGAACTCAATCCAGCCCATGGTGCCATATCTACATAATTATAATAACAGTATGAAAACTCTCATATTGTTATTATAATTATAATTATAATACTGTTATTATGAAAATTCTCAGAGTTATTGTAAAAATTTAATTAACCAAAATGTTTGAAGTATCAGCTAAAATGTATCTTACACATGGTAGACATTCAATAGAACTTTCTTCAATTACTTTCTAAACCACAAATCATCTAGCCTTAGAATATCTCAGGTTGTGGTTTATTTTCTAATGAGAGTGTGGTCAAAGAATCAAAATCTAGCAAAGGGTGGCATTTTGGATATCTTCATATGCATATGTACCATAGATACTCAAATTAAATATAAACAAAACTATCCTGTCAAAACAAAAACACTGTATTCACTAGTTCACAGTGAAAATCAGATGTATTTCATCAAGTCAAAGAAGTTTGTTTTCCATTTTTCTTCTTTTTCAATGCTTCTAGATATGATCGAGTTCAGTCTGAACTTCAGTTTATCTTCTCTATTTGCACTGTCATAATGATGAAAATGTTATAATTCATTACTGTTCCAAATGGTGACCATCACCCACCTTGGCACTTGAAATATGGCTAGTACAATTGAGGAACAGAAGAATTTATTTATTTCAATTTATTTTTTTAATTTAATTTTACTTTATTTAATTCTAACTTACATAGCCACATGGCTATTAGTTGTCATATTGGACAATATAGTTCTATATCATATTCCTCAGATTTGGTTTAATTTGTGAATAAAATAAATTATATTTTATGTAGATTCCATGGCTAAAAAAATTGCAATAGAACTGGAGCTGTTCCTTCAGAAATATTGCTTATTGCACTATCGAGGCCAGAATTTTAATGCTAATAATTCTTTAGATGTTAACTATTAACCAGTTATACAGTTGATGTGTTCCAAGTAAAACAGAATCAATAAGCTCCCTGAAGTCAACATCTATGACAACTGTGTTAGCAAAGTTGATTTTCTGAACTTGCCAAGTACATAGACTTTGTATCAAGTGGGCAGATATTTACTTTGCTTCTGAAGGAATCTATTTAGTCCTTGCCCAAAATAAATTTGCTGATACATTCACTAAGTTGGTAATGGTCCAATTTTTTAACATAGTTTGAGTAACAGAGTTCCTTAGTTCAGATCTTCAGGGATAAATTACAGATCATCCTTACTTGGAACACCTGGATCAACTACTTGTAATTAACTCTACTGTTGAGAACAGTTGGAAATCTTGCTAAACATGAGTTTTGATAGTTTTTTTTACTCTTAATTGACCAAACTCATGCACACTTTATCATTCTGTAGACCAGAGTTTGGCAAAATTTTCTCTATAGAGTCAGATTGTAAATATTTGCAATTTGTAGGCTAAGAGGCAACAATTGAAAATACTATAGAGGCACCAATATAGTTAATTATAAATGTAAAGTCATTTGCAGCTTGTGGACCACACGAAATCAGGAAGCTGGAAAGATACTACCCATCAAACATAGTCTCCCAACACCTAGTATTATTTCTGGATTGTTAATAGTAATATAGGATTGTTTCTTAATGTGTGGGACAAAATTTGTAGCCATTATCAACCAAGGTTTAAGTGACAATTAATCTCTGATTTTACATATGTAATTATTTGTTAACTTTTTAAATATTAAGTAATCTGAAAAAATTCAGGTTAAACAGTTATTGTTAATGAGTTGTGTTATATGCTAGTGCTACTCAAATTTTAGATATCAAAATGTATATTGACATTTCTAAATGACATTTATATGAAATTAAATGTCAACTAAAAATCCAAATAGACAACAGAGCCTCTTTCTTAACTGTCTTAATTTAATATTCATAATATATATATATATATATATATATATATATATATATATATATTCTGAACATTCAAATTATAAAAAATAGCAATCACATAAAGTGCTAATTATCAAATGCTTCTAATGTCTCCCACAACCACAATGGAATTCCCTTGTTTGATTCTTATTGAAAGATTGGTTTCCATGAAGACACTCACAGAAACTTCAAATAAAAAAAGAGATTGTTTCTTCTTTCCAGTTTATATATCTCACTACATTGCTGACTACAACATTGTGCCATACAGTTGACTGAATTCCATCTAATCCCTATTTCCACAATCAAAAACAAATATTTTCACTTTTGCAATGTGGTTTGATTTTAGTCATGTTTACTTTTTTTTTTAAAAAAAAATGTTTTTATTTGTTCATTATAGTGATACATAATAGTGGATTTTGTTTTTACATAATTATGCATACATGGAATATAATTTTCTCCATTTCAGTCCCCAGTACTTCTTACATTTTCCTCCTCCCTCTCTCTTTTCCCCTTCTTCTAGATGACCTGTCTTCCATCTATGTATTTATTGTTTTTTTGAATTGATTCTATAGAGCTTTACATAAAAATGAAAATTTGCTATGGTACATTCCTATATGTGCACAGCATAATTTGGTCAATTCTGTTCCTTAGTTTCTTTCTTTTGTCAACCTTACTCCCTCTCAATCCCGCTCTTCTACTCCATTGATAATGTTTCTATTTTCATGGGATTTTCCTACTTTTTCCCCTTACATTTGTCTAGCTTCAAGATGTGAGAGAAAATATTTGAACCTTGACTTTCTGGGTCTGTCCATATTTCACTTATCATGATATTCTTTAGTTATATCCATTTACCTCTAAATGCCATAATTTCACTCTTTCTTATGATTGAGTAAAACTCCATTGAGTATATACCCCACATTTTCTTTATTCATTCATCTCTTAATTGGAAAGTGAGGTGGGTCCCCCTCCTTAGTATGTGTCCAAAAGAACTAAAATCAGAACACTATAATGATACAGGCACATCAGGGTTTACAGCACTGCATTTCACAACAGCCAAGTTATGAAACTTTTACTTTTTACTATGGCAAATGTTATCATCTCCTCTGCCCCACTCACACACTTCTGTTTCTTCACTCTGTATACAAGAAAAGACAGTTGCTCTGGCACAATTTGAGTAACAGCCTATTCTTCCTTCATGTCTTTTGATAACTCTTCTATCACGTGCCATGGTACTGTCTCTGATTCCTGCAAGCTCAGCTGTAATATTTTCTATTGATCTATTCCCATTGATAAAATTAAACTTGCTGCATTGTGTTCCTTAATATTGGTGTATAATGTTTAATAACACATAAAGTCTTGGGTTTTTCACAATTAACTTAGCTTTTCAAACACTTTTAATGGTTTTCTGATCATTAAAAATGATATTTTTACATGACTGAGTCTTCTTATCCCCAAATGAAGTATTTATCCCCAAATGAAGTAATTCTCTCCATTTATTCAGGTCAATTTTTATGTCCTTGAAAAAAATTAAGGTATTAAACATCTGTTAGATTTTAAGGTTCTATAAGGAATTTGGGGTAGGTATGAAGGCAATGCATTTTATTATACTATCCAATTTGTTATAGTTGGCATCACATAAAGTACTAATTATCAAATGCTTCTAATGTCTCCCACACCACAATGGAATTCCCTTGTTTGATTCTTATTAAAAGATTGGTTTCTCATGAAGACACTCACATTAACTTCAAATAAAAAAATAGATTGTTTCTTCTTTTCCAGTTTATATATCTCACTACAATGCTGACTACAACACTATACCATATAGTTGATTTTAGGGGTAAACTTTTTATAGTAGATATCTATTCATCATAATAAGAAATTAAGGTTTTCTTTTCTTGTGTTCTGATATAGCTAAGAAGAGTTGTTCAGTTTTCTTTATCATAATCATGAGTAAATGTTAAATTGCATTGGATTTTAATGTATTTGCTGAAAAGTACATGTTATATCTTTCAAGGTGATACAATAGATTGTATTGATAGGACTTTTAGTATAATTCTATACTTTGCATTCTTAGAATGATTTTTAATTGTTCATGACTAATATATTTAATATATATCTAGAATAAATAGTTTTGGTCTGTAAATACTTAATTATTTGATATAGATTTTTTTAAAAAATCATTGTCATAGATGGAAATCATCTATAATTTTCTTTTGTTGGGTCAGAACTATCTGATTTTCCTTAGCGTATACCAATCAAAATGTGCATTTAAAGTCATTTGGGTCTGTTGCTGTTTCAGGGTATTAGTGGAACAAACAATATCATAAAAAGAAATGTAATTAGTATAATTATATCAGTAATAATATATCAATATAGAATTAATTACAGTTGTCAACACTTTTTTTTTCGTCTTGGGAGCATCAATATTATTGTAAGATTAGTGAGAAACAGAAATTTATTAAGAGCAATCTCTGTGATCTCAGAAACATGGGAGAAATGACAGGGAAGAGCAGGGCCAGGGAACATCTCTTAGGTAAAATGGTCTCTAATGTTTCATCCAGGAGGGACAATATGGTCCCTTGGTCCCTAGGCAGCTCAAAGCATTCCTGTGGAGAAGTCCAGGGCAGTTCACAGACTCCTTCCAGCAGCTGTTCCACATAAGTGAGATATGGTGTGATCTGTCATTGTTCTTGATTTTTTCTGTGTCTCAGCTGACCACTTTCGTTGGAGCCACTTTTTTTTTTCTTTCCACTCAGAAGGGTTGGTGTCAAAAAGATGATAACATTTTAGTCACATTGTGATACTATAACAAAATGCTCTGTTACTAAGACACTGTAGGACATTTTTTAACATCTATGGAACTAAGAAGAATGGGGCTTTTATCAAAATTTCCCCATAAGGATTTCATAGAATTTCTCATCAGAAATTTTGGAACCCAAAAGGTAATTGGTTGATACATTCAAAGTGATGAAGGACAGCCTGTCATCCATGAATCCTATGGCCAGTAAGAGTGTCCTTCCCATAGGAGAGAGAAATGGAGGCATTCCTAGATAACTCAGTTCCTTGGTGCTGTTTTTTTAAAACACTTTACACTGGGCAATTTTTCACAACAGGAATTGACTTCTCATAGTTCTGGAGTATGACAAGTCTAAGGTCAATGTGCAAGGAAATTCAGAGTGTGAAGAAGGCTTGCCTACTCTTTCCTCTATCATGGCAATTTATCACTGTGTCCTCACATGTTGAAAATAGCAGAAGAATCTAACTCCCCCAAGTTCTCTTCTGTTCTTTTCTCCCTCCCTCCCTCCTTCTTTCTCTTCTTTTCTTCCTTCCTTCCTCCCTTCCTTCCTTCCTTCCTTCCTTCCTTCCTTCCTTCCTTCCTTCCTTTCTCTTTCATCTTGTACTCATTGTTGAAGCCAGCACCTCACATGTGATATGTTGAGAGCCACAACCAAGTCAAGATGGCGCCTGGCACTTTGCTAGGAGGAGTGGTTTGAGAAGTAATGCCAGTGAGCCATTAAGATAATGGAGATTCCTTAATGACTGACTGCTGTGTCTAAATGATGTTAATTAAGTTAAGCTTTGTGTAATTATTAAGATGATGAGGATTCCTTAATGACTAATTGATGTATCAGATGATGTTAATTGAAACTAGCTGTGTATAATGAGTTAGGTATAAATACCTCTGCTGTCCTACAATAAAGTGGCTCCCACTGTATCAACCTTCACATGTTGCTTGTCACCCCCTGGTTATTTTGCCCAGCCAGACTGCGGGAGTGATAGGCAAGCACACTACCACAGAGCAACATCTCTAGCCCTTTTGACTGACACAGATCTTACTAAGCCTTCTAGGCTAGCCTCAAACATGTGATCCCCCTGCTTCTGTGTGTGTGTGTGTGTGTGTGTGTGTGTGTGTCTTGATAAGGACTGAATAAGTGCCTTGTGCATGCTAGAAAAGCCCTCTTGTTAAAGACACACAACCTGTCCAGGAGGTTGGAGCCTCATGATCTAATTTCCTCCTGAAGACCTTATCTCTTAACACTGATGCATTAAGGTTCAAGTTTTATGAGGAATTTTGGAGGGACACACATATTCAAACCATAGTAGCAGGTAAATAAGAGTTGAGGGAGTTGGTCACTACTAGATATGTCCTGTGTGAGGGGAGTTCTTCAGATTAAGCTTCAGAACACTGGGAAGAAATTCAGAGTTGGATGAAGACAGAAAGATCTCTGGAAAGACAAATTCATGAAATTTTTTACAACTAGTATTCATGATAGCCTACGTTATTTAAGAAACTAATTTAGATAAAAATATATAATTAGTCCATATTATTAAACATACAATGCATACACATGTAAATATGTGACCTCAGTAACTAAAGAAGGATAGAATTGGAGCTGTATATAATAAGTATTTTGTACATTATTAAAGTTAGACTGCTTTAGATTAATATAAGAGTGGTATCACTTTCACATGTTACATGTAACACCCATGAAAACTATAAAGTAATATCTATAATACATATTCCCAAAGAAAGCAATGGGAATTCAAATGTTTTACCAAAAATAAATAAATAGAAAAGGACATAACCATTCAGGAATTGAGGTTAAAAACAGCTGACAGACCTATAGGAAACAAGCAACAAAATGACAGAAGGCACTCCTCCCGTATCAAGAACTTCTTTAAGTGACAATACATTAAACATTCCAATATAAAGACAGGCAATAGTAGAAGGAAGAGAAAATATGACCCAATTTTATTTGTATAAGAACTAACTGAAGAAGAGCATCTAGCCCTTGTAGGATCTTGGAAAGAATGTTCTAGGTAGAGGGTTGGAAGGACAAGAAGGCCTATATGTGTGATCCCAGTGATGAAGCAGAAGCAAATGGATAGCCTCCTCTAGACTAGATCAAGGTCAGACTGAGAGCTGAGTATTCTGATTTCCATTTTTCAGATGAGGATGATGAGGGTAGGAGAGGTTGGGTCACTCTGCTAAGTTTCTTTCCTCATAACCTAGTTTCAAAGTCTTCACTCCCTCAAAACATGGTATGTGTGTCACACTGACATGTGTTTGAGTTACTTATCACCTAGGTATGTACTTGTGGTTTCAATGAACATGCATATGGAGACAGGTTGATTAGATATATTTAGTAATTTAGTTCCATTTCTCCAACAAGTACATCAACTTCTGGCTCCCCTAAATATCACTGGTTCAAATACTAAACAGTCAACAGAGGATTTTTTTTCCTAAAGCACCTAGTCAGTTGGATGTTTTTGTCCTCTTGAACATGACTTGGTTCTGACTCAGAAAAGCTTTTTCTACTTCCTATGTAAGGAAAGGACAAAGGGTACTCCAGAATCAGGCTGAATAAACACAATGAGAAATCTTAAGAGTATAAGGGAACACAGAGTAGATAGGATAAAGCCAAAGGGAGTATTAGTGAACTGGAAGATCATCCTGAGCAAACTGCTCAGGATTCACCATAGATTTAAAAAGAAGATGTGAGAATAGAAGACAGGCTCTGAAAGTCAAAAATGCCCTAGAAGCCCTTCAGAGTTGGAGCGGTAGAGAAGTAATCATGCAAGAGAGCCAAAACAGAATTAGCATTTGCTGTTCAAGACAATAGGAGAAGCTTCCTCAGAGCATCTCTTGGCATTCAAGGAGCTGAGTCTCCAGAGACTGTGGTGGGGGAGAAAGAAAGGAAAGGAGAATAAAATGAATGATGATTGAATGTCACTCTGTCACATACTGATCCATGATATGACTCACTTAATTGTTTCATTGGTTTCAAGGCTGAAATCTTTCTCTGTTTTAACATAGAGAAGAAATTCACTATGTTTCATTGGTTTGTGTGCCCTTGGTGGTTAACACAAAGGCACACAGTGGGTGTTCAAGGAAGGCTCTTGAATGAAAATGAACCATGAGTTTTGTAGAGTTCAACAGGCCCACAGTGATATGGAGGGTAACTGGAGGAGAAGGGATTTGAATTTACAATCTTTTCACCTTAGTGCCTGCACCAATTCAACAGTAAGGAACAATGCCTTCATGCCTCCTGTTATGGTTGGGATCTTAAATGTTCCTCAAAACCTTTTGTGTTGAAGACTTGGTTCCAAATGTATCAGTGTTCAAGGGTGTTGTCTTTGGTATCTGATAGGATCATGAGTACTGTGAGCTCATAAATGGATTCATCCACTGATGGATTCATAGCTTGATGGTTCATTTGAAGATGGTGGAAACTTCAGAAGATGGGGTCTAGTTGGAGGAAATAGATCATTAGAGCCATGCCCTTAAAAATGTATATTATTTATTTGGCACATATTCATATTAATTCATATTCATTCTCTCTCTCTCTCTCTCTGACAACACTGATGTGAGCTTCTTTCTACTACCACACAGTACCCACCATGATGTTCTGCCTTTTCAGAGGCACAAATTGATAGGGCTAAATGATCATAGACTGAAGACTCTGAAATTCTGAGCCAAATAAAATTTATTCCTTTTAAATAATTTTCCTCAGGTATTTTGTCACAGCAACAGAAAATTGACTAACAGAAAATTGATACCAAGAAATAGCATTATTTCTTTGATTGTGATAGGAATGCAAGAGTAAAGACTGTGCTGAAGTGATTTCTAATGGAAATGAGGACTCTATTGGGAATTGGACTAGAATGTAATCATGTTACATTCCGGCAAGGAAATTTCCTGTTTTGTCCATTCCCTGAAACTTTGAGGCTGAGTTTAAAGGCAACAGAATAACTAATCTGGTGGAGGAAATTTCAAAATAGTACAGTGTGCACGGTTTGCTGTGGGCATTGTTGCTTGTGTTAGCCAGAGTGACAAGGAGAATAGAGCAAAAATCAAAGCACAAAGATTTTAAAAACTTGCAGTTTGGTAAGGAAAGCAGAAAGTATAAATTTGGAAGTGAGGAAGGTGTGGCTGCTGAAGAGATTAGGATCAGTATTTTAAAAGGCAAGTAATTAGCATGGGGATTATAAGAAAGATGTCTTGGGGACTTCAAAGGAACTGCCCATATTCTACCCATTCCAAGATCAAGAGTGTAAAAGTGTAAACTCATTCCTAAGAGAGTTTTGAGAAAAGACCCTGAGCAAACTGCTGGCCCAGATTTGCCTAGGGAATTATTTCCCAAGGATTTCTTTCCTGTCATTCCAGCTCTCAAAGGTTGCCTCACCTATGTTTTAAGTGAGTCCAGCTACTGCTTCCACTGGTGGCGAACCCTGGCCTCTTCCACGTGGTGCTTATTTTGTAGGCATACAGAAAGCAAGAGTTACAGGGTCTTGAGGTGTCCATTAAGATTGTAAAGTAAAGCCTGGGAGACCAGGCAATGCATAACAGTGACAGAATCCTTTGGGCATCCCCTAGGATGGAGATTCAGTTTTAAATATTCTGTAATTTTCATGTTTAATCCACAAATATTAAATATTTTTAAAAATATTAAAATATATTGTTTTGTCTTAATTTAAAAAATCCATCCCCACTCCTTGTAATCAGAACAACATTCCATGTGACCTAGTTAGTATTCACCTGTTTTGCATGTTCTACTCAGACTCATGTTAAAAAAAAAATGTATAGTGTCTATTGAACTCAGCACTGCAAACAGATGTTTGTGCATTTCTCATGTTAGATATTTATTTTATATCTTATTTTGTTCCCATGCCTATTATTTCTTCATTTTATAGTTTACAGTGCTTAATTTATTTTTGTCATTTTGAGATTATTAAGTCTAATGTATCATAATTGCTAATAAATTTTGGTATCTGTTTTAGTATCTTGAGGGCAGGTGGGGAGGCTTGAATTTAAAGAATAGGGTCTAATTTTGTGGGAATATTTTCTTAGAAAATCTTCTACTCTGTCATCTTCACCTACTCATTTTCATCAGAGACTTTGTGAGCATTTCCAGTGGACTCCCAATCTACACTCAGATATTTTGTCAATGGCTAAATGCTTCTATTTCAGGAAAATTGGTGATAATCCAATTCCAGTTATTCAACCAAAGAGGGACTTGACCCAAGTCTTGTCTGCAATGATTTCCCCTGTAACCAGCGGCATGATGATTTCTACATACTGTAGCCACAGGCAGAAGTCTCAACTTATTTCAGCCTCCTTGGTTGAAGTTGTCATGCCTCCTGTGGACCTCTGTCACTCCCAAGGTTCTTTTGATCCCTGCTCCCTTAAAGGATCTACCTCCTAAGTGCCTCACCATTGCATCCCCAGCTTATTTCTGTGCTTTTAAACTCCATGGAGAATGTCTCCTTTTATTGGGACTGTACTGTTTTACTTCATGTTACTCTAATTTATTTGAACATTGTTAATAACGTAGTTATTATGACTTATGTTGTATGCAGGAAGAAATTTCCAGAGTAAGCTATGTGTTGACCTCAATCCAAAATCTTTATTGAGTATCTCAAAATCTATCTGAAACAGGCACAACAACATGTGTATGACTTCAGTATGGCATAAGTATAAGACTTTTCTTTGAATCACATTTCCTTACATAGCTTTTTCTTTTCTTTTTTAACAAGTTAATGTTCATTTTTTAACTTGTTCTTTTCAGATGTACATAACAGTAGAGTGTATTTTGACATATTATCCATAATAAAGTAAAACTTTCCATTTTTGTGGTTGTACATGATGGGGAGTTACACTGGTCATTTATTCACATATGAACATAGAAAAGTTATGTCCTATTCATTCTACTGTCTTTTCTATTCCCATCCTCATTCCCTTCCCTTCATTCCCTTTTGTCCAATCCAATGAAATACTATTCCCCTCCCCACTGCCTACTTATTGTGTGTTAGCACCCACTTATCAGAAAGAACATTCAGCCTTTGGTTTTTCAGGATTGGCTTATTTCACTTAGCATAATAGTCTTAAGTTTCATTCCTTATGACCAAATGCCATCATTTCATTCTTCTTTAAGGATGAGTAATATTCCATTATGTGTATATACCACATTTTGTTTATCCATTCATCTGTTGAAGGGCATCTAGGTTAGTTCCATATCTTGGCTATTGTGAATTGTGCTCCTATAAACATTGATGTGGCTGTGTCACTACAGTATGCTGATTGAAAGTACTTCGATTATGCTCAGGAGTGGAACATCTGGGTCAAATGGGAGTTCCATTCCAAGTTTTCTGAGGTATATTCATACTACTTTCTAGAGTTGTTATATCAATTTGCAGTCCCACCAGCAATGTATGAGTGTACCTTTTCCCCACATCCTCGCCAACATTTATCATTACTTGTATTCTTGATAATTGCCATTCTGACTGGAGTGAAATATCAGTTTTGTTTTAGTTTGCATTTCTCTACTTGCTAGAGATGTAGAACATTTTTTATATTTTTATTAATCAATTATATTCCTTCTTTTATGAAGGAATTAATTAATTATAATTAATCAATTATATTCCTTTGCCCATTTATTGGTTGGGTTGTTTGTTTATTTGTTTGTTTTGGGGGATGGTAGGTTTGTTTGATCATCTGTTTTATTTCTCCCTTCCCATAGCCAGCAAAAAATTTAAGGAAAAAATGCCATCAATTCGGGTACAAGGATTCAATTTTTAAAAAGCAGAGTGCAGTGACAGCCATGGCCACTGCCCAGGTTTAACTTGTATTTTACAGTGTGTAAGGTGGTGGGGCCATGGAGCCATGGTTAAAGGCAGTATTACAAAATATACAAAGGTGGTCTTTTGTGATTTATGTTTCCTAGAACCCTGCCTCATTTCCAAATGAGACACAATAAAAGAAACCACAGACTATTTACTATATGACTCATGGAAAATGTTCTACAGGTGAGTGACTATAAATATAAAACATAGATGACTCTCTTTATGGGAATCGTTATCTACATGCAGGGGAGGAATGTTAGAGAGGGCTCATCTTGGTATCCCGACCTGCTAAGACAGAGATGCTGAGATGGGGGAGGACAAGGTCGTGGAGCACAGCTGCACTGACTCCCCAGTCCCAGATAAGGCTGAATCTCACCTGCCAGGGGAGAATTGCGATTGTCGTGGTGAGCACCAGTGGTGTAGATAAAACAGGGTGCTCTGGAAGGCCGAGAAGGCACCTGGGACGTGGAGTGCACACCTCTTTCCCCTCAGTCACACACAGTCATGGTTCCCAGGGAAGTCTAGCTGCACTCAGGTTTCCTCCTTCTAGAAAAGTCTGGAGCTTGGCAGGCATGGAGAGGGTGGGAAATCAGATGTCATCTCTGGGAAATGTTTGGAAAGAGACTACAGTGGATCCATGTGTAGGTGAGAGGATGGATGGATGGAATTTGAGCACTGCCCAGAAAGTCATCTTTCTGGAAGCAGAGGGAACAGGCCTGTCCCAAGAGCAGGGGATTCCTGGCAATGGAGGTGGCAGCAGTGGAGGTGGTGAGCTTAGAGGACTTGCATATGCTAATTTCCAATAAGAACTAATTTCTATCTGGCCAAGAAAGTAGTATTGATGCTTGTCAATTTGACTTCTAATTAGCCTGAGGTCCCCTGGCAGATCAAAATCTCCCCAATGCTAACCATTCCCTGCTCTGACCCTCTCTCCATCATCAAAGGTCTTCAGGAACAGAATCAAAGTTAATCTCTCTCTCTCTCTCTCTCTCTCTCTCTCTCTCTCTCTCTCTCTGTCTCCTCTCCCTGCTTTCTTTAAGTGAGCCCAATGTATCCTGACCCTTTCTCTGTAACTCAGGCGTGGCTCCCTATAAACTTGAGGATAAGGACCCTGCAGGTAAACTGCTTGGACCATCCACACCTGCCCAAATAAGGAACTTCTGACAGCGGGTGGGGAAGCACTGAGAAGTGGGAATCCACCACCCATGGTCTTCTCCAAGTCTCCAACATTGGGTATCTGCCCTCAATAGAACTGTTCTGGGGAAGGGATGCCTGTAGGGACAAGGGAAGTCAGTCTTTGCTAAGAAAGAGGCACCTGGGCTTTATCACAACTGAGTACAGTTTTGTACATGTGTATATACACACTGTTACCTAGGTACCTTCAAGAACCTTCCATAAACCCTCTTCCTTCTGAAGAGTGGGTTCAATTTGAAAATAGATCCTATTGCACCTGTGCAGGAGTGGCTGTGATTACCTGTCTATTCAGCTCCATTTCCCACTTGACCTTCAGTGTTGCCCTGTGCCTTTTGGTAGGGGGAACTAAGGGGACAGGGGCTGATATAAAACTGCTCTGCAAGCTTACATCCTATGCAAAGGGAAGGAGAGCTAGGACTGAAGCCAACAATTTCCTATTGGGGAACAAATCCCTGTGAGGCAGTAGAAGGTGTGGAGAAGCAGAAAGGGTGAACCATGTAGGATCTAAGGTCCTCCCCAAACTCTGGGCAGTCGCCAGAAGGCCACGCTATTGGAAACGGCTTTAGTGCTTGGGGGACATTGGCTTGGGCTTCAACCTCATCCTGGCCTCTTTGCTCATGGCTCTGTTATCAAAGGTCTTGGGAGCCTTGATGGGAATATCCTGCCCACCCCAGTCCAGGTCATCCAGAACTTGCTGCAGTCCTACATATTCAGTAGCACACCTGGCAGCACTCACCTCAATATCAACAGCAATACCTCTGTTGGCAGCTGGTGGCCAGGGAGATGAGGTGGTCCCAAGGCTTCAGGGAATGCATCCACAAGGACAGGGAATTCCATTTGGGGAGCCTCATGGGCAGGACAAGTAGGCAGTGGGACTGTGGCAGCCAGAGGCAGACCACTCGTAGCAGGAGTATTATGGGCACCCCCACACTCACCAGAACCAGCCAACCAACCAGTGAGAGGCTATAGACCATTTGCAGGGTCAGGAAGAAGAAGAGAATCAGGTAGACGACAGAAAACCAGCAGTATTTGATGGAGATGTAGCCCAGCCCCTTGGCCAATTGGATTGGCAGGTGGGTGAACTATATTGGGTACCAAAGAAAGATCATACTGATGCTGAAGAAAAAGTGTCACAGGGTGATCTGGTTGTAACTCTTGAGAGTGTTGTCTGGGCTGACTAAGGTGGCCAAGGATGGCTGTGTTGGCCATTTGTGGAGACCAGAGTCCTCTAAATAATTATCACACCAATACTGGTCAATGGGGTCAAGGCAGACAAGAACCCAGAGCTGCTCTGCACAATGAAGGTAAGGTCATGCCTGCCCCGAGGAGGATGGCCAGGTAGCCTGTTCCCCAGGCAAAGGGAAAGGGGAAATCAGTGTTGAGGGTTTTCTTGATGACAACTGCAATATGCCCCTTCAGCATGAAACTCAGGAGCTTGACAATCATAATCAGGCAGCCTCAGAGGACCAGCAGGAAGACCATGGGCAGGATGATGCCCACAGCAAGATCTGGGAGGTTGAAATTCATAAAGATGTGTTGGCAGTGTTTTCTTTGTAGGTCCCATTATCGATGGTCCAGGTATCGATGCTATCCCTCCAACAAAGGAAAGGGGAAGTGCAGTTCTCAGACCAGAGGACAGAGACATTCATCTAAATCCTGTTTTAAAAAGTTTTGCATCAAATCTTGATCAGATTCTTGTTTTTGGCTAATTCTCCATTCATTACATTTTGCTGGATGAGGTTTAGTCCAGCTGAACAATGAGCTTCATATAGGTATCTGGGAAGACTTTCAGAAGTGCTGGGGCATCTTCTCCATTTCTTAAGTGTAAGGTGTCCACCACCAAGTTGGTCAAAATCTTCAGGTATTAGGTGGCAGCCTTTAGGTGCAAAATCACCAATATAGACAGCCAATTGAAGAAGTCATAGATGGTGGCTTGCAAAAGCCCTTCTGAACTCACTCTGGAATCCTGCAGGCATGACTGCCTTGATTGCATTGGTGATGGAGATACCAATGTTGATCCCCAAGATAACAGGATGGCAGTGCACACAGTCAACCATGAGGAGGCCACCATCCTGATAGTGATATGCTGACATGATGCTGGAACCAGCACCCAGATTACCAGCTCCACCATAGGGCTGGACATGATGGAGTTGTTTCTGAAGAATTGCCTGGCCACCTTTCTTCCAACCAGCTGGAAGGCACTCTGAGGACCTCCAAGGAGCACACAAACAAATAGAGGAATCCCAGGAGCAAGAATGAACTTCCCAATTTCTTGGAAGACACAGGGGATTTTCTATTTGGTGCCTCTCTCAAACCACTTGATTGTAGTATCCTGGAGTGCGGGCAAGTCTCAGGGGTCTTCCACTTGGGTAGTCTTCTCTATCAATGTCACAGTGGAGTAGTAGGGTAGAAGTTCCATCTTGGGTGCAGGTCCTCTGCTGTCATTTTTGTTGACCTCCTTATCTTTGGTTGGTGTCTACTCATGACTTATGGCACCTTTTATGTATTTATTGAGGTTACACTAGTCATTTTCCAACTCAGGCTGATAAGCTATGGTCTGGGAAGGAATCACTCCAGAGGAAAGTAGTCAGGAACAGCTGGAAAGTACTGTTGTCCAGGGTTATTTGTTTTTGTTTTTCTTTCTTTTGTTTTGTTTTGTTTATTGATTGCATTTTTTTTAATGCATGTCAGTGGAACGCATTACAATTCTTATTTCACATATAGAGCACAATTTTTCATATCGCTCTATATAAAGAATGTTCACACCAATTCATGTCTTCATACATGTGCTTTGGATTATGATGTCTATCACATTCCACTATCCTTGCTCACCCCTTGCACCCTCCCTTCCCCTTCCACCCCTCTGCCCTATCTAGAGTTCATCTATTCCTCCCAGGCTCCCCCTCCCTATCCCATTATGGGTTAGTCAACTTATATCAGAGAAAATATTTGACATTTGTTTTTTGGGGACTGACTAACTTCACTTAGCATTATTTTCTCCAATGCCATCCATTTACCTGCAAATGCCATGATTTTATTCTCTTTTTTTGTTTGTTTGTTGTTTTTTTGTTTTGTTTTGTTTTTTATTAAATTGATTTTATTTTTTTCAAATACATGACAGCAGAATGCAATACAATTCTTATTACACATGTAGAGCACAATTTTTCATGTCTTTGTACATAAAGTATGTTTACGCCAATTCATGTCTTTATATATGTACTTTGTTTTTTTTGCATTACAATTCTTATTACACATATATACCACAATTTTTCATATCTTTGTATATAAAGTAGGTTGACACCTAATTCATGTCTTTATACATGTACGTTGGATAATGATGTCCATCACATTCCACCATCCTTGCTAATCCCCTGCCTCCTCCCTTTCCCTCCCACCCCTCGTCCCTATCTAGAATTTTGTTTTGTTTTGTTTTGGTGTTAACTTTTTTGAGTTATTTATATATCTTGGAGATTAATACTCTATTTGAGATGCAGGTAGCAACAATTTTTTCCAATTCTGTAGGCTCTCTCTTCATGTTTTCAATTGTTTCTTTTGCTGCAAATATGCTTTTTTGTTTGACATCACCACAGTTATTGATTGTTGATTTTACTTCTTGAACTTTAGGTGTCTTATTGAGCAGTTCAGTTCCTAAGCTGACATGATGGAGAGTTGGGCCTAAGTTTTCTTCTAGTAGACACAAGGTCTCTGTTCTAATGCCTAGATCCTTAATCCACTTTAAGCTGATTTTTGTTCAGGGTAAGAAATAGGGGTTTAACTTCATTTTGCTACATATGGATTTCCAGTTTTTTTAGCACCATTTGTTAAAGAGGCTATCTTTTCTCCAATGTATATTTATGGTTCTTTGTCTAATATGAGATAACTATATTCATGTGGGTTTGTCTCTGTGTCTTCTTCTTGGTACTATTGGTCTTCATGTCTTATAGACGTTTTTCTGACTAACTTTCCTGTAATTACTTTGCATGAGTTAAAGCCTTCTTTCTTCACAACCTATTCAGTGGCTTGAACTGTCCTTTTATAATATATGTTTCAGTGTTGTCTTGGCATACACTGTCAGTGAGGAAGTTTCTGACCTTCAAGGTAGGTTGTATATAAAGAAAATAAAAGCCTACCTTGCTTACTTAAAACTTTTGAAACAATGACAAATTGCTAGAGAGTTGCACAGAAATGTACAGAGTAATCATCTCTCTTTATACATGTAATATAGAACTGAATTTCTTACAATTTTTGTTGCCATCATCCATACTCCTTTCTAAATATTTGGTATATATCTGTATATCAACATAGTTAGGTTCTCAATATATCTGCTTTTAAACTTATTCCTTTAAAGTTTTCCTTCAAGGGTTCACATTGTTTTCTCAGTTGTACAAACTAAAGTTAACAAAAGTTCTGAAATATTCACTCTATAATGAAGTTTCTTGTATTGATAGGCAAAGTAAAACTGTAATTTCACACATACATATACAAGGGGATGTCATAATCTGCACAGGCCAGGCTGGGGTTGTGGTTCACTACTAGAGGCTTGTCTAGCATATATGAAGCCCTGGGTTCGATCCTCAGCACCACATAAAGATAAATAAATAAAATAAAGGTATGGTGACCATCTACAATGAAATACACACACGCATGTGTGTGCGCTCACACATATATATATATATATATATATATATATATATATATATATATATATATATGTATATATTAGAATTTTCACTGGCCCAAAACTATATTATATCTTACTGTTTTTCACAATGGGAATTGTTCTTTTACAAAGTAACCTAGACACTGAGAATAATCCTCTTCTTGTGAACATCTGAATTAAAAACTGCAGGATCCTGAGCTTCTTTTTATTGTAGTGTGACCAATTTCTTTGATATTTCTTCTCCTCTACCTCATCATATATTTTTCTATTTTTTCCCTACCATCACTACTGTCTCCAACTTCTTCCCCAGTATTCATTTTAAGTTAATTAATGTATCATTCTTTTTTGTTGGTGTAAATCTCATCTTACATATGACTCTAAATTAGAATTAGTGTAATTCTCTTCTTCCTTCTATAATAAGCTAATATCTAAAATATCATTTGCTTAGTCATTCATTAGAAAATATGCCTTTGGTCCTTCTCTCAATTAATAGATACTGTGAATCTCACTAAGTTCCACACTGAGCTAAGAACAAATAGGCTCAAAAGAGAAATGAAACAAATAGAGAATGAAATCTGTTTCTTCTCTGAATGTATGACTACAAAACATCAAACAAACTTGTGAGACCATTTTCCATGATGTCATTTATAGTCAATTATAAAAATTATGCTTTCTTCATTGTAGTAACTGATCTTGACAATGGTTTTTCTAAGAGATCCTTTAGCTTGTCATTCACTGAATTTTTTGCCAATCTATGTAATGAAAAAAAAAGTGGAAAATAAACTAAAATAAAGAACAGAAAGAGAAAATGACATTTGATTATTTCAAAAATTAATAAAAATTGATACAATTTTCTCAGATTTGTCAGTATAGATATCAAATTATCTGATATGTTTCTGAAATGTGGCTAATAACAGATTGTGATGTAGGTAGTTCTTAGACTTACAAACATCTAGGAACGTTTTTAAGAGTTTGTCAAGTAAAAGTTAAAAGTGATATACAATTGACACAATATATGCAAATGTGGTTCAAAAGTTACTATAACAAAAATTTCCTTTAAGATAAAAATTCTCTGAAGGTGTTTCCTAAATTTTTAGTACACCTGAAATCCTTTTTTCCTTTCTGATCTTTGGTTTCTGTTTTTTTAATAAATAAAGATTTGGCCTGAAGATTTATCTCCAAAAGAAAAAAATAAGTAAAACTTTTAATCACACAGAAATAATAGATGTTGCTTTCCTTTGTACAATGCCTAAGTTGCCAAATGATTTTTTAATTCTAAAGAAGATTTTGCTGTGCTCATATTTATTTGTTTGTTTGTTTGTTTATTTATTTATCTTATAAAATCTTCTGCCCATATTTCTTTTGAACCCATCTAAAATTTGGTCACAGAATTTGTAGAATGAAAGTGTATTGGCTTTAAACTTACTTATAAAAATGTGGTTTTTGATTTTTTAAAATAACGCTGCCTAGAAAATAAATATAAGTATGCTTGCAAGTTTTTTCAGTGGTCTTAAGAGTTTATTAAAAAATACATTCATAGGATTAAATGAATCACTAGATTTACCCAGTTCCCCGGGAACACAGAGACATGTTAAAGAGGGTAGATGTATTTATGTAGGGCATAGTTGTACACCTGTACAAACTCAGAAATTTTCTCTGCAGAGGCCAGCATTCCTGACATTCATACCCACTGATAATATTTTGTACTTTAAAGAAATTTTAAAAAAGAAGAAGAAAGGAAAAGAAAAAAAGGACACAGAGAATAAAATAGGCCATCAAGTCAGGATTTTTATGAAAGTACATTTGTTTGCATCTTAGACAAACAGCAATTCACATTCTGTGGCATTCTACTCAATTTTTATTAGTTATTCATTTTTATTGATATACTAAGACAATAAAAAATGAACAATAAAGCATTCTTTTTTTTCTATGAATGTAGGTCTATGCAAAGTTTTGCTAAAATTAAACGCCTCATACTTGAAGCCACCTTCTGCCAATCAATCACTTTGGAGTCCCTAATAAAAAGGGTAAACTATCTGGTAATTATTATGTGAGAAATGAAAAAGAGTTAGCAGAGTCCAATTGAGAAAAGATAAGAGAAATAACTTATTCACCCAGAGCCCATGCTTTACTCCTTCTGATTAGCTAATAAGTTATCTTTGAGAATTTCTTGATCACAATATTCCCTAAACCCTTCCCAGTTGTGGTAGTTCATTATTCCAAGGGTTTAAAATACTGATTCTTTCTTAAGTCACTAATCATTGATCTTGAAGGTAGTGCTAGAATTCCAAGTCTGGTGAGCTTTAATAGACTTTGGGTTATTTTATTTTACCATACTGCCAAAAAAATGTTTTAGGTAGGAGTGCTTCAAATTTGTTTTCATCTTACTACTGGGATATTAGAATACACCTCTCACTTCATAAAAACAATGCTTGCTGTGTTTCCAAAACGGGATGTAAAGAATCTTTTACAGAAGAAAAGTATAAAAACAGAGAAGAGTTTAGACTACATGACTCTTGGAGGTGTCAATAAAGCATACATTTTTAGCTATGAAAAGTTATATCAGGAGGAAATCTTGAGATTTGATGTTATCCCAAGGGATGTCTTTGGATATGACTGGTCATAGATCTAAATGGACAAAAATGGTCATCTTCTTTCACCATGCATTGGACATACAGGGATCTCCAGAGATCAGAGAAGCAATAGCTGAAACTTAGAGCAATCCATGGATGGATATGTCACAGATATCATCTACAATGTTCTGAATTTAGAGGAGAAAAGGAGATTTATTTAAGAAGAAAGGGATTGTGGTGGTAGAAAGGCCATTGAAAGAGCAGCTTAGTCCTGAAAATGAATTTGGACACACTCTGGGACCTGGAGTTCAAGAGGTATGTTAGACCTCAGCTTTGCAGACAGTCTATGTTACTAAGGACTGGCTACTAAAAATTAAATTAGCCTGATGAACATGGTTGAAATACAATGCTAATTTTAAGTCCTTTGTGATGCAGCAACATCAATGTTTATAGTATCTCAACTCAGAATAGCAAAACTATGGAACCAACCTAGGTGTCCTTCAACAGATGAATGGACAAAGAAAATGTTATACATATATATTGGAGATATCTATCTATCTATCATATATCATATATATATATATATATATATATATATATATATATATATATGTTGGAATATTACTCAGCCTTAATAAGAATAAATTTATGGTATTTTTCAGTAAATGATTGTAGCTAAAGAATATGCTAAGTGAAATAAGCCAACACTCCAAAGTCAAAGGCTGAAGGTTTTCTTTGACATGCAGATGCTAATTCACAATGCAGGGAGGAAGTTCAGAAAGAATACAGTTACTTTAGATTAGATAGAGGGGAGTGGTTATGGAGATAGGAAGGATAGTAGAATGAATCAGACATTATTACTCTATATACATATATAATTATATGACCAGTGGGATTCGACATCAGGTACAACCAGAAGAATGAGAAATTATACTACATCTATGCATGATGTATCAAAGTGCATTCTACTGTCATGTATAACTAATTAGAACAAATAAAAAGAAATGCAATGCTAAATACCAGACAGATAGATGTGGTCAAGAGTAAGATATAAATATATATATTAATCCGTGAAAAATATAAGTACCATGCACCCTTATGCTATGCTCACCCTTTATCAGAATAGTTTAACATTCCTGCCAATTTTGGGGTTGGTTAAGGCTGCCTTTGTTTCTGCTTTTGTAATTCCTGTTTGGCCTGGGAAACCAAGTTTTGTCAAACCAGAAGGAAAGATCCATGGGATTGACATACTGGAGCAGGCACAGGCAGGAGCTATAAATCTGGCAAAGGCTTATTCAAAGCAAGGACATTTTCAGGAATATTCAGGCCTCTCTGGCACCTACTACCCATGTAAATACAGCTCATGCATTTCGTGTATGTGTGTGTGTGTGTGTGTGTGTGTGTGTGTGTGTCAAATTGCAAGTCATTAGTTGTATATATAATATTCTATAAACATTTTAATGATGTATTTTTAAACTTTTCATGTTTTTTAACATTTTGTACTTTGAAGTTTATACTTTTTAAAGTCTTTTAAAAAATTATTCCAGGCCTTTGGAATTTAAAGGACTACACACTATGCTGACAATGCCTAGGGAAAATGCACCTTGAGTGAATGATTAAGAAAACATACCACCTTCAACATATGAATGTATTCCCTCTTCTACCTTTTACTAGAAAATCGTATGATATGAAGTTCACATGTGTTCAATTCCTTTTTCTATAGCTGAGATGTCTCACAGGTTATAGCAATAAATGGCCTACCATATCTAATTTTTAAAATGCTGCTGTGTATTCTCACACTTTTTTGTGCCCGCTGATATTTTAATGTAAAGTTGGCGGGGGCTTATAATGAGTTGCTTGTCCAACATCTCTTAAAAATAGTTTTTCTTGCTGATTTGTCATTGCTGGGAAAAGGAGTGGTAGTAATAGAGCAAGCTCTATTCCCAGCTTTTAGTTTTCTTATTCTCTCTCACCTTGGTTGCAGAATCCTTTACCAAGGATTAGAGGTAACTGGAAATGCATGGTTGATTATAACAATTTAAAAACCTGATGTTAGAAGCAAGCTGTCTAGATTGACATTCCAGTACACTTCTTTACTAGATGGTCAATAGTGGGGACAGGGGCATGTTTCTTACATTCTCTGAGCCTTAGTTTCTTCATCTGTCTAATGACACCATTGAGAAGGAAAAATGAAGTTAGGAGGCACTTGCCAGACATCTGACCCAGCCTGACACTGTAGGACTAATATTAGTATTATTGAAGTACTGCATATTAGTATTATTGAAGATCAGGAATAAAATATTAAACAAATTTCTTTGAAATCCACATTTAGCATTTTTGTAATTTCACTTTGATTAACTCCTGGCAAAGAAATCAAATATATATCTTTCTTTCAAGAAGTTTTCATATGACACTGGTAGTTGTAAAACAGATCAGTGATAAATACTGGAATTTATTAGTATAGCATTGTTTTAAACTTTCCTAGCACTGGGTGATAAAATAATTTTGAATCCAATAACTCAACATAGGGTTTAAGCGAACACTTTGTTCATGCTCAGTCAAGGTATCATGTCTTTCAATTGTATAATATTAAAAGATTGAAACCAGTATAAAATTGTTAGAGGCTTTGATGCCAATTTACCAAACCTCATCTCTCAATATAATCAAACTTACATTTACAACTGTAATAATTAACTGGTATTGAGTGGTCTGAAGCAAAGCAAGAGTAAATTTTTAAATTCTTTCTGTGACTTTTCTTTATTTATTTGACATATATTTCTCTTCATTCATTGTCATCATGTGTGACAGTTTCCCTTTGCACCTGAAATTTATTGCTCTTGGTGGCACTGGGCTAAAAAAGAAAAGAAATTCAGAACAAGATCTCTAAAACTCTGAAGCTGCAAGATAGAATGTAGTGTTTTGGAGATCTAGCAACCACTAGGAGAAACAAAAATATAATCACAGCTGTCTCACCATTGATAGAAAACTGGAAGCAGTGGCATGGGGAAGGAAATCCCAAAGTCTACATACAGACTTCTATGCATCTCTTATTTATAACAATACATCTATGTTAGGCAAAGCACACCCATTTTTTATGACTTAATTGCTTTCCTCTCTTTGCATTTATAACACCAATCTACTTCCTGACTTTCAACATACATCCCAGAGAAAGGAAATGGAAAGTAAAGCACATTATTCAGTAGGATTTCATTGTGCACTAAGGGCAAAAAAAACAGGCATGTATAAATGGAAATACATTTGAAAGCCTTCCCCACTGAAATCTGGCAGGAGGTAAAGCACTTCATTAGGATTTGTAACATTGATGGCAAACTGCTTCACACAAAGTGCTACATTTGCGAATAAGGCACAAAATTGACTGTCAAGGAGATGTAAGACCATAGCAGATTCCAATCCATTTTCTACAAAGTACTCTATGGAAACGCTATACCTGTGCAACTCCAAGATTTAGATTTCATAAACTGTTGGTAGAGAGTCACCATTGAATCTTCATTAGGTACTGAAATGGAGCCTCTTGATAATGACCTCATGTGAAGGGCACAGCTGTATCCAGCAGTCAACAGGTGTCGTACTGCCAGACTCCCGCGATTAGTGGTAAAGAGAATCCATACTCCCTAAGTCTTAAATGGAGACAGTGACATATGGCAATCGTGTAATGATTATAATTACATGTCATGTGGCAAATTGTATGGTTAAAGATGATGTCAAAGATGCTTTTCAGTGTTCAAGGTCACACACGTGAAAATAAAGACTCTGATCATATTGACTTCCATTATTGACAAGCTTATTAGCATGTAATAAGTGTGCTTGCTTGCTGAGTCACAGACACAGAACTTTTTTAGTACCCTTTAACTAAATCCCACAGCACAGTATTTATTTTCCTTTTCTTCCACTTCTCCAAAGGACTATCCACTCTTCTGTCTTACATGTTGTTCCCGGTAAGAGTCAAAATCATCAGTAATGAATGTATAATCCATTACATTGATAAATATTTAATATTCCTCCTCTAAGAAAAGCTAAGTAATTAATTCCTGGTAGTGTTGAGTTGCCTCCCATATATCTGTTTCCTCCATTTCCCATTGACAGAAGCATATGAATTGATGTGTTTTCTTCTAGCCTTGTAATTTAAGAGTGATTTAATTACCATGTTTACATGTGTTATGGAATTTATTCTCTGGCATGAGAGCCTTGGTATTTCTAATTCTCTTTTTTGGAAGGGTTTATCTCCCTTTTAACCTGTGTTTCACTATACTATCAGAACATGAGCTTCTCAAGGATAGGAAAGAGGTCTGATTGTTCTATATTCCAAAATGCAAATGTTCCTAGCATAGATGTTTTAAATTTTATGTAAGAAAATATTAAAATAAAATATTATTTTTTAGGTAAAGGTACAGTAATAGTTGTAAAATATGTGAAATTAAAGCCATTAGATGACTTAGGATAAATGGATATTTGTAGCAAGTATTTACCACTGGTCTCATGTAAGTTGTCTTCCTGTGATTTTGAAATAACCCCACGGATGAGTATCACCTTGGACACTGGTCAAACACACAGATTTTGCAGAATCAATATATTAACAGAAAGATTTGGTTATATCAGATTTGAACATAGCCAAGGTGATTCTTATCACAGAAGTTAGCAGAAATTGTAGAGTAGTGCTAGAGAGAAGTATTAAATTGTGCAATGAAATAAAATCTGAAGTGAAAACATCCAGGAATTAAGGAAGAAGTAGGAGATTATGAGAAATATCTGTGAGCACTGCCTAAAGCAACACAATCTTAGAATTCTTGACAGTATTCATTAGAAGAATAAGCTGATGGATCTCCTGAAATCCACCACATACCAGTTCTACTGGAAGCAGAAGGGGATGCACCCTGTGGCAATCAAGTTGCTTGAAGATCCCCTCCTCCTCTTTGTCATTATTAATCACTTCTAAAATCTAATGTGGAAATGAATGAAAGAGGATGGTAAAGGAGGTGATTGTGAAGATAGTAACAACAGGTCCTTAAAGGTTCGCCTCCCTCAGAAGAGAATAATCCAAATCCCACCAGAATATCAGGGATATAAAAAGCCAGGTGTTCAACAAGTACTTTACTCAAATCCAAGAGCACTTATAAGAGTAGTTGTCTTAAACAACCACCCCCCCGCCAAAAAAAAAACTTCAGAAATCTTAATATTAGTAAAATTCACATGGTTTAACTTGCTTTTCTCACTTTTTTCTTTAGAGAATTAATAAATTGGACACTCTCTCTTTTTTTTTCCTGACTGAATTTTTCTCAGTCTCTTCTGTGAGAGACATTCTCTTTACCATCTTTTTCCTTAATCTTCAAAATATGTAACAATAGAAAATCTTTCTCTTTGTACACTGTACTATTTCTGAGTCTAAAAGTGCTGTCATAATAGCTGATATGCCCTATGGGACTTCATTTTTTTTCCCAATATTTGTTGTGTGCTGTTAACTTAGTAGGTATCCTCTGTAATACACTAAGAAGAGAACACTGAGAGAATATTGCCCAATGCTGACCAAAGGAGAGGCAGTGACCAGAAAGGGGCAGATCCCATTCTGCTTACTGTCTAGTAAATTAGGCAGAGAAATAAACAAGAAATCCCTAAATCATCTGAAGAGTAACAAAGATGGGATACCTAGGGAGCCACAGAACCATAAAAGAGGCAGTAAACTCAATTGTAGAAAGTGCTCTATTAGTTTTCTTTTGTCATGTAAACAAAATAACCCCCCAAACATAGCACATCAACACAACTGAGCCTCAGAGCTTCAAAAACAAATATGCTACTTTAATAGTCCAGCTCAAAAAACTCTCTCCCAAGGCTGCAATTAATGTAAGCAATGATAATCACCAACTCCAGCTCAATTCAGGGAGCAGGTGTATCCAAGTTTGCTCACATGGTTCCTGTTAGGACTTGGTTTTTGTGGGCTATTGGTATGAGGTCTTCTATCTCTGCTTGGGGGCTTATGTAAAAGTCTTCTCTTTGGGAGGCTGCCACGTCATGTGACCAGCATTTTCCTTTCCTGATTGGTGAGGCTCTGTCGGTCACTTCCAGTGATCTGGCCACATCAAAGTGGCCACAGATGGTGGCCCTGATCTTGAAAGTTGTAAAAAATGTTGCCAAGTATGTCTTCATGCCTGGGAGTGCCTTCCTACAGCCCCAGGGGTCCAGTTACCTTACCTGTCCTTGTAATCCCGCTCCTCTTGATCTTTATTGGATGGAAATTTCTAAAGAATGAAAGTCTCCCAACTTTCTCCAGCCTCTTGTGATATTCCTTGCTCTCCCATTTGGGGAGCTTGAGGTCAAGGAGAGAGGAGCCATACTAGGGCTTAAATTACAGGTAAATTGTGTGTCTGTGTTTTATTTGATACCTTAGGAAATTCACTCAAGCAGCCTTTAGTTTAGTTGCCCATGCTGGTCAGGGACAGCACATCTTAAAACATGACATCTGTCTTCCATGAGTACCAGCAAGCAAGAGATAAGGGAGGAGTAGTAAGACAGGAGCCAGTCTTTTGATAACTGAAACTTGGAAGTGACAATTGTTCTCTATTGTCCCATTTGGTTTGATCAAAGTGAGTCAATAATCTAGCCCAAACATTAGGGGAGAGGGTGACATGAGGCTGTAATGCTAGGAGGCAGGAGACATTGGGAACCATTGTAGAAGCTACCTGCTACAGATGTTAATAATGAATTTATAAGAATACAGCAATAAATCCTTAGTTTAAATATGAAATCAGTCATAATAATGACATTCTACCTATTCAGAGTAATCACAAAGGTCATTGTAGGTATAGCAGTGGTAGTGGTACTAGTGACAGCAGCAGTAAGAATAACAGAGGGTCCAATGACACTGGTAGTTTAAGAGAATGACAAGAAATACACTGATCATAATAAATATCTGATGTTTTAATATTCTAAGTTCAGGGACTAGATAGAATTCTTTCAGAGAGAGATGATGTTTGATGATAGATGGCTTTGATGCTTGAGGGAAAAAAACTTGATTTTTGGGGGGGTTATTTTTTTGTTGTGATAGTTTGAAAGCTTTGGAGAATGATCTGGAAATAATTAATTTTATTTTATTTTTATACACTGTCAGCCAAACCCATTAGTGGATTAATAAATTAATTATGTAGATTGTGACTGGGATACAGAAGACAAAGACTAAAAATTAAATTGCTCAGTATTAAAAAAAAATAGGTCAAGGATATGAAAACTTATCTTCAGAAACAAAGTAGTAATAACTTTGCAAGGAAATCTAACCTAAGACAAAGGAAAAGTCTTAGAATTTGGTTCTGGTATTTTTTCATTATTTGAAATTCTTCCTAAGCTCCCATTTATTTAATCAGACTTTTCTCTACATATCAAACTGTGTTTGTGAAACTTGGGAACGAATGAAAGGAAAATGTGGATATGGTGAGGGGTATAAAAGAGTGTGTTTGCAGCTCCAAAGTGCTGTGATATAAAATGGGGTTTAATATCCAGGACCAAAGTAAAATTGAATGTAAATTGACATAAAATCATAGCACACAATGGGAAGAAAGAGACAACTGTTAGACTGCTTTGGAAAGCAAGGATGCCATTATTGACATAGCTCACTATTGACCTTCTTGGACATGGGAAGAATTCTGTATCTTAACACTCTCCTTATATGGCTCCAACCACACCAAATTCCAACTTGAGGGGCAGAAAATCCTCTGAGCTATTTGCATTCTCTTAGCCATCTTACAAATAGATAGCAAACAAACAAAACATAATATTCTCTCCCTTCTATTTTCATGAAGAAATTGAAATTTAGAATCCATAATTTTTATTCACATTTTTGTCTTTTGACTATTTTAATATCCATTATTGATTTCAAGGTAATTGAAATTATATGTTCTCTGAAAATCATGTACAATGCTTTAAAAAATGACATCAAATTCTTTAAATTATTTTCTAAATTTTTAGGATGAGTTTTACCTAAAATTTCAGAAAGAATGAATTATAACTATAGTTTTTCCTACTTCATATATTTATTTTTGTGATTAATTTATTATTTAATGTTCTTTTAAGTATTTAAATTAGGTTTTTGTATAAAATAATTCCTAAAATTTTGAGAACTTGTGAATATTAGATTCTGACGCTTGGCTAAAGGAATAGTTGGTGAAATGAACTTATGCATAGTGTGTATTCAAGATACTGAAGACAACTGATAGAGACCAAGTACATAATGAAATCAAAATTGCCCATGTTTCTGGATATTTATCCTGCTGAGGAAATGTAGTTAGTTACTCTATACAACAGGACATAAAATAGCCTCATTTTCTAAAATATAGATAAAAGTTTTAATAATGTTTTCTTTTTAGGGAGGAGGATTACCAGTAAAGCAAGCATAAACATTTATCAAATTGTGAAGAAAAAATTGACAGAAAAACAAATAAAAATAGTACTAGTTTCAGCACAAAGATAGAAACAAAGAATAGACAATAAATATAGAAATATTTGAGCTTTCCAGTAAGAGAAACAACAGATTTAAATTACTAGTGAAGAGTTATACAAATATGAACTAAATTTTCTTTGAAAGATTTCCACTCAGATACAGATTATAAGTTATAGTTCATCATATCAAGCTAACTTCAGGTAATTCATACTGATGATAAAACACAGCGGTATTAGTCTTTCTCTTACTGTATTAAACATTATCACAAACTAACATGTTTACTACAACACCCATTTATTATCTCACAGTTTCTGTAGATCAGAGGTTGAGGTACATGTTAGCTAGATCTTCTGTTCAGACCTTACTAGGTTGAATGAAGTCAAGGTGGTAACCAGGTCTTTGTTGCTTCTAGTGATCAGGGTCCATTTCCAAGCTCAAATGCTTATTAGTAGAATGCAATTCTTTGCTCCTGCAGGTCTGACACTCCTTTTGATTCCTGTCATCTAGGGACCACTTTCTTTTAATGAGCCATACCTCTCGATACTAACCAAATGCCCCTTCCCATAGGTAGTACACAGTATGGTATGTAAGGGTTCTGACTGTGGAAATTCACAGCACAGCATTTCTCTGGTGAGTGAAGTCCCCTGGAGTAACAGGTGCCCTGTTTCCCATGGTTGGAATAATTTGCAGTTTTCCCAGGAACTACTAAGATAACTAATATATGTGCAGTGCCTAGCTATTATGGCAATGCTCTTCATGAGTAGGGTTTGTGCTAGAGTCTTATCATGTCAACCTTGATCACAGGCACTCAGTTCCTGGGAATACAGGAACTCTCTTGTTAGACAACCACTATGTTTCACCCAAGCCCCCTGAGCTTGAACCTGTCCATATAAGAATAACTTTAAACAATGGACTTTCTTGAGAGCTACACAAAACTCCTAACATTGCACATAGCAACTATTATATACAATTGAGGAATAAGCTGCATAATGTTGCTACTCTGTAACCTGCCTAATGATACAATGAATAATAATGTACTACTGATGCCAGTGACCTAATGTAACCTATTGATATAAATAAAGCTAACAGCTTGGACAAGGAGCATTTCTGCCATCCTGCCAACCTTCTATTCTGCCACTTTTCCTCTCCACATAGCTTCTGTCTCCTTTTTCTTTCTTTACAATGGTGTTTCCTCACTTTTTACTTTCAGGCAATGAAGTGAGTTCCTCTTTCTAAAACTCACCTTCCCAGTTCAACTCCAATAAGGATAATCTCCTTCAAATCCCTTAAAGCTAACTGATTAATGACATGAGAAAATGTCTTTATCTTTGCTCTGTAAGGTGTCCTTATTGTGAGAATGATTCTTTATCATACCTTTAATCTTAACATCCAAAATATCTAAATATCAGTTCAAAATCTAAAGTTTCCTCATAATTTAAATAATTCTAAAGCAGGTGTGGGCAAAGCTCCTGTGTATGATTCTTTAAGTTATTCTTTGGGGCACAGTTTTTCTCCAACTAATTTCTCCCAAAAAGTCCTATCTATAAGCCAGGAATCGTGGCAATTTGTGTCAACTTCAAGTCCATCTCAAGAGCATTTCTTTGAAGTTTCATTTTCTTTTAAAAGACACCTACTTAGGCTAAGCCCATCGGTGGCAATATCACCAATATGATGATGTTAGAGTCATCTAATCATTTTGGATCTTAGGTACATCTCCAAATTTATTTTTTAATGTAACACAATAATGAGTGTGATAGCCCATCATATTCACATGCCCTCCCTCACTCATAAGAAGGAGATAATACTGATAATGTATATATCAAAAGGTAGAATCTTGGAGGTAGTTTTAGAATTATGTCTAGAACTATAGGCTATAAAAAATAAGATAATTAACCTAATGGTATATTGAGCTTGAAACATTCAGTAAGAGGAAAATAACATATTTCAAGCATAGTTCAAATCCAAACTGTTATCAATAATGATTTATGGGGTGTATAACTTAGATTAAGATAGAGGGATGAGGATATACAGATGGCACGACGTGCATGGAAAAAAACAAGGAAGAAACAAACAATAAAAGTCCAATCCATAGCGGTATTTCAATGTTTGAATGAAAAATTAGACAGCTGTGATAAATCTATAATAAGGATTAACAGATGTTTAAAGTAGAGGATTTAAAAAGCACAGAGACACGTTGAATTTTAACCCTGTGTGGGTTATGAATGCCAAACAGGAGTTCTTAAGAAAAAGGAGAAAAATGTGGCTTGTAGATGAAAACTTCTGTAAGACAGGGAATCTATAGAGACAACCTTTTCAGCCTCTGAAACTTTTTCAGATAAGATTTCATGGAACTTTGAACAGATCAGAACAAATTGCACTGATATTTGGAGACCTTAGAGTCCCATTCTTTCCTCAAAAAAAAAGAGAGAGAAAAAGAGTTAAAAAAAGCTCAAATGTGCTTGCACTGAATAGCAAAGTTCCTACCTGCTCTGTACATTTACTTATTTATATAAAAAAACCCATAATATTATCATAGTAGGTTTTTGTTTATGGGTCCGCTTAGCTCATAACAATATGCTGCCTCATTTTTTCTAGTAACTGCACATAGTACAAGGATAAGTTTCCAGATACCATTTCTGCCTAAGGCAATCCTATCCTCCTGGCAGAGAGCAGTTGATTGAGGAGCTGAAAATCAACTAAAAATGAAATAATAAGATTATCTTCCTCAGAATTTTAAACTTTGTATAGGGAGATTGAGTGTCCCTGAGAGTTCTTAGAAAAACTGAGCAGTGAAAATATATTCAGATGAAGGCTTTGGGTCAAATCAGTTCAATGCAGCCTGCTGACTGTTTTGTGTGATTGTGATTTGCAGGAAAGAAAAAAATTTGCATTTTTAAGAGGTTAATGAAAAAAAATATAAAGAATAACAAATTCCATAGTACACAAAAATTTTAACATATATATATTTCAGTGTATGTAGAATGTTATTGGAGCATGGTCATGCTCCTTTGACTCAGTGCACAGGTTGTATCACACTGCAATAGAAAAGAACAATAGCATGGCACAGACCAGACCATTCACAAAGCTCTAAAGGTACACTGTATGGCTCTTTGTGGAAAAAAAAAAAAAGAAAGTTTGCTTAATTCTGATCTAGTTAAGAGAATGGATCAAAAAGAATTTCAAGCTGCCTTGGTTCAATCCTTTTCTTGGTTTTATTAGCTCAATTGTTCCTTTGATGATGTAAAGGATTTCAATGTCTTCCCACTAAGATTCCTCTTTTGTTTGAGCTAAGGGAGGGAGTCAGCTTTCATTGCTAACAAGCAAAATAAAATTATTAAATAGAATTACCTAATAACTTAGTCCAAGAAATCCATTAGTTTTGCATAATTATAGAGCTGAATTGACCATTTTAAGTAAATTTACCAGTGGATTAGGGAAAACAAACAAGAAAAATATTCAATTCACACAATGTCCAACACAGTCAAAATATTGCTTCCATTTGTCTTAAATGGATATATAAAATTGTTAATGGAATTTATATTATATGCATGGGTTACTGTTAGATCTCAAATTATTATTGCCATTTTTAGAAAATCAATGATTTCTGGGCATCAGAATTGAAGTGGAGAGCTGATGGTTCCTAATGAATTCTGATAGAACCACATAGAGGAATAGGTGAACAATGTGTATAGATCCACATAAATAAAAGCTGTAATCAATGGAAAAGCTGCTGTTTATCTGGACTTTGAGCATGAATATTAGGAGTCAGAATGGAAAGTGATAAAAACCACAGGTCATTAAGAATATATACCAGAATACTGCATCCAAGACCAAGAATGCCAGCATCTGACTGCTTTCACATTCCATGATTTTAAGTTTCCTTCTAAGAAGTGATATGAAAACAAACTAATACAGAAAATACTGCTATGTGAAATAAAAATACATAATTTATTACATGATAAATCTGATAAGACAAAAACAATATACTATAGTACATAAGAATTTAAACACTAATAGTTTAGAATTACATATTTGGACAGAATTTAAATCTTACCATCTTTTCTCTAATCTCACCTGGATTCATCCGTAGAATCCCCAATGGGACAGTCTAAATTGTCATTTAACTTTAAATCAAATGGTCTTTCTCCTTTTACTTTTTCTTATAAACTTTTTCTAATATACAAACTATATTTCCCATTTCTATTGCCTCTTGCTGGTCATCATTCCTTTGTAGAGGCATAATTCAATGAGGTGAATTGCAGACACATTTAGAAATATTCTCAGACCAATATTTTGTTCCAATCTCACTCCCAATCTCAGGATCTTTGTTTTGTTGTACGGGACATGAAATGGACTAGAGGAAATGATCCAGGTTATGAACATAAATCCCTTGGAAGATCTCTTCAACCTCTCACCAAGAGGACTGTCATACCTCTTCTTTAGAATGGTCACACTAGGGCTGACAGAACATTTTTTTGAGAATCTCAATTTTTGAGTAGCAGGAGCACCATATTATTAACTAGTCTTTCCCAGCTGTATGCCTAGAGCTGGTTTAGCTCTCAGTTGATGGTTGTTTCAATTTACTAATAACAAAAAAGTTATGAGTTCTGTTTCCCAATCAATCCTGGCCCTTCCTGTTGAAATCTATGCTTCTTCAATTCTCAAGCATCTTCTCCATATCTGAGGAGTATATGTGCTCTTCATTTCATCCATCAGCAAAATTTCTATTTTGTCCTTGAATCTATCCTATCTCATTTTATAGAACTTGTCCCATCTATAAAAGTCACCCAATAGTTAATTAGCTCAAATGTGAGAATCACTTCACATTTTGTAAGTATATCATACATCCTGTTGTACATCTTGAATACATACAAATTTGATTATTTGAATACAACTGATTTTTTTAAACTTAAGAAAAATGCCACCCACTTTTGGCCTCAAGTCAAACTTTTTCTACCAACTTTATTGTTTCAATTCATATTTTGAAAAAACATCTAGGCATGATCCTAGAAGTTTCTATTTTTCCATTATACTATGTTGCTTTTCAATGTGACAATGTGAATAATGCTTTTTTCCAATGTTCAATTGAATCAAAAGCACCATTGATCTGGGTGTAGTCATGCATACCTGCAATCCCTGAAGCTCCAGAGGCTGATGCAGGAGGATCTCAAATTCAAAGCCAGTCTCAGAAACTTACAAGTTACTAAGTAACTTAGCAAGATTCTGTCTCAAAATAAAAAATAAAAAAAAAAAAACAGCTGTGGATATTGCTCAGTGTCAGTCGTTAAACACCTCTGGGTTTAATACCTGGTACAAAACAAAACAACCAAACACTATTGATTATAAGATGTAAGATGTACCAATATGTATGTTCCATTATGAAGATAAAAAGTATGAATTAAACAATCATGTGTCAATGATTATAAAATGTACTCTAACTTTGGAGATGATAAATTATTAAAAATTCACATTTTGAAATGATGAAGTATTCAACTGCTCAGTACTAAGAAGAAATGGAGATAAAGAAATGACCAAGATCTTATCTCATCTCTTGGAGACCTGACAGACCTTTACTTCTACAGATATTGGAAATGATGAAAATTTTAAAATGATATTTTTTCCATAAAGACATTAATTCCTAATTGTGTGTATGCATTTTACATAAGCTACACTGAGCAGTTTTTGATCAATTACTCCCAACTCTTCAGACTAATTTAGATGTTTATTAATTATAATAATATGCCAAATTCCTATAGTGCAGTAATATTTGCAGTGAATAAGGTGACTTGTTATGTAAGCAGAGTTTTTTATTCACTTAACCGAATATAATTTTGAAAGCAAATATGTCAAAAACAAATTTGAAAATTTGAAATCATCCCAGTTGTATGCATTAATATTAGATTATATTTTTTTCATTTTAATTATTTAAGGATACTAGAGGGACAAACACATGTTGGAGCTGTCTGAGGATAGTTGGCTATAGAATTGATTGCTTTTGGTTTGGAAAAGATGGAAGTTATCTCATGTGCATTCATTGTGCCCTCTTCTGACACTACTACTACAGTTGGAAAGAAAATGTTAATGTAGTTGCAAAGATTAATCTCATTTCAATGCACAAGTGAAAAAAGGATTTAAAATTTCCCCCTTTTCCACCTTTTTCCCCTCCATAAAATGTACAGACACAGGAAACAAATGATTCCTTTATATTGTACAATTCACTTGAAATTGGATTGGTCACAGACTAGTTGTGCTCATATTAATCTTTCTCCCGATACTGATAAGTACATGAATCCTTTCTGATTACTGCTATTTGTGACAATCCTGGGGTAAAGTAGAAAATTTACTGAAAAGCAAGGATCGGATACCCTCGAGCAAGTGAAATCGAAGGAGAAGATTAAGTAGTTAAGATATCCTCATTGGAGTGTCCTTCACTTTTTTGGGGCCTGAGGTGAAACTAAGAATTTTTAAGACTGATTTAGAGCAAAATATCACTATCCAGGAGAAATTATCTAAATAGCATGGTGTGTGTGTGTGTGTGTGTGTGTGTGTGTGTGTGTATTTGAATAAGCCACAAATAGAGAATGAGTCAATTTAGGATTTAAATTTAAAAATAGAATATTAAAAATTAAAGTTAACATAAAGTAATTTCTATACCTAGTCTCCATAGTATGTGTAGATTTCCATTGATATTGATTATAGATAACTATTTTTAAATGGGGGATCTGTTTATTTCCTATATGTATATTTAACTATATAGTAGAAAAAATTTTCAGTTTTTAGCTCCATTGATAATGATTCATCAGATAATGGCCAAAGTGAATGTCTATGTTGAAACACCTGATATAACTGATTAGCTTGGGAACTAATGAAATTCATGAAGTCAAAACAATCTATCAACTTGTGACTTTTAAAATCATGCCATTTGACATGAATTTTTAATCCTAGGATATGATGTTGCGTTTGCCTTGGCTTGATTTTTAAACTATAGAATCAATGGTATTTACTTAGTGTTATTATTAAAATAAAGTCTAACTTTTTGGCACTAGATAAGTTAGTGAACATTATCTTAATCTCTTATGATAAAGTTTATTTAGTGTTTTCCTTTCTCCTGCAGCCAGCACATTTTTTACAGCCTTTATGAGCCCCTTTACAACTCTACATTAACTCAGGAAACATACATACTTACTTGGTTTCTGCTAGAGACATATGCTTAAGGCAAAACCTAAGGAGTATCAGCGAAAAATATTTAAGGAAATGGAATATCTTTCAGCTCTTCTTTCTTTCACCACCCATCTTAGTTTTCTTTGAAAGAGGACAATTATATATGTAACTCAAATACATTTATTTCCCCTTTATTGTATTTCCGTTAGAAGTGATCACATTCAATTTCCCAAAAAGGAGTTACATAAATAGAAGATTATGTTTGGGCAAAGTTAACCCAACTTGTTCTTGGTTTAGGGTGTTTGGATAGCATTTCTGAGACTCAAAAGAAATTCACTCTTGAAAATTCAGTCCCTCTTTGCTCTACATGATTCAGTCTGGTAAGAAATATGTATTCTCACCCTGTGACTTTTGCTGACTTTTCTATAGCTTAAATTAGATGGATTAATGAAATGTAATAAATTTTAGTTGTGGGACTTCAGTAACAAATTGCAATCAAATATAAACCTGCCCTCTATGTATGTTTTGTTTCTTTAGTCAGACCCCCTTCCAGGCGACAGTCCTAACTTGGTCCCTACTTCCTTTTGAGAAATCATCACTTCTTGTGTGTGGTTTTGATGAAAGAGCAAATCAAGTTGTCTATCTTCCAATGCAAAACCCAAAGGAAATAGATTCTGATTCTCTGAGTCATAGAAGCCAGAGGAAGATATTTGAATAATCTCAGTTAATTAGATGCTCTGTCTCAAAATTAAATTTTGATTCAAGGGCAGAAGTTAAATCTGAGCATCATTCTTGACAAGGTTGGCATGCAGACAAGGTTGATCATTCAATAAAATAATTGCTTTACTCCTTCCTCTTTAGACCTCTAGTGTTCTGCTGATAGAATCTGCTTCTTGGCTCAATTTTTCAACCCTATCAACTGTGAGTCTCTAATTTTTCCAACAAGTTTGTATTTTGCCATGTTGGACAGAATCTGTTCTGCTATTTTCACCAAGATAAGGATTCGTGTAATCTCTATCTTCAAGTATATGAATTTTCCATGACATTACATGGTCCCTAAAAATTTCATTCTAATAACTAATAATCAGAGATATAGCCACAAAGGAAAAGACATGATCTGCTGATTATTGGAGGGTGTGGGAACTATGTGAGATCCTGACTTTAAGAATTTATTCTCCTTATCCTAAGAGGTTGGTTTATTTGTTTTTAGCTACCAAGTAGAGCAGATTTGGAAAGCATAGCTGAGTCACTTGTGCTGGTCTCTACTGAATTCTAAAGGCAGGTTAGATGGGTGCAGGATTTTATTTGCTTTGATTCCTGCCATATCCTGAGAACATGGATAGGGTATACTGAGCACATCATATCCACTGAATAATTTTTCAGTGAATAAAATATTTTTCACTGAATGAATAAATATACAAATAATCTTTATGAGTCTAGTTTATTTTATTTAGCATGATCCTCATTTCCATTCATTACTGGAAAATGGTATTATTTCATTCTTCTATATGGCCAAAACTCCCTTGTGTATATATGGTACATATTCTTGGTCCATTCATCTGTTGTTGGGCACCTGGGATGGTTGTTTAACTTGGGCTATTGTGAATTATGGTGCTATGAACATTTATATGATGATATCACTATAGTATGCTGATTTTAGTTCTTTTATATAAATACCAAGAAATGAGATAGCTGGGCCATATGATGGTTCATTTATAGTTTTTTTTTTTCAGAAATCTTCATTGTTGTTTCCAGAGTGGGTATATTAATTTTTACTGACAATATATTGTGGCAGGAGCTCTCTCAGAGCAAATAAAATGCTATATGTCACTTAGTGTACATGCCAACTCTGTCATATATCTGTTGCGACTCCTGTAACTCAGTTATAGGTGATACTATTGCAAATCTGTTGCAACTCTATAGCATAAGAATATACACTCAAAATATATATTACCTTATATTGGAGACAAAGAATTACAAGAGGTATGTAAGGTATATAATGCGCATCCCTGCTCCCGGGCTCAACCTTTGGATAACATAACACTCTGTGCTGGCACAAAATAAACACTGTTTTCTGTTGAATGTCTGGGTGTTCTACCTCTCTGTGCATGAATCCCACAACAATATGAGTGTATCCTTTTGCCCATATCCATATCTGCATTTAATATTATGTGTACTCTTGATAACTGTCATTCCTATTGGAGTGAGATGAAATCTCAGTGTATATTTGATTGACATTTTAAAATAAATAGTGCTTATTGCATTATGCTTAATGCCTAAAACAGAACCTGGTACAGAGTAGTTGCTCAAAATACACTTGGAGGAAAGAACAGAATCAGTGATTGAACTTCAAATCTTTTTAGACACATTCTATTCCATTATATCATTAGTAAGTAAAATTTAATCCTATTCTCTATGGGAGATTCTGGAACAAGTCATGGGTAAGAGCATAGCATTTTTCAACAAGGAAAATTCTGAAAGTACACTTTTATAATAGTTATTGGAAAAGCTGTACAATTTTTCAGGTGTTGTTAGGTGTTAAAATAGTCTCTGTTTTAATAGCTAATGTTCACAGTTAACATCTAACTCTAAGGTAAACTATCTTACCTGCAAATCCCTTAAATCATCTCTTAATATAAATATTAATACCTAAAAAATTGTTTTAGAGATTTTTTCCAAACCTTACTGATGCATTGAAATCAATAAATATTTTAAAAGCTATAATTCTATTTTTATTTTCATTTTCATCTCAGAATTTCAACATAGCATTTCATACATAGCATTTTATTTCTAATGATGGAAATAGAAATACCTGTTCAATTAAAAATATTAATTTTTAAAATTGGCATGACTAATGTTAGAATTTTCAAGGCCTGAATTGTCTCATATTATACTTTTATTTTTATGTGTTTGAGTTTGATCTTTAGCACTGGAGAGTCACAAACTAAGAAACTACTAGGGGAATCAGTATGGGCAAGTACAACATCCTTGAAAAAATGAAATATAATCTTGACTCATGTACAACCAGTGTACATCCAATGAGTTCATCATCTTAAATTTTATTTTAATGACTTAATCATGCTACTGTTATGCTTAATTTTGCTTTTATAACTTTTAATTAATAAAAGACCATTGTCCTATGAAATAGGAAAATTTTCCATGATTTTATTTCCACAAAAAGGAAATGGTTTAACGATGTAACTGCTTTTGCTAGTATCAAAGAACAAAACAAAACAACTACAATCAGAAATGAATAATTTAATGAAATCTAGTTCTACTTGTTGACTGAGGTCAGATTGCAGTTCCTATTCAAAATCAGGCATTCCTCGGGGATAATTCTGAACTTGTCTTATAGTTAAGCAAGCAATTCTTATTCTACTTTTTCCCTAAGTTAAAACCATGCTTGTTCATGTGCTATGGTATAGTGGACTATTATTTTGTCCTAATTCAATATTTGAAACTTAAAATTATATTTTATTATGTTTCAATAAGTATATGTATTTGTCATAATTTTTTAAATATTATTTCTATTTTTAAATTTCTAAATCTGTGTTTATTAGTCATAATAAACTAATAATAAACTTATTTTTATAAGGCATCTCAATTTCAAGTAGTTAAGAAATAATATAAAAATTTAAAAAAACACTCTTATTTTTATTTCTTTTGAGAGTTGTTCTTTCTATATATATTTTTTATTTATATATGACAGAAGAATGCATTACAATTCTTTACACATATAGAGCACAATTTTCATATCTCTGGTCATCTACATAGTATATTCACATCAATTCATGTCTTCATACCTGTACTTTGGACAATATCGATCATCACATTCCACCATAGTTAATAACCCCATGTCCCCTCTCTTACCCTCCAAACCCTCTGCCCTATCTAGTGTTCATGTATTTCTCCCATGCTCTTACTCCTTATCCCACTATGAATCAGCCTCCTTATGTCAAGGAAAACATTCAGGATTTGGTTTTTTAGGATTGGCTAACTTCACTTAGCATTATCTTCTCTAACTCTATCCATTTACCTGCAAAGTCATGATTTTAATGTCTTTTGTTGCTTGTGTATATATGCCACATTTTTTATCCATTCGTCTATTGAAGAGAATCTAGGTTGGTTCCACAGTTTAGCTATTGTAAATTGTGCTGCTTTTAAACTAACACTTTTAAAATGTTTCATTTGGAAGTAGTTCTAAAAGCTCAGTTTACCCCTGCTCTGACTATTGAAAAGTGTAGTTTCAAGTTTCTGCTTCAAGTAAAGAATTTGAAAATATTGTTTAATTTTAGAAAATACAGACAAAATTTGTACTTCATTCAGTTCATATTAGATACTATTTAGTGTAAGATTAATTTTGCAATTATTTTATATTCCCAAGGGGGATGGGCCAATGTATATAGTCATTCTTTGAGTATTAAGTACTTTTAACATGCACCAAGAGATTATAGTAGGATCACAATCTGAGGGTGTCTTAGACACTCAGTAATGTGGGCAAGGGAAAAAAACTAGTATTGGAAATGACTAGAGGCATATATATATATATATATATATATATATATATATATATATCCTTATTATTTTGTTAATTATTTGCAAGTAGTTTTATGAAAGGCAAAAGCAAATCAAATTATAAATTATGTGTATTTTTTATACTATTAATATTGCATTTAAAAGTGGAGATCTGGGCCATTCAGCAATATATGGATAAAATCAAAAGTTATTCTTAAACAGTATTTGTGACTTTTGTAACAATTTGTTTGACATATCAACAAAATTCCTTTGCTTCCTTCTGGAAAATTGACTCAAATAGATTTTTCAAACAGACCTTCCCTTGAAGTCTTTTATAAATCTAGATTTTAAATTCTATTATTGTGTATAGCCATCTACAGTGAATTGCCATGGCATGATTACTGCCTAATATTATTATACTGGAAAATTACTGAAATTAGAATACCACTTACTGCCCAAATACATTTGATTCATTAAGCATCTACTTTATCCTCTGTTGGCATACCAGGAAAATACACTAATTCATTTAAATATCCATGCTGTCTGCCATTATCAGAAGTATAATAGTGAACAGATACACAGAATATTCAAACAAATGAATTAACATCAATTTAAAAATTAATGTCTTGGACTTCTGCTTGAGACAATATGGCAGACTAGATATTTTGACCAATCCATCCAATGTAAAACATCTAATGTTGGATAAACTAAAACAACCTTTTCAATGCATTCCTAGAATGTCTTCTCCATAATTATTTTGCCCCTTCTCTATTATAGTTATCTTTGAATTAGATTACACACATATTTAACTTGATAATACATCACAATTCACTGAGACCATTTTTCAATTTTCTTGCTTTCTGTTCTTCAAACTGGGTACTTCGTATCGATGTCTTTACATTTAGTAAATCTTATGTGTCTTTATTGCTGTTAAACACTACTAATGATTTTTTTAAGAGTATATTCATTTTTATAAACTTTTTTTAAAATTTATTTTTATGTGGTGCTGAGGATAGAACCCAGGGCCTCACATGTGTGAGGCGAGCTCTCTACTGCTGAGCCACAACCCCAGCCCCACTATTAATCATTCTTTTAAATCAGAAATTGAATATTTTATCTCCATATTGCTTTTGTTTTTTTATATTTATATTTTTCTATTTAAATTCTCACTGTTCATTCATTATGCTCATCTTTTTTCTTTTCATTTATGCTCATATTCTTGAATATTTTATTATAAAGTTGCTTGGAAATCAGCATCCCTCAGGTAAACATCTGGGGAAACTCTTACTTTGTTTTGTTATCTGCTCTGATACTTAATTATAATTGAGTCTCAAGCAATTCTTGTTTATGATGATATACTGAAAAGTTTCTGGATTTTATCTTTCTCTGGTGAGCAGTTCTGATCAATGGTTAAATTACTGGGAGATATTTTTGGTCTTCCCAAATTCTTTGTTAAAGCAGGTATACAATGGTTTGTGGGTCATTACTAGAAAATGGCCATTATGTTAGGGTATGTTCCATACTCTTTAGCATTTCTTTATTTTGGAGTTTAATCATAGTGCACTGGCTATTCACCAGTATGATATCGCCCCATATAAGTCAGTTATTCCACAGCCCTGAAGCAGTTGAAACATGCTAGGTCTTGGAGAATTTGCCTGTAACACAGGCAAGATAGCCTTCAGTGTATTGATTGTGGTGACTTTTCACTGATGTTCTACATTCTATCCATCTTTCCCTGGAATCCTGTCATTTTAGTGAAAAGGAACTCCAATATCTGCCTTCAAGATTCAGTATGCTTCTTCTTAGTTCATCTCAGGAAGGCAACTCCTTGGATAAGGTAAAAACGGTTCACCTAGGTCTTGCCTTCCATGATTTGATTTTTGCAGTAATTATATTCCTATTTTGTGCACTGTTCATAGTTAGCTTATATGTTTTATCTAGTGTAGAAGTGGATTTTTCCTGGGAAAGTAAGTCTAGTTCCTATTTCTGGACAATCCTGGAAGTAGAAGACTTCTATCTAAAATAACACACTAGTTGCATAGAATGACAAACCCTTTGGAAATCTTTGCTCAGAAAGCTCTTGGAATCATTATAATTCTCCAATGAATAGCCTAAGTCCATTAACATCTTAGTAAGTTTTTGATGGAAATATCTAAACATTATTATTCCTTATTATTATTGCTTTCAATTTTTGACAATTGTGTATTTTTTAATCTAGCTGCACATAAAAAAAAATACAGCCTAAAGCATAAGAATAGTAATTTAACTGTTTACATTTGGGGACCTAATGGTTCTTCTCTAAATTAAGTTCATTACAGATAAAATAAAAATTTCTACTAATAAGAAAACAAGAAAAAAGTCTGTTTCTTTCTCTTTTATCTGTGTTGCAGTTCATCAAGAAGCTTTTGTTGCCTACGGCAGTGAAAAATGTTAATAGTTGAAAAGGTCATTTAGTTTACTTCATTAAGACCATGAAATCAAACAGGATCTAAACACTTCTGAAAATAATCAATCTAAGGTGATATTTATAAGATCATCTTAAAAGGCATCGAGATCACTTATGTTGAAGAATTGAATTGATCTTTTTGTGTGACTCTTTCAGTTGAAATAAAATAAATCCACATAAGACAAACATATACTCTCTTGGTTACATGCAAGGGCATTTACCACATTTTCTGATGATTACTTTTTATGAGAAAACCAAACCAAACCATTCAGAGGTTGATTATACCCATTTATGTCTAATATTAATCATTAATCTCCTAGTTTTACAAGCAGGTATTTTATGTTTTCAAAACTAAACTATTATAAATCATGTTTAGTGATGCTGGTTATTAAAAATAGATGCCATCTAATTATTTTGATTTTTGCTAGTTTATAGAAAACAAATGTAATGTAAATCCAGGTGTATTCATTCAACTGGAGATAGAGACAGTAGAAGAGCAATATTAATGGATTTACTACAAGGAATTGACACATGCAGTTTTGAGAGCTGGCTTGGAAACCTGAAATCCATAGGATGACTGCCCAGAAGGACAGTCAGGATAGAGATTTCAGATGTGGTTGAAACTGGATTTCAGAGGCAGAAATTCTTCTTCAGGAATCCTTAATTCGGCCCCTGGAGGCCTTTCAACTCAGTGACACAGGACTACCCAGATTATTTAAGATAACCTTCCTTTATTAATTCTGAACTATAACTACATCTAAAAATATCTTTATAGCAGCAATGAGGATAGTGTTTTATTGAAAACCTGAGAACTATAGGCTAGATAGAGTGTCTATGATGGCTGCCTATGAACTTCAGACTTACCTGTGCAGGCAATCTATCATCAGGTCTGCCATTTCTTACAGGAAGTTTTTAAACATAGATTATAATTTGTTCTGTTTCCTTGGGTGAAATGTGATTGATAGAGATTTTTGTACCTGGACATATTATGGTCCTTTAGTAAACCTCAAAAAACATTTAAGTGACTTTGAAATTGAGCCATGAGCAGAGATTGATTATTGAGAAGCATGATAGGAAACAAGATTGCCTCCATAGATTCTGAGAGGAAATACATATATTAATGGTGAAACCACTGAGGTTCAGAAAGGAATGATGACCATATCATTGGAAATTGGAAGATGGGGTTTAGATACCACAGACTCCCAATTTTCCCACGTACTTTTCAAAAAAAAATTATTGAATAGATGCTTCTTCATTTTCTTTTGTCCATTAGAATTATCTCCAGATATTTTTAATTAATGGTTTTCTTTAAAAAATAATTCTCAAAAACATTTTACTGCAGAAGGGATCTGATGATCTCTTTATAGTATCATGTTATAAAATTTTCAAGGTATAAATTTCTTAATTTCCATATTTGACAATGATAGTGCTCTAAGATCACTTGCTTAGGTTGCATACAAAATTTGAATCAAATGTACCCAGAAGACTTGGAACAACATTTTTTTTTAGAGAGAGAGAGAGAGAGAGAAAGAGAGAATTTTAAAAATATTTATGTTTTAGTTTTCGGCAGACACAACATCTTTATTTGTTTCTGGTGCTGAGGATCGAACCCAGGCCACACGCATGCCAGGCAAGCACGCTATTGCTTGAGCCACATCCCCAGCCCCCTACATTAAAAAAAAAAAAAAAAAAAAAAGTTACTTTTTGTGACCCAGGGCTCATTTTTAAATTATCTACTTGGCTGTAGTTTTATTTTCTTATTGACATTTGTATCTCTATTAAGCTCTTTAGTAAGACAAATATTTGTATTTAAAAAATGAGAAAGAATGAGAGTGACTTAAGTAAATTTAGTGAAGGTCTTCTTTCTCCAATCACATAAAGCACTTAAGTTTTACATCATTTTTTGAATGAAGTAGAGAGTAAGTCATTAGTTTTGCTCTCATTTATTTTTCAAGAAATGATTTTATAGTAAAAAATATGTATCTGATTTATTAGGTCAGGAATGAGTAAAGCATTTTTTAAATACATGAAGTCAGTCAATATTGCAGATATCTATAATGACAGTATTTTCATGATCCCATGATTTAGTACTCTAAGTCTGAATACCTAGGTTTTAAGCTTGCTCAGCATAATACATGCCAAATATTAAATGACCAAACCGGTCTTGGTCAAAGCCTTGCCTTATTAAACGTGTTTTGTTTTTTACCAAGGTCTCAACTAGGGGTATTTAAGCAACAGAAATAAATGATTTTACTAAAATTAGAAATATCCCCATCAGGTGAATTTTAAAATGAAGATAATTGAAAGATTCTCTTAAAGTCACTGAAGGTACAATGAAAAAATATACAAAAATATATTAAAGCAAATAAAACCTCTGGTAAACATTTTACTACAAACCCTCTTGTTTTATCTGATACCAGAAACAGAGTTTCTCTACAGGAGACTTCCAAACTTGACTTAGAAGAACCTGCCTTGTCAATGCATTACAAAACAAGTAGATTATTTTTTCAAACACTTAAAGTTTTACAAGTAGATTACTTTTATTTAAAGTTTGTTTTTTATGTAAAAGTTTTAAGAAAGTTGCTTTTATAAATAATTACATGAGGTTCTGGGCGTATATCTCAGTGGTGAACCATATGTTCACATTGGCAAGTTCTGGATTCGATCCATAGATTTTTTTTAAAAAAAGTGCAACAGTAAAAAAATAAGAAACCATTTGTTGTCAATAAGAAATTATTCCTTAGTATCTAATACTAAACAGTGCTTCATCTTTGTAGTATGTTATACATTGTTCTATACACTTTCTTTTTCCTAAATTGTATCCAATTTTATTATTTAGTTATTCTAAATTTACAGAAGTCTTTGATTCTTTGTTCATTGTTTCCTCAATATGACTGTCACTAGTTTGTTCCTTGAATATACCATGTTATGTGCAATCTATTAGGCTTTTCTTTTGTGTTTCAGTTTCTGAGAGCCTGGACTTTGTGTACTCCCATAATGGTGTTTAAAATTATTTACATGGTAGACACTGAATAAACATATTTATCTAATTATTTTACATTACTTAATGTAAAATAATTAGATAAATATGTTTATTTGACTTACCTAAGAGAAGAAGACTGTGCACCTACTACTTGAAGAGATTCAGCTGTACTCATATGTACACTAGGCAATGAATGGTGTGATGTGTTCTAGGGTATGTACAAGTGGGCACTGAATCAGCATAGCAACAGCAAAGTCAAACCATACATTAGACCAGATGATTCTCATGGACAGCAAAAGCACTTTCTCACCCACAGCAGCAGAATATACCTTCTCAACAGCATGTGAAATATTCTCCAGGTTATGTCATCTGGCAGAACATAAAACAAGTCTCAACAAGTTAATGAATTGAAATCACATTGAACAACTTTTTAAACTACAAAGTAATAAAACTAGAAATCAATAAAAAATGTAAAATATACAAATACAGGAAAATTAAACCACTTACTCCTGGGCAAGCAATGAACCAAGAAAAAAATTATATAGACAAATGTAAAAATTCTTAGAAGAAATTGGAAATACAAGTACCAGAATAAATGAGAAACATCAAAAGCAGTACTAAGAGGGATATTCATAGATCAGAAATATCTCCAGTCAACAACCTGTCATTGTACCTTAAGAATTAGATAAATGAGTAAAAAGAATAAAGATCAAAGAAGAAATAAATGCAATAGTAAAAAGTAATACAATCAATGAAAGAAGTTTATGATTCAAAAAGACCAGTGAAATTGACAAAACCTTAAGGAAACTATGAAAACAAATGATGAAATGAGAGTAAAATTAGAGATGAAAAAGGAAACGTTACAACTCACAACAGAAATAAAAAACATCATCAGAAATTATTATGAGAAACTATATACCAACAAATTTGATAACCTAGAAGAAAATTGATTCATGAAGAAAAATGAATACCTGCATATGCCAATTATGAATAATGAGATTAAATCTGCATGGAGGACTCCCATTAAAGAAAAGCCCAGAACTATATAGATTCACTAAAAAACTCTACCAAATATTTTAGCAAAACTAATGCAATTTTTCTAATCATTCCAAAAATTTGAAAAGGTTGTGATTTTTCCAAAAGCATTTTAGGAAACTAGCCTTAACTTGATACCAAAACCAGATAAGAACACATCAAAAAAGAAAACTACAGATCGATATCCTTGATTAACAGTGATACAAATTCCTCGTAAAATACAACCAAACCAATTTCAACAGGGCATTAAAATATTACTCAACATAATCAAGTGGCGTTAATTGAGAAATGAAAGAATTATTTTACATACAAAAATCAGTAAACAAAAAATAAACTCCAACAATGAAGAATGAAGGGAAAAAACAATTCATATCATTATTTCATTAAATACAAAAGAATGGTGTTTGGTAAAATTCAACACCTCTGCATGACCAAAAGACTGAACAAATTCTGTGTATAAGAAATGTACTTCAACTTAACTGAAGCCATATATAACAACCCCATAAAACCAAACTGAATGTGGGAAAGCTGAATGCCTCCTCTCTGAGATCTAGAACAAATCACAAATGCCCACTCTTATTTAACATAATACTAAAAGCTGGGAATGGAACCACCATTTGATCCAGCTATTGCTCTTCTCGGACTATTCCCTGAAGACCTTAAAAGAGCGTATTACAGGGATACTGCCACATCGATGTTCATAGCAGCACAATTCACAATAGCTAGACTGTGGAACCAACCCAGATGCCCTTCAATGGATGAATGGATTAAAAAATGTGGCATCTATACACCATGGAGTATTACGCAGCACTAAAAAATGACAAAATCATGGAATTTGCAGGGAAATGGATGGCACTAGAGCAGATTATGCTTAGTGAAGCTAGCCAATCCCTAAAAAACAAATACCAAATGTCTTCTTTGATATAATGAGAGCAACTAAGAACAGAGCAGGGAGGAAGAGCAGGAAGAAAAGATTAACATTCAACAGAGACATGAGGTGGGAGGGAAAGAGAGAGAAAAGGGAATTGCATGGAAACGGAGGGAGACCCTCATTGTTATACTAAATTACATATAAGAGGTCGTGAATGGGATGGGAAAATAAACAAGGTGAGAAATGAATTACAATAGATGGGATAGAGAGAGAAGATGGGAGGGGAGGGGAGGGGAGGGGGGATAGTAGAGGATAGGAAAGGTAGCAGAATACAACAGTTACTAGTATGGCATTATGTAAAAATGTGGATGTGTAACCCATGTGATTCTGCAATCTGTACTTGGGGTAAAAAAGGGAGTTCATAATTCACTTGAAGCTAATGTATGCTAATGTATGAAATATGATATGTCAAGAGCTTTGTAAGGTTTGAACAACCAATAAAAAAATAAAAAAAAGAGTATACATATTTTATTGAACTCTGTTTCCTTTAGAAACAAAATGGTAATAATCCCTGGAACTTTAATAAATTGGCCTCATTAGATTTATATGACTACTGAGAAGATCTACTTGGGAGGATAGGATTTGAAACTATGTACAGGGAAATAAAAAATGGAAGAATGAAAAAAGAAAAAAACCCACAAGGATTCTAATCTTCTAGAAGTAGAAGAGTCTCCTGCAATTTATAAAATTAAAAGGAGATTGGACCACTAAATATAACCTGATGACAAAATTTCCCTAATGATGATCTTGTTGTTTAGAAAATTCCTGTTGATTACATATTCCAATAGTAAGTTTGTATAACAAAAATAACATCATCTGAAGCCCTATGGGACATTTCTGGGTATGTTAATAGCAGATAATGTTAAAGTTTCTCTTCTAGAAAACTCCTATGTCAAAAAAAAAAAAAAAATCACTGTTTTCTCCTAAGAGATTATTTCATTGATTGCCAACCCCCAAAAACATTCTTTAAAGTCTGACTCTGCCCACCAAGGCCTTTGGTTTGTAATTTCATCTCCACCTTTACTTTGCATTAAAATTAACAACATCCTTTCTTTATTAGGGACAGATTGCTCTGTTGATAAATTTTCCAGGCCTGTCTGATTCCTGCTACCTCCCTCCTGAGGCTTATCTTTAACTCTGATTTGTAGCTCATTAGCACCTCTGTCAAAGGCTAAATACAGGAAATAAAAAAGAAGATCAAACAGTCCAATTCAGCCCTTCTTATGGACTCATAAAAACATTTAATGAAAGAGGATGCTGACTTTTATAGGATGGATAAAAGTAAATGCCTGTTTTTCAAAACTTATTTCCTTTCAAATTATATGCACATATTGAAACATCCTATGTAATACCATTAATATGTACAATTCTTATGTTTTTATGTATTCGCTAAAATATAAATTTAACATAAAAACAAACGAAAAGAAAGTACAAAAAGGACAAGGTAATTAGTGGCTTTTTTTAAATATAAATACTATAAAAATATGTAAAATAATATACATTCAACCCCACTATATTTGAATCAAATGCAAAAGTGTTAATCACTGTTTCTGAAGTCACATGAAATCCAATATTCACTTATGATTGTTGGTATTTTTACTGCAAAATATTAATATTAATAAATATTAATAAAAGATATTAAAACCAGAATTTTATAATACTTGTATTTTTAGTAAATATGTTCGTATTTATACAAATAGTATAAAACTGTATGTTACACATTAAGGCTTTAGGTAATTTACATTGACTATGTTTCTACATTTTAAAAACGTTTGTATATGTATCAAGACTCACAACGTTAACCTCTTATAAATTATGCCCACCATTAATGACATGGATTTTTTTCTGGGCAATCTTATGCCTCTACAACTAATTACCTTGTACTGAATTTCTATTACAGTGATACCACTTTGCCAAGCTTATCTTTTCGAAAAGTATTGTTGACATCCTTCTTTTTTCGCAAGTCAACCAACTTGCAAACCAAACATATAGTTCTATCCAAAGTAGAAATTAACAGAAATTAAACTCTGTAAAGTTCATTTAAAACAATGAATTATAATTTTAAGCATAAATTTAGAGGTTGAATTAAATAACTGCTCAGTATATGTTTGTAAGCATTTTGAAAATCAGGGCAATTAGTTTTATAAAAATGTACTTAAAGTAAATCGATAGAGGCTACTTCAAGGTATAAAATTTTTATACTATTGAAATGATGATTCAATGTTTAATGGTTTTCTCTGCCCTTGCAGCCTGTGTGGGCAACCCCCACCCCACCCCCTTTCTCTTGCTAGTAGGAAAAATTCCTCTTTAATAGAAACCATAATTATTAACAGTTTTATAGTGCTATTATGTCCCAGGTAGTGTTCTATGTATGTCAAAGTATAAATTCATTAATCTTCTCAACAAGGGAGGAGCTATTATTTTCATGTGAAGAAAACTGAGACAGACGGAGTTACATAATTTGCCAATATTTTCATAAGAGAATGATGGTCTAAGGAATTTTTACTGCAGCAATTGTAAGCCTGTTTCCAAATATTTCCCTTCTCTTTACCTTTTTCTTTTATTTTGCTAAAGTTCATGAAACAAAAAATTTTGTAACTTAAAATATACAGTTACTTAAAGCTTAGCACATTCATGTTTTGTGCAACTGACTTTCAGAATATCTTTCATCGTGCAAAACTAAAACTCCACAGCTATTGAAAAAACAATTCTTTCTTACCTTCTTCTAGCTTCTGGCAACCATTAGGTTACTTTCTGTTTCTGAGTTTGACTACTCACAGTATTTCCTGTAAGCGGAATCATACAATATTTATTTCACTGAGCATAATATCTTCAAGTTTCAACCAAGATGTGGCATGTGTCATAATTTCCCTCCTTTTGAAGGGTAAATAATACCTCCACTTTGGGATATATTACACTTTATTTATCCTTTCATCTAATCAGTGAATACTTGGGTAGCTTCCACCATTTGAATAGTGAATAATGCAATTATAAGTATGGGTGTAAAAATATATTTTCAAGACCCTGCTTTTGATACCTTAGGTTATATACCCAGAAGTGGGATTGCTGAATCATATGGTAATTACTTTTTAAGGTTTTGAAGAACTGCTATACTGCTTTCCACAATGAATATATCATTTTGTATTCCCACTGAAAATGTACAAATGTGCTAGTTTCTCATACCACCCTCCCAAATTATTATTTTCTGTTTTGTTTTTAAGTATTAGACATCTTAATGAATCTAATGGTATCCCATTGTGGTTTTTATTTGCATTTGCATAGCTGTCAATGTTGAACATATTTTCCTGGGATTGTTGAGAATTTGTATATTGTTTCCACAGAAATATAATTTCAAGTCTTTTGTTTATTTTTTAATTAAGTTATTTGGGGATATGAGTTAAAACATCTCTTCATCTATTGTAGATACTAACTTCTTTATCAGCTACATGATTTTCAAGTATTTTCTCCTACTCCATAGGTCCATCAGGTCCTGTGATAGACAGAAGCTTTTTTTTTTTTTTTATAAAATTTATCTATTTTTTGGCTGTGTATTCATCCACTCAGGCACGTGACTTCAGTCACTAACTTCTTCTCCTCCCCTGTTGAGAAAATTCAAGTTATAAAAATAACTCGTGAGAATTTGAGAAAATTTCCCCCTGCCTCTTTAGAACTATCCTTAACCAACTATTTCTGAAATAAGCTGAACTCTGCTCATTGTCTCTTGTTAAATCACTATGAAAATTCTACTTTCCTTCCCCAAGTTGGAAGGCTGTCACACTTATGAAATCCACAAGCACAGATTTGAACTCCCAACAGCTTGATACAAGTTAAAGTCTGTTTTCTTAACTACTGCATCCATGGCAACCCTATCTATATTCAACATTAAAAAGAAAACCATTGGCTGAATTACCTGAAAATCCTAATTAAAAAAATACATTGTACAAAAATTCAATTAAATTCTTTAATTTTAGTTTACAAGTGCTAGATTAAAATTAAAGCCTTTCATTCAAATAATTGTACATACTTTAAAACAATTTAAATGTTATATTGACAATTGCTGTGGGATTATATGAGACATTTCACTATAAAAATGTGAGGTAAAAAAAAATGTGAGGTGATTTTAAACATGTCTCAGTGCTTAACAAGTGTATTTTTAATTTCCCCTTGGGAATATACTCTCCAATTCATCATTCAGCAGTCACTCGGAGTGGCAAACAAATTCATAATAAATGTAGAGTTTGCAATGACTAACAGTGAATTCCTTGTCAATTACTTACAGTAAGAAATATGCATTAGGATTATTATGTTTTAATCCAATGCCTATTTATTTTGTATCTACTAGGCACAGAGTATCACCTAAGGTGGTAATATTAGCATAGGAATATTATTTGAAATTTTAATGTGTATACATTATATTTCTAAATGCAGTTTTTTTTTCAGAAATAAAATAGAAAATTGGGTAACTCTAAATCATATTACCCTAAGAAGTACCATAAATAAAATATTCTTAAACTGTATGTATTCAAATTAGCTATTACATTTATATTTTTCTTAGAATTAATGAAAAGCATATACATAATACCAAATATTCTGTGTTATGGGGTAATTATTGAAATCATTCCAGAAGAAACATTGCAAGTCCTATATTAAATATTAGGAAGAAAACACTGAGCTAGTATTGCACAGTATTTTATCCATAAAGCTCATTACAGCATTTGTATTATAACCCTGTAGAATAGAAATGAGAATCTTTATAAGGTTTCCACTAAATTAACATCAACCCATTCACACTTTTTTGTTCTGAAATTCATAAACCCCTTGCCTTTTGACTAATAAAAATATGCTAATTAGCAAGAAGTAATTGAAAATGAGTTTAAGTGACATTATTGTTCCTTTATGATCCCTAATACTCCACTCTGTGCAGCAGTGTATGAGCCATGTCATAAGAATATTTGAATCAGAAACTAAATATGGTCCTTTCTGAAGTTTCTCAGTCTGTTGTTTCCATCTTGATATGAGCTCTACTCTGTGGTTCCATCATCTGAAATAGTTTATTCTTGGCTAGAAGAGTCTCTTTTAAACCTGTTTCAAAATAAATGAAAAGAACTGGGGATGTAAATCAGGGCTAAAATACCCGTGGATTTAATCTTCAAACCAAAAAAAACCCCTCTCTTTTTTATATATAATGTAATTATTGATGGTTTCAAATTTTATTTGTAATGTAAAGAAGTCATATTAGTTATTATTATTTTTGTTTGAAAGTTTCATCTGTGAAGCTTTTAGGAATTTTTTTCTTTTTTTACATTTAGTTAAAAGTTAGTTTCATACCTTAATGGCAGTTAATTTTATGAAATGTTCATCATAAATTTGTGTTCCAGGCCCACTCCTGCTATCCACTTTTCATAGAACAATTTATCTCTAAAACCCAGTTCCTTCAATCATTAAATGGACACTTTGGGAACAAAGTTTCCATTTTCCTCAAATAAAACTGTAGATTATTAAAAGTCTGACACATCAAACATTTACACAAGTACTTTAATTGTGAGAATAAAGGGACAAGAAACTGCAGGAATTATATTCAGTTTCCAAATGTGTCAGAAACGCTAATCAGGATACCATGGTCATTCCATAAAGTCTGTGTTTAAAATCATTTTCCAGTTGCAGTTTGCCTTTGCATGATGTAATGTCATTTTCCTATGATTGTGAGGTAAACTGTGAAAATGGCTTTCCTAGCACCATGTTAAACTTTAGTCAAAATGTTCAATGAGGCAGATGGCCAAAACCCTTACCTTCCTATTCTTGTCTAAAACTACTACAGAGACAAATACAGTAAAAGAACAGTGGGATAGGATTCAAAAGAAATGTTTCATTGAAAAAAATATGGTTGGGAGTTAGGGTACATACCTGTAATCCCAGTGACTGGGGAGGCTGAGATAGGAAGATCTCAAGTTCAAGGCCAGACTGGGTAACTTAGTGAGGTCCTGTCTCAAAACAATAAATAGATGGATAGAAAGATAGATAGATAGATGATAGATAGATAGATAGATAGATAGATGATAGATAAAAATAAAAGGGTCTGAGAATGTAGCTCAGAGGTAGAGCACCTGGCGGGGGGGTCAATCCCCAGTAGAACTAAATAAATAAATTATAAAACAAAGAAAAAGAACAAAAAATGTTCTAGTCATATGTGTAAGATTTTTATGAATACCATAATAAATTACTACAAATTGGTGGCTTAAACTGACACAAATTCATCCTGTCACATTTATAGAGGTCAAACTCTAAAATTAGTTTTAATGAATAAAAAAATGAAGTTGGCATTAGGATTTGTTCCGTGTAGAAATTCTGGGGGTGGAAGCTTATTGTTTTTCAACCTTTATTCCTTACTTTTCTTTGCACAGAGATCCTTCCTCCGTATTTGAAACCAGCAGAGCAGCATCTTGATTCAGTGAACACATTGCTTTTTGCCTTTCCAATCTGCCTCTGCCTGTTTCTCATTTACGGTTACACAAGGCTAATATGGATAGTAAAGCTCATATACTTAATCACATTTACAAACTCATTTCTTTCCATATAAGGTAACATTTACAAGTTCTGATAATTAGGATGTGGATATCTTTTCTGTCAATTAGTCAGCCTACCACTTTCTGACTCTGTCACATTGCATTATAATTATTTATCAATTTATTATTTTTTCTTTTTTTCCCAGTGATGTATTACCTCTGCTTAGCATAGCATCAAGCATTTAAGATGTGCTTATAATGTTTTGATAGTTCTAAGGAACTATGTTCCTTAGTCCATGATAAAGCCTCTTATTGCGTCCTTGGTACAGACAAAATTGTTTTAAAAAGACAAAAAGTAATGGATACACAATTCTGTAACTAATGCTTATGTTTTAAGAACTCAAAACTAGGATGCCATTTGTAAACAATTACTTCTTTTGCTTTTAAAAAAAGTACTAAAAATAAGATTGATATGCTGGACTCAAATCAATAATAAAATAGACAAGATCAACTTCAAGAGGCTGTTGTCTCTCAATAACATTGCTGATTTCTTAAGTGCTTATCTTTCAAAGTTTCCAACTGGAAAATCATAGCAATCTTGAAAGATATTAAAGAGTTGAAATAGTCAAGAGGGAAGATTGTTCACATGCTATGGCAGACCTACAACCAGGTAAATTTTATCTATACAGATGGTTACTTAGACATTGGAATTCAATTTGATTTCAGATTTCACACTTCATCAAAAAGCTATGATTAAAATTTCCTTGAAGCTGACCATTTCTGTTATGTGACTTTTGTTCTTTGATTTTGACTAGATCACTTATGTATTCCTCTAACGATTGAGTCATAAATAGGTAACTAACATAACAATAGTAGTGTTACAATAATAAAGTATCACAATAATGGAAGTAGCTTATTTAGGGGAAGTTTTCACCATTTGGAACTTTTAGATTCATCTTCCCAAAAGCTTTATACTATGTTAATTCCCACTTGTTAAGAATATGTGGCCCTGATAACTTACTTGTATAACCAAACATCTTGTGAGTAGCTGAGATTGATTTTGAACTCAGGAAATTAATAACAAAGATGATTATTTAACATTTATGCAGTATTGTTTGAAACTATTCTAGTTTTCTGTGTGAAGGACACATTTTATTTTCTTTTGGCCAGAGTCATAAAGTTCACTCAGGTGGAAGAGCAATCTACATTTAAAAAAAATGCCATTTGATTCATAGAAACAGTGATAAAATTTTATTTCCTGGGTGCTGTTTTAGCCCACTGAATATATAAAATTGCTTGCTCTGAATATGGCATCACTAGATATCATTTAGAATTCAACTTATGAGAAAATCTGATATCCTTTTAACTAGTGAATCCCTCAAATAGGATGGTTCAGCCAGGTGTCGTGGTATTGAGATACAAATAGGAATGTTTTAAAAGTTCTATTGTTTTCATTTATGAATTTTATTAAATTCTGATTCATGATCTCTAAGAAGAAAGAATTTTTAATAAACCCCACTGTATTAGTCAATTTTGTCTCCGTGATCACAATATCTGACATAAACAATTTAAAGGAGGATCACAGGTCTGGGGAATTTTAGACAATGGTTGACTGTCTCTATTGCCTTAGGCCTGACATGAGGCAGAACACCATGGCAATAGAGCTTGGCAGAAGTGAGTGTTCAATTCACTGTAGCAAAAAAGCAGGGAAGGAGCTATGCAGAGACAAGATATAGTCACCAAGAGCACACTTACAGTGACATGCTTTTTCCAACAATGCTCCACCTACCTACAATTTTATTGTAGTAGTAGTCCTTTCAGCTACCAATGGATTAATCCACACAGGAGATAAAAGCCCTCATGGTCTAACACTTCCCCAGATCCCTACCTCTGAAAATTGTTGCCAAGGCTTCAACTCATTAGGTTTTGGGGGACATTTCAGATTCAAACTATGACACGCACAAACACATTGGTTGACAAAGGGGATATAGGCATAATGAGTAATCTTAGGAGGATCTTCTTTGGCCTCAGAGGTCCACCTATGCTCACATGAATATTCTGTAAGATAAGGAACATACCAAGCCACAAAGGAAAGTACTCACAAATTTACAACACTGAAATCATAGGAAATTTATCCTCTGACAATAATGAAATTTGGAGAATATGCAAGTATTTGGAAATTAATTAATTTCAACTTTAAACATAACATTTAAAAATTTAAAAATGCTTACATACCCCTGAGCTAAAGAAATGTTTTAAAGGAAAACTAAAAAAATAGATTTTTTCTCGATGGAAAAATAGCATACTAGACTTTATGGGATGTAACTAAATTAGGACTTAAAGAAAATTTATGTACTTAAATATATAAATTAGAAAACAAGAAAAAATTCTAATAAATAATTTTTAAAACTTCTTCTAAAATCTTGAAAATTAAAGGCAGTCAAAATAAGACAAGCAGTAGAAATGGAATTATATGTACTAGAATGGAGATTAAGAGGAAACATAAGACAGTGGATAAGGTGGTAATTAGTAGATCAATGCTAATTATTATAAGCATTATTAATACAAATAATAAGAAAATATTAAGCTAAATATTCTGCCAAAAAGTTAGTAACAAGGATGAAATTGCCAAATCCCTAATATACTGCTTCTTCTAAAACTGACTCTAAAAGAAATAAAAACTCAGAATAGAATAAAAACAAATACATAAATATAGTATGTAATTAAAAGTATTACCACATAGCAGAGCCCAGGATGCAGATGGGATGAGGTCAATGGTAATTTTAAGTTTAAAATGCTTTGGGGTGGGGTGGGTATAGGGAACTTACAGTTCTTTTTTTCTACCGTAATAGCTAAGAATCCAAGAGCTTACTCCTTAAAAGAAAAAAAGTAAAAATTAAGCTTTACCAAAGTTCAAAATTTTTGGTATTACAAGAACCATAAAGAAAATAAAAACATATGTAATACCCATATTAGGACTTTTACCCAGAATTTGCAAATTTACTTAATAATTGAAGAACTCATTAAAAAGGGAGTTCAAATATCAAGACATTTCACCAAAGAAGTAGTGAAATGGCATAAGACAACTTGCTGAACATAATTTTCAGTAAAGAAACAAATATTGGGGGCTGGAGTTGTGGCTTAGTGGTAGGGAGTTTGCCTAGCATGTGTGAGTCCCTGGGTTTAATTCTCAGCACCTTATATAAATAACTACAATGGAAGTCCACTGACAACTAAAAAAAAAATCAAAAGAAAAAAATTAAAAAGAAATACTGAAACTTCCATGAGATATTATTTCATGTAGTTATAGTATAACTATAATGAATAAGACAATAACAAATATTCTTAAATATATGAAAAGATGAGAACACATATTTACAGTTGAGAATGAAGAATATAGCCAACTTATAAAAGAGCTTGGGGATTTCTCAAAAATCTAAATATGAAGGTACCTAAAAGTTGGTAATGCTACCCATAGATATCTATTCAAGAAAAATTTAAAAATGTATATAAGGATACAGTTAACCAAGTCAGGCACAATGACTCATGCCTGTAATCCCAGCAGCTCAGGTGGCTGAGGAGTTTAAGACTTGTCTCTAAATTGAAAAATCAAAAGTTTTGGTCATGTGACTTATTAGTTAAGTGCCCCAGTAAATAAAAGAATAGAAAAGCATACAGTTGACTGATAAAGGAATAGAAATTTAAATTTTCTATATGTACCTTAAATACATAAAATATTATTTATTATCAGGAATGTGCAAAGTAAAACGATGAGATATCACTTCACATGCATTACATTGGCTAAAATGTTGGGCCATATCAAGTGTTAGTGTTAAAATGCATCAACAAAAACTCTCATGAATTCCTAATAAAAGTGTAAAGAGTTTGGACTAATTAGAAAACAAATTTATTGCTTCTTAAATAAGTTCACCAAATATCAGAAGACACTGACATTCCACTCTCAAGTATTAACTCAAGAAATATGCAAACATATCTCATCAAAAACATATAAGAATCTTGATAGCAGCTTTATTCACAGTCAGATATACTTAAAACTATTACAATTTCCAACTTCAGATTAATTAATAAATTATGTTTTTTTAATATTTATTTTTAGTTGTAGTTGAACACAGTATCTTTATTTTATTTATCAATGTGATGCTGAGGATCAAACCCAGGGCCTCACAAGTGTGAGACAAGAGCTGTATCGCTGAGCCACAACCCCAGCCCCAAATCATGGTTATTTTTAAAATGGAAAATATTAAAGGAAAGGAAGCTACCACTGGTATATGTAAAACCATGGAGGCATTTATAATATATGCCATGTTAAGAAAGCTTGCATGACTCATTATTTCATTTATGTGAAACTATAGAGAAATAACATTCCAACTGTAGTGACAGAAAGCACATCAGGTGTGACATGTGGTCAGGGGTGGTGGTGATGATTTGCACAGTCATGAGTGAACTTCTTAGCATAATTAAAATATTAGACACAGTGATTATAATGATTTCACAGCTTCATAATTTGTCCAGAGTTACACTTAAAATGGATGGATACATGCTGTGTAAATGATACCTTGATTAAAATGGGAGAATAAAATGTGCAAATAAAGCATGGTTCATTTCATCAAAGGTGAGGAATATCACAAAAGGTCATTTATGTGATGAACTTTCTCTTAAGACTTTATTCTTCATTTTAGGACTGTTTTTTCAACATTGAGCAAATACTTTCATAGTTTATAAGATACAATCCCATATATAATCTAATTTAATTATCCAATCTTCTCTAAGTCAGTTATTATTAAAGGGATATGTATAGGAAAAGAACTTACATTAGAACTATTTGCTGATGATATGATTCTATACATAAAAGACTCAAAAAGCTCAACCAGGAAACTTCTAGAACTAGTAAATAAATTCAGCAAAGTATTATGGTATAAAATCAACACCCATAGGTCAAAGGCATTTCTGTATATCAGTGACAAATCCTCTGAGAAGGAAATGAGGAAAACTACCCCATTCACAAAAAAAGATACTTGGGAATTAACAAAAGAGGTGAAAGATCTATACAATGAAAATGACAGAACTTATAATAGAGAAATCAAAGAAGATGGAAAGATCTACCTTGATCTTGGATAGGCAGAATTAATATTATCAAAATGAACATACTACCAAAAGTACTATACAGATTTAATGCAATTCCAATCAATATCCCAATGGCATACCTCATAGAAATAGAAAATCAATCATGAAATTCATCCGGAAAAATAAGAGATCCAGAATAGCTAAAGCAATCCTTAGCAGGAAGAGTGAAGCAGGTGGCATCACTATATCAGACCTTAAACTATAGACAGAGCAATGGTAATAAAAACAGCATGGTACTGGCACACACACACACACACACAAATGACTGGTAGACCAATGGAACAGAATAGAGGACACAGAGACTAACCCACAAAATTGCAACTGTCTTATATTAGACAAAAGTACCAAAAACATACATTGGAGAAAAGATAGCATCTTCAAAAAATGGTGCTGGGAAAACTAGAAGTCCATATGTACCAAAATGAAATTAAACCCCTATCTCTCACCATGCACAAAACTTAACTCAAAATGGATAAAGAACCTAGGAATTAAACCAGAGATTCTGCATCTAATAGAAGAAAAAGTAGGTTCTTATCTTTATCATGTGGAATTAGGCTCCAACTTCCTTAATAAGACTCATTTAGCACAAGAATTAAAACTAAGAATCAATAAATGGGATGGGATTAAACTAAAAATCTTCTTCTCAGCAAAAGAAACAATCTGTGAGGTGAAAAGAGAGCATATATCCTGGAAGCAAATTTTTACCCCTCACACATCAGATAGAGGACTACTCTCTAGGGTACATAAAGAACTCAAAAAGCTAAGCACCAAAAATAAATAAATAAATAAATAAATAAATAAATAAGTAGCCCAATCAACAAATGGGTCAAGGACCTGAACAGACACTATTCAGAAGAGGACATACAATCAATCAACAAATATATGAAAAAATGCTCATCATCTCTAGAAATTAGAGAAATGCAAATCAAAACTACTCTAAGATATCATCTCACTTCAGTCAGAATGGCAGCTATTATGAAGACAACAATTAGTGTTGGTGAGGATGTGCGGAAAAAGGTACACTTATACATTGCTGGTGGGACTACAAATTGGTGCACCCAATCTGGAAAGCAGTATGGAGTTTCCTTGGAAATCTGGGATTGCAACCACCATTTGACCCAGCTATCCCTCTCCTCAGATTATACCCAAAGGACTTAAAAACAACATACTACAGGGACACATCCACATCAATGTTTACAGTAGCACAGTTCACAATAGCTATACTGTGGAGCCAACCTAGATGCCCTTCAGTGGATAAATGGATAAAAAATATGTGGCATATATACACAATGGAGTTTTACTCAGCAATAAAACAGAATAAAATCATGGCATTTGTAGGTAAAAGGATGGCATAGGAGAAGATAATGCTAAGTGAAGTTAGCTAATCCTAAAAAAAAAAAAAAATGCCAAATGTTTTCTCTGATATAAGGAGGCTGACTCATAGTAGAGTGGGGAGGGGAAGCATGGGAGGAATAGATGAATTCTAGAGAGGGAAGAGGGGTAGGAGGGAAAGGGAAGGGGCAGAGGATTAGCAAGGATGGTGGGATGTGATAGACATCATTATCCAATGTAAATGTATGAAGACACGAATTGGATGTCAACATACTTTATATACAAACAGCTATGAAAAATTGTGCTATATATGTGTAATAAGAATTGTAATGCATTCCACTGTCATTTTTGTTTTAAATCAGTAAAAAACATTCATTTACAAATGGAAATTTGAATTTAAATATGCAAGTGATTATTAGAATTTAAATAAGATGCTCAAAGAAACATGGACCAAAATTACAAAGTGATTGATTGTGATACCAGTGACGATGCCACTAGTTCATAGTCCTTATGGACACATAATGGCACATAAAGGTAGTGCTCTATTGTGCCCCACTACTGAGGGAGCTCTACAGCTTTCATATGAATCAATGGGAATTTGCCTATATTAGGAAAAAGTACCAAAATAAAACGTTTTATGAAGTAACTTGTGACTTTAAATTTAGTCTGGCAATGCCATTTTCAATGCTTTGAGAATAATGAGGTTTATGGCAAAAAAAAAAAAAATTGTGAATCACAATTACCTAGGGTTTATTTTCATGATCCTCCTCAATCATTTTGACCTCCCTTACCCATTAGCAAAGAAATAGGTGGCCCACTGACTTATTTTATGGGTACCTACTGTGAATGAGCACTATACTATAGCATAATAATCACCGTAGGTTTAATTCATTATATACAGCACTGTGCACCCTTGTAGTTGTCTCATATATGCTAAAGAATAAAAACAATATTCCCATAAGACAAGTAATTCATGTTCTGTTGCATTTGCTCTCTGAAGTGTTTATTAATTAACTATTAAAAACAAGGTACAGGGCCACAGTTCATTTTAATATTCTTATAAATATGGATTTTCTTTTTAATTTAAAAAAAACACTTTTGCCTTTCCAAAACACATTCCATTCAATATAAAAAATAATCCAAAGAGAAAAGAAATACATGTACTAAATTAACATAACATTTTTACAATGTTCGGGTTTGTTTACATAATGTCTTCTACTCTTTTTAAACTCTGGTTAAAAATTAAATTTTATAGATTGATAAAACTTTTATTATTCTTGGAATGGAATGTGTAGAGTCTTAAAAAAGTTAAATTAAGTCCTGACTAAAGGAGTTTTTTAACAAAATAAGATCAACAATATTGTGGAAAATTTGAAACAGTAAATGATAATTTTAAAATGTGAAGTACTTCATTTGTAGGTCTGTGATTTGTGTGCAGCATTAAATGCAATGATGATCTCTTTTGTAAATAATTTGAGAAGTAATGGTGATGAAATGGCATACTGTGGCTCAGGAAACCAACGTTTAACCTGAAGACCTTTAGAATTACAGAATGTATCACATCCTTAAAATTATAGTTAGATTTCCTAGAATGTTTATAGATTATTAAATTAAATAAATCCAATTTAGACTATGAATAGTGCTTTTGTATTTGTTTTGTATTGGGAATGAAACCCAGGGGTGCTCTGCTACTGAGTTCCATCTCCATTTCTTATTAATGTTTTGAAACAGGGTCTCAATAAATTGCTGAGGCTGGTCTTGAACTAGCAATTCTCCTGCCTCAGCCCCCAAGTCACTGAGAAGAGTAGATGTGACACACATGGCTATTGTCCCCTGAATTAACACACAATAATGGTGTTCAAATTCTGGTTTTGTCACTAAACAGCTTGATATAGTTATTTTAGTCTTTACAAATTATTTCTTATTATATGAACAATGAGATTAATATAAAATAAAGCCCAGGATCTGTTCATATAATTATTTGAGATGATATTTTTAAAGATCTATGAAAGCAGTAAGATACATTACAAGGCAGAATGCAAGGGTTGGGATGCTATTGAGACACTTCAAGTTCACAGAGTAGAGATCCTGATGCTAAGTGAACCTCACAACTCAGTTCCTCACATTACACATGAACTAACCCCACTTTAGTCTCAACAATACTTCAATACATAGATTAAGGGAGAGAAAAACCATAACCCAACAACCAGTCCCCAAGCAGAAATAACTAAGGGAGAACCTTAGTCCCATTCCTGGACATCTACTCATTCAGCAAAATAGAGGAAAGATATTAGAACAAAAAAGAAAACTATACACGAAAGGACACTAAAGAGAAAGAGGAACCCATCTCAATTGCTGTGTAAGTCCAAGAACACTGAAGATATGAGGGAATAGGAAAACAAATTGTCCCCTGAAATTCACAATTCTCCAACAAAGGAAGTTACAGATACGGAAATACAACATAAAATATATAAATATTTTTATATATTTTATAAATATATAAAAGCAATTCTAAGAAGAAAGTTTATAGATTTGAGGGCCCACATTAAAAGAAAGACTCCAAATTTATACATTTTCTTTATCAATTCAACTGTTGAAAGAGAATTCATTTTGTTTCATAGCTTAGCTCTTATAAATTCTGCTGCTATGAATATTGAGGTGACCCCATTGCTGTTGAATGGTGATTTAAAATCCTTTGGATATAAACTGAGGAGTTTGATGGGGGACATATGGTGGTTCCATTCCTAATTTTTGAGGCATTTCCATATTGCTTTACAGAGTGATTGAAAGGGGGACTTAGTGGGGGATGAATTAGAACAATTTATATTTCATGCTTTTATAATTTTGTCATAATGAATCCTAATGTTGTATATGACTAAAAAAAACTGATAAAAAGAATAAAAACAAAAATTCCAAATAAATAATCTAATTCTACATGTCAAAGTCTTAGAAAAAAGAAGACTTTTTTTAAATGCTAAAATCAATAGAAGACAGGAAATAATCAAGATTAGAGCCAAATTTAATGAGATTAAGAACAACAAAAACAAAATATAGACAGGATCAAGTCAACAAAAGGTTAGATCTTTGAAAAGATAAACAGGATTGACAAAACACTATCCAAAGTGACCAGAAGAAACGTTGAGAAAACTAAAATAAATATATTTAGAGAAAAGAAAAGGAGATGTCACAGGAGAGAGTTCTGAAATTCAGAGTATTATGCAAGCTATTTTGAAATTAATACTTAAATAAACTGGAATGTCTGGAAGACATTGACAAATTTAGAGACACATATGACCTCGCCCATATTGAACCAGGAAGATATAGAAAATTTAAATAGATCAATAACAAGTAATGACATTGAAACAGCAATTAAAAGTCTACAACAAAGAAAAGCCTATGACCAGATGGAGTCTGAGCCAAGTTCCATCAGACTTTTAAAGAAGAACTAACATCTATCTTCCTCAAATTGTTTCATGATATTGAAAGGGAGAGAACACTAGCAAATACATTCTATCATGCAGTATAACCCCTATAACAAAACTAGACAAAGACACATCAAGGAAAGAAAACTATAGACCCATATCCCTGATGAACATAAAAGCAAAAATTCTTAACAATATATTAGCAAACTTTATTAGAAAACACATTGAATAGATATTGTGCCATGAATAAGTGGAAGGTTTTATTCCAGGGATACAAGGTTAGTTCAACATATACAAACCAATAAATGTACTTCAAATCATAAATAGAAATAAGGCAAAAATCACATGATTATCTCAATAGAAGCAGACGAGGCCTTTGACACAACCCAGTATTCATTTTCATTAAAAACATGAAATATACTAGAAAGTAGGAATAGAAAAAAATCACCTCAACTTTATAAATACTATATATGACAAAAACAAAGCCAGAATCACAGAGAATGGAGAAAAACTGAAAGCATTTCCTTAGTAACAAGAAAAGGATGCCCACTCTCCCCACTCCTCTATTCAACACAGTACTTAAAATTTTATTGGGAGCAATCAGTTAGGAGAAGAAAGTTAAAGGTATACAAACATGAAAAGAAAGAGTAAAATTGTCTCTGTTTGCTGATGACATGGTCTTTTAACAAGAAGAAATAAAATACTCCAGGAGAAGATTTCTAGACCTGAAAAATAAAGTCAGCAAAGTAGCAGAATAAAAGATCAACATCCATAAATCAGTAGATTTTATATACTCCAATAGTGATTCTGCTAGGAAAGAAATTGTGAAAACCATCCCACTCGCAATAACTTCAAAAAGCAACTAAAATACTTGGGGAACAATATCTGATCTCAAATTATGCTACACAGCTATAGTAAAAACACAGCATGATATTGCCATCCAAATAGACATGAAACTATGCATGGTGGTACATGTCTGTAATCCCAGCAACTCAGGAGGCTGAGGCTGGAGGATCCCAAGTTCAAGGTCAGCTTCAGGAACTTAAGGAGGCTCTAGATAACTCAGAGAGACCCTCTCAATAAAAAGAATAAAAAAGAATGTGGGGGATCTCAGGATGTGGCTCAGTAGTAAATCACCCTGAGTTAAATATCCAGAAAGCAAAAAACAAAAACCAAACAAATAAAAAATATCAACGTGAAGACTAATGAAAGAGAACAGAAGACACAAAGAATTCCATGTATTTATAGCCATTTGATATTTGGCAAATGTGCAGAAATACATGTTGAAGAAAAGATAGACATTTTAATAAATGGTGCTTGGTAAACTGGCTGTTGATTTGTAGAAGAAATTTGATTTCTATCTCTCACCTTTTACAAATTCAAATCAAAGTTGGAAAGATCTACCTTGTTATTGGATAGGCAGAATTAATATTGTCAAAATGACCATACTACCAAAAGCACTATACATATTCATTGCAATCCCAATCAAAATCCCAATGACACTTCTCATAAATATAGAAACACCAATCATGAAATTCATCTGGAAAATTAAGAGACCTAGAATAGCCAAAGCAATCCTTAGCAGGAAGAGTGAAGCTGGCAGCATTACTATTCCAGATCTTAAGCCATACTACACAGCAGTAGTAACAAAAACAGCAAGGTATTGGCACCTAAATAGACTGGTAGACCAATGATACAGAATAGAGGACACAGAGACTAACCCACATAACTACAGTTATCTTATATTAGACAAAAGTGCCAAAAAAGTACGTTGGAAAAAAGATAACCTGTTCAACAAATGGTGCTGGGAAAACTGGAAATTCACATGTAATAAAATGAAATTAAAACTCTATCTCTCACCATGCAAAAACTCAACTGAAAGTGGATCAAGGACCTAGGAATTAAACCAGAGACCTTGCACCTAAAGGAAGAAAAAGTAGGTCCAAATCCCAATCATGTCAAGTTAGGCCCCAACTTCCTTAATAAAACTCCTATAGCACAAGAATTAAAACCAAGAATCAACATGGGATGGATTAAAACTAAAAATGCTTCTTCTCAGCAAAAGAAACAATCAGTGAATAGAGAGCCTACAGAGTGGGAGCAAATCTTTACCACTTGCATATCAGATTGAGCACTAATTTGTAGGCTATATAAAGCACTCGAAAACCTTAACACCAAAAATCCAAATAACCCAATCAATAACTGCCTAAGGAATTGAACAGACACTTCTCACAAGAGGATATACAATAAATCAACAAATATATGAAAAAATGTTCAACATCTCTAGCAATTAGATAAATGCAAATCAAAACTACTCTAAGATTTCACCTCACTCCAGTCAGAATAACAGCTATGAAGAATACAAACAACAATAAGTGTTGGAAAGGATATGGGGGAAAAGTAGACTCATACGTTGCTGGTGGGACTGCAAATTGGTGCAGCCCATATGAAAAGCAGTATGGAGATTCCTTGGAAAACTGAGAATGGAACCACCATTTGACCCAACTATCCCACTCCTTAGTCGATACCCAAAGGACTTAAAAACAGCATACCATAGGGACACAGCCATATCAATGTTTATAGCAGAACAATTCACAATAGCTAACTCATGGAACCAACTAAGATGCCCTTCAGAAGATGAATGGATAGGGAAACTTTGGTTATATACACAAGTGAACATTACTCAGCATTAACCAAGAATAAAATCATGGCATTTGCAGGTAAATAGATGGAGTTGGAGAATATAATGTTAAGTGAAGTAAGCCAATCCCCCAAAAATCAAAGGCAGAATGTTTTCTTTGATATGAGCATGCTGACTCATAATGGGAATAGAGGAGGAGCATGGGATGAATGGAGGAACTTTAGATAGGGCAAAGCACAGAGAAGAGAAGGGAGTGGGCAAGGGGGTAGGAATGATGGTGGAATGAGTTAGACATCATTACCCTAAGTACATATATGAAGACATGAATGGTGTGAGAATAGTTTCTGTACAATCAGTGACTTGAAAAATTGTGCTCTATATGTGTAATATGAAATGAATTGCATTCTGCCATCATGTGTAACAAGTTAGAATAAATAAATAACAATAATAAAACAGACCCAACAATATGCTGTCTCCAAGAGACTCAACTCCTAGCCCAAGGCATCCACAGACTGAAGGTGAAAGGATGGGAAAAAACATATCATTCACATGGATCAAGTAAACAAACTGGGGTTTCTATTCTCTAAAGTAGACCAAGTAATGTAAGCTATATAACTGTAATTATACAATTGTAATGTAACCTTAATACATGTTCAGCATCTCTAATGTTGTTTTGATAGCTCCCTTTACATTGATATTTTTTTCCTGATTAGATTTGTTAGAGTTTTATCAACTTTTAGCTGTATTATTTCTTTCTATTTCATATATTTCTGTTCCTACTCTTAATTTTTCCTTCCTAAGACCAAATTTGAAAATAATGTTTTAATCTAGCTCCTTTCTGAACAAATATTTTAAGTTATAAGTGTTCATCTGAGTACTCTTTTATCTCAGAGATTTTGATAGTGTAACCTTTTATTATTACTTAGTTCAAAGGACTTTTTAGTTACTTTTCTTGTGCTTTCTTCTTTGGTCTGTGAGATATTTTAAGTGTGCCATTTAATTTTGAAGTAGTTGGGGGTTCTATCTATCTTAAGGTAATTGATTGATAATGTAATAAATCATGCAGGAAACACAGTCTGAATGATTTCCAAATTTTAACAAATTTCAAAGCTTATTCGATGACAGAACATATTCTCTCCTTATTAATTTTCCACTTGTCATTTTTTGTGTATAATTCTCTGTAAATAATAAGAAGTTCAAGATGACTGATAATGTTGTTAAGTCTTCTATATCATTATTCCTTCCAGCAAAGTGCAGGGGTTTAAAATCTCCAAATATGATTATGGATTTGTCTTTCTAGTAGTGGTGCATGGGTAACTGGGGTTTGAACTTGACCACTGAATCACATCCCCCCTAAATTTGTATTTAGTTTAGAGACAAGGTATCACTGAGTTGCTTAGTGCATTCATTTTGGTGAGGTTGGTTTTAAACTCTAGATCCTCCTGTCTCAGCCTCCCAAGTTGCTGGGATTACAAGTTTATATCACTGTGCCTGGCTCTTTTTTGTTTTATTAATTTTTTACTTCATGTATTTTGAAATTTTGTTATTTTAGGATTGTTATACTTTCTTGAAGAAGTTACCCTATATGGTTATGAAATATTCCCCTTTATCTCTGAAAATATTTTTTCCTAAAATTTATTTTATATTTATAGCTCTACTTCAGATTTCTCATGCTTATTTTCCCCTTCTTTTCCTTTTAACCTATTGATATTTAAAGTGTGACATATGTATAGAACATGTAACATTGTTTGCTTTTTATAATATCTAAATTCTTTTATATTTAAATTCATTATTGATATTGTCAAAAAAAAAGATCACCTAACATTAAGTTTAGTGGAAAATTGGGTAAATGATAGGTGTGAAAATGTGATTTTTTTTTGTAAAATGGGTTAAAGAGGCCTGCTATCAGGGTCAGAGAGAAGATTGTTGGAGTGTTTTTGTTTTAATTGTTCATTCTGTCATTTATCATATGGTACACAGCAACAGATTAATTTTATTGTTAACACTTTTATTTTGCAACTAAAAATAAAAAGTACGTATATATGATGCATGTGTATATGTGTGTGTGTGTGTGTATTTGTTGTTATTGTTGTCGTTGTTAATTTTTAATTGCATTATTTGCTGATTGTTGAATTTTCCAGTCTTTGTATGTTTTGTAAACACGTATATGTATTGCAAATATTTTTCCACAGACAGAAGAAGAAGAAGAGGAGGAGGAGGAGGAGGAGGAGGAGGAGGAAGAGGAGAAATCAGTCACAGAAGGACAAATACCACACATTCTGACTTACGCATGGGTGCTAATGGTGATCTCATAGGAAGATAGAGCAGAAAGTAGTGACCACAGCTTCAAGTGAGAGAAAGGGGAGAGTTAACAAGTACAGAGGTATAGTGGGACAGAAGAAATAACTGCTAATGTTCTATAGCAAACTAGAATTACTATGGTTAACAACAGTTGATACATATTTCAAAATGGGAAAATTATGACTAGCCAACAAAAAAAATTATACTTGAAAACAAAATATTTGAGTAGTCAATATACCAGTTGAACTGATCTGATTATGCATTGTATACATATACTAAAGTATCTCATTGAAGCCCATAAAAATGTGTAACTGCTATTTGTCAAGAAAATTATATGTAAATAAATATTTTACATCTAAAAAATAAAGAGTGTCCCATCTAGTAGAAGAGAAAAGGAGTAATGAAGGAACCCATGACAATGAACAGTGTCCAACCCTGGGTGTCCAGAGTTGTTCTAAATTAGCCCCATTGTTAAGGTCATCTCAAGTTCTTAGGGCAAAGTAGTCTACTTTCATCTGGTGCCACTAAACTTTTAACACATCTCACTAAAGCCTTCTGTTCTTACTATATGATCATGGAGCCTATTTATGCTTTTGATTTGTTTATGTTTTTCTTCCACTGATAAAAGAATGCACTAGTCACAGAGTATGTTAAGAACAGGTTGTTCCTTTAGTTATTATATGCACATTTTAAAACACTAGATAAAGTGATATGCCAAATGTATTTATTTGTCCAATGAGTTTGGTTAGTAGGTATTTGACCCTGCAGGATGTAGCTGCTTTCAAAGACCTGAAGAAATTGCTAAATTTAAAATCTGCAAGATTGATGAATAACCATTTAATTATAGGAAAAAAAACATTTTTTTTTCATCTCAAATGTTGGCAAGAGAGGAGTAATAAGATAGTAATATACTGTACAATGATGTGTAAATATAAATGCTAGCTAGGGAAATATTTCTTATCAACACCATTCAGAATAGCACAATGAGACAACTATTTGAATGCCAGTTTCTCCTAGTTACTCCTAGTTAACAGCCACAGTTCTCAAAGGATTCCACTTTTATAGCCTAGTATAGAATATGTCAGATATACAAACAACTAAGCATGGGTATCGAAGCCAGCTTGACAATAACATTTCTTGGGGTAGAATAAGAAATTGTCTATTTTTATAATAGTTTGCAGTGTGTGTGTGTGTGTGTGTGTGTGTGTGTGTGTGTGTGTGTTTTATAGGTGGACACAGTAACTCTATTTTATTTTCATGTGGTGATAAGAATTGAACCACAATGCCTCATGAGTACCAGGTGAGCGCTTTGCCACTGAGCCCCAATCCCAGCCCCAGAAATTGTCCATTATGTCTATAAATAAGTCTGTTGTAAGTTTTATTTTATCAACTCTTTTCACAGAGAACTGACTTAATCAATACTTTTCCTAATTCTAAAATGCTGAAAACCAGATCTTTGACCCAAATATGCACAGATCCCCTGAGAGAGTCAATCTCACATTTTTAATCTTTCCAATTCCAATGACTAGGCACTTGAAGTGGTTTTTTGGAGCCTGGACTATGTAATCAAACAAATCTGACTTTGATTGTTAATCCTGTCACTATCCAGCTGTTCAACATTGGAGGTGTGTTAGTTTGCAAAACGAGGATACTAATACCAATATTTTGTAATTCTGATGAAACAAACGAAATAGTATTTGTGTCTCATACATCAACCACTACAGTATACACTGTTATTACTGTCATATTAAACCTAATAAACACAATGTAATAATGTTTTTGATTATTGGAAGTTACTCTAGAATTTAGACAGTATTAACAAAATTTTCTATAGATGAGTAGATGAACCAACTGCATGGAGATGTGCAGTTAATATATGCTAGGTGAATAAGCTTTTACTGTATATACACATTTTTTATAAAAAATATATTGGTAAGATGGAAGTTGTCACTATACTTTTTAATCACCAGATATTGAAGATATTCAAAATTGAATACATCTTTCAAAATATTTTGATATAAAATTGATTTTAATATCAGGGTTAGAAAAACTCTTAAAACTATAGCATATATATTTGAATCATTTTAATTGTCAATATTTAAGTGACAATACATTTACAAAAAGACATTTCCTCATAGAACAAACATGTATTGTTTTTATTACATGCTAGACGATGTCTAGAATCACAGAATAATATAGAAAAATGACTGCCCTGGAGGGATTTACACTGACATACAATTTATGTGCTATTTTGAATGGTTATTGACTTGCATTATAATAGATAAATTATATACAATAATTATATGGAATTAAATAGAAAATACAAACTTCAAACAAGGGACATTCTACTAATTTTCTTCTTTTTTGAGACTGGTATTCCTCCAGAGGGAGGGAGGGAGGGAGGAAGGGGGAGAGAGAGACAGAGAGAGAGAGAGATGGAGAGAGAGAGAGAGAGAGAGAGAGAGAGAGAGAGAGAGAGAGAGAGAGATTTTGTTTATCTATTCAAAACACTTAGATTTCTTCCTAGTTTTTGCTATTTGAATAATGTTGAAATAAGGGAATATAGATATCTAGTCAACATACCAATCTCAATTACTTTGTATTTATACCCAGTAGTGGGATTTCTTTGTCAAATATAAGTCCTTTTTGTATTTATTGAGGAACCTCCATATTGTTTTCCAAAATGGCTATGCAAATTTACAGTGCCACTAGTGATATAGTAGGGCTGCCTTTTCTCCACATATTCCTCAATACTTATTAATTTTTTTAGGGGGAGATAATAGTTATATTAACAAGTGTGGGGTGATACCATATTGTAGTTTTAATTTTTAATTCTCTAATGATTTGACATGATGTGATGAATTATTCAGGTATTAGTTTTTGTTCATTTGTCTGTCTCTTTTGAAAAATATCTTCTCAGGTTGAATGTCCATTAATTAATTAAATTTTTTTGATTTCTTGCTATTAAGTTGAGTTCCTTAATATTTTGTATAGTAGTCTCTTATTTGACATATGGTTTGCATATATTTTCTCCCACAAATTGGGAGAAATAAAATCAGTACTTTTATTTAGCAATCACCAGAAAATCCTTTTGAAGTCATGACAGTCACAAAACATCCTCCTCAACTACATATGAGCCTAGACCTTGTATTTTCCTACTTTAGGGTGCAAATTTCCTAGTATTAGAAAATAGAATGGGTCAGAGTTACAACAAACAAATCCCTGGGAGTGATGACCAGAGAGAGGGAGAAGAAAAAAGTGACAGAGACACAAAAAGGAGAGAAAGGGGAGAAAGGAGACAGAGAAAAAGAGAAGAGAGAGGGAGAGGGAGAGAGAGAGACAGAGAGAGAGACAGAGAGAGAGACAGAGAGAGAGAAAGAATAGAATATAGCAACACAGGCACATGGTAAATAAGGATAGGAAATAATACTTTATAAAAAATATTGAAAGAGTCTAATTCCAACACTCCTTACACCCACAAGCTGTTTACCACAGGAAACTACATTCTTCAGTTTGGACTTTCAGCTATTATCTCAGAAATGCTAAATAAATTTTAACTTTATTTCACTTAGTGTGATTCTCCAATTCCATCCATTTACTGGCAAATGTCATAAAGTCATTCTTCTTTATGGGTGATTAGTACTCCATTGTGAACATATACCACATTTTTTTCATCTATTCATGTGTTGAAGGGCACCATGATTGGTTCCATAGCTTAGTTATTATAAATTGTGCTGTTATAAACATTGATATGGCTGTGTCTCTGTAGTATGCTGATTTTAAATACTTTGGATATACACTGAGGAATGGGATAACTGAGTAAATAATGGTTCATTTCCTACTTCTTTTTTTGAGGAATCTCCATATAACTTTCCAGAGTGGTTGCACCATGCAGTTCCACTAACAATGTATGAATGAACCCTTTTCCCCACATCCTTGTGGACATTTATTGTTACTTGTATTCTTGATAATTGCCATTTTGACTGGAGTGAGATGAAGTATCAGTGTAGTTTTAATTTGCATTTCTCTAATTACTAAAGATGTTAAACATTGCTTCATGTATTTGTTGGCCATTTGTATTTTTTTCTTTTGCTAGGTTTTTGTTGTTGTTGTTGTTGTTGTTTGTTTTGTTTTAGTTTTGTATATCCTGGGTGTTAATACCCTAAGAAACAGGTGGCGATGATTTTTCTTCCATTTTGTGGGCATTCTCTTCAAATTCTTGATTGTTTCCTTTGCTGTGAAAAAAGCTTTTTAGTTTGAAGGCATGACACTTATCAATTTTTTACTCTATTTCTTGCACTTTAGGAGTTTTTTTTTTTTTAAAAAGAAAGCCAGTTCCTGAGCTGACATGTTGGAGTATTGGGCTTACATTTTCTTCAACAGATTTATGGGTTCTAGTCTAACTCCGATGTTTTTGATCCACTTTGAGTTGAGTTTTGTGCAGATTGAGGGTGAGGGGTTAAATTTCATTTGCTACATACGGATTTTCTGTTTTCCCAGCATAATATGTTGAAGAAGTTCTCTTTTTATCCAATGTATATTTTTGGTGCCTTTGTCTAGTATGAGATAACTGTATGTGGGTTTATTTCTGTGTCTTCTATGCTATCCCAGTGGTCTTCATACCTGTTTTTGTGCCAGTACCATGCTGTTTTTGTTATATAGCTCTGTAGTATAATTTGAGACCTGGTATTGAAATTTATGTGTTCCATTTTACTTTTCTCACTAAAGATTGCTTTGACTACTCTGGGTCTCTAAAGTCAAGGATCAAATGTTTTCTTTGATAGGTAGAAGTTAGCCCTAAAGAAGAAGGGAGGATAAAAAAAGGAAATAAAAGAAAGAACACTGAAATAGACAAAGTGAAATGAAAAAAAGCAGGAGGAATACGATAAAGACAATGTAACAAATCTGACCTAACATTCCTGTGTACATATATGAATATACCATAGTGAATCTAACCATCCTGTGCATCCAGAAGGCACTAATTTAAAAAATATATATATAAATAAATAGCAGAAATATTTGTAGAGTAGAGGAAAAGGAGCAAGGAACTGGGTTTGGGAGGAAACTAGGGGAAGGGAAGTATTGGGAACTGAATTAGAACAAATTGTATTTCTATGCTTTTATAATTATATCATAATGAGTTCTAAAAGAACTAATAAAAATATGAAAAAACAGTTTAGTTTTAGACACTATTTTGTTCCTGTATGAAAAAAAATGAACAGATTGCTTAGATCACTTATTGGATCTCTCCACCTTCAAATTGTAATAGTTAATTTTTTTAACAATACTCTTACATATTTTAGTTTCCATTCTGAGCAGGAAAATAAACTAGTACTAATGATTCTCTATGTCTTCAATGGAAAAGCAATAGTGGTAACTAAAAATAAATCCCCCCAAATCAATGAAAGTGATCTAGAGATAATGGAAAATTTCTTGGAAGATGTAAATGAGCAGGAAGCAGGAGATCTTCAAGTCTAGAAGAATTACTGGAAATAGATGTGATGGTATTGAGAAAGTTGTCTGAATCAAAATGGGATTTGCTAGTTTCAATGATAAGGGAAAAATAAATTTTAAAAGCCAGGATACAATGAAGGAAATATTCTTATACATAAGTGCCTAATATCACTATCACAAATGACTATAGTACCACAACCTTACACAAAATCATCACAACCTTATGCAAAAAAAAAAAAAATCTTCTGCAAGAACATATTCCCTTCAATTACTTAACTTCAGACTGCCTCTCCTTTCTTATATTGTGGCCAATAAATATTGTTTAAAAATATCTTCTGCAAACAGTATCTATTTCCTATCACAATATTATTATATTTTCAAATATATATCATGATTCTTTGGAAAATATCTCTGTTTAATTTTTAGCTCAACAGTGTGGCAGGTATCATGGGAAAATCCAGAAACTCAAGCAAGACCTAGAGAAAGTCATACTAGAGAACAACAGCAATGAAGACTAAAATATTTCCAGAATGAGAAGATCCCCACCCCTTGTGTAAATTGACTTAATTAATTCTGGAACTAAATAGGGTAGAAAAGAAATTCAGAAAGTGCTGGAGTAGGAAAAGCTCGAGTAGAAAAAAATTCAACACACATAGATATTAACATATTTAAATATACTGATTTTTTAAAAATCATGATTATATATATATATATATATATATATAGTGTGTGTGTGTGTGTGTGTGTGTGTGTGTGTGCGCGCGCGCGCCATCCAAATTGTGCTAGGGCAGTGTGATTGGTTGTCCAGAGATCAAAGAAGACATCTGGAAATGAGATGTGAAATACAGGGTTTACAGACAAAAGCTTAAGGGAAGATGTAGTGAGGAGGGATGGGCAGGTGCTTTGCAGGGGCTACAGTGGTGATGAGCTGAACAGGTGCACTTCTGTTTCACACAATGCCTCCAGGGCTTTAATAGAAAATAGTGCCCCCATTCCCCTACGACTCTTTGTTCAGCAGTAGCTAGCTGAATGAGCACTTCCCTCTCCACAATGTTCTAATCTATAGCATTTACTGCAGCGAATGGGGGTTTGTAGATTAGGTTACGGAAATAACATCAATTTATCTAGCTTTGTCCTGTTATAGGATCAGCACCCCAAGGAGCTTGGCATACATGGAAGAAAGCAGCTTTCTACAGATCATACTAACTTGCACTAATTACTATAGTACATTAGAGAAAGCCAGTGTCTTCCAAGATAATATATATGGGGATAATTGTGTCCAAACTTGCAATTATTGTCCCCTTCACTTGGCTAGGTTTTAAGGAATAGTACTTTTACTGTCCTCTTTTTCTCCAAGGATGCCACAATGTGAAACACTTAATGCTAGTTCTACCTACTTAACTTTTAGGTGTGTAATGCACTGTTGTTAATTATAAGCCCTATGCTATATGGCATTTATTTAAAACATAGTCATTTTACACAAGTGAAACATCCATTGAATTTCACCTTTTCATTACACCTCCACCAGGGCCCTAGAAAACACAATTCCACTCTGCTTCTATGAATTTGACTGTGTTAGGTAATTCTTAAAAGCATAATCACTTCTGTGACTCATAAAACTGGAATTTCTTCTGCTATTAGTCCCTTATTTTATTTAGAATAATATCCTCCAGGTTTATCCATGTGAGTGCATGTGGCAAAATATCCCTTTTCTTCTGAACACTATTTAACTGTGTACATAGGCCACAATTATTAATCTTTTCATGGAATTTTAGATTATTTCTAAATTTTTAATATTGTGAATAATCCTGTAAAAACCAAGATGATGGGTAGATCCTGATTTCAATACTTTACTATCTACATCCAGAAATTGGATTATTGGATAATGTAGTACTTTTATTATAATTAAAAAAAATGTTCATGCTCTTTGTTATAATAGTTATGCCATTTTATATCCCCAAGCTGAACAAGTGTTTTATTTTCTCCACCTCCTTAACTTTTGTTATTTTGGTAATCCTCAATATAACAGGTGACTAAGAAGTGAAATTTCATTGTGAATTGATTTGCATTTCTCCAGTTCAAAATATTGATCACTAAGTTATAAACCTGGTGAAAATTTGAATTATTTTTGTGGAAACATTTATTCAAATCCTTTGCCCATTTATTATTTGGGTTGTTTTGTGGTTGTCATTGTTGTTAAATTGTACTTCTTAAAATTCGGTATCATAACCCTTTACTGATGAATGACTCATAAATATTCTCTCCCATTCCGTGGGATGACTTTCCATTTGTTGATTTTTCCTTTGCTGTGCAGAAGCTTTTTGGTTTGATATAGTTTTGCTTGTCTGGTTTTATTTTCATTACATTTGCTTTTTGGTAGCATACCCAAGAAGCACTTGCTGAAATCAATGTCAAGAAGCAACTTCAATACTGATATTTTATTCTAGGATTTTTACAATTGCAGGTATTATATTTAAATTCTCATATTAAACTCTATTTTAAGATTTTTTTTTTGCATTATTCACTGTTAAAGTCTTATTTCATTCCTTGCTATGTGAATACACACTTTTCAGCACTCACTGTTGAAGAGACTGTCCTTCACCATTTCTATTTCGGCACCATTGTCAAATGCCTATTGCTCATACACATGTGAGTTTATTTCTGGGCTCTGCATTTTACTCCATTAGTCAATATTTCTATTTTTAAGTAAATACCATGATCTTTTTGTCATTATAACGGTTGCAGTATATTTTTAAGTAAAGAAGTGTGATGCTTCTGGCTTTGTTCCTACAAGTTGTTTTGGCTCTTCAGATCTGCTAAGCCATCATAAGAATTTTAGGATTTAAAAAATAAATATAGTCTTAAAAAGAGGAAAAAATTGTACCATTTGCAATATACAAACTAAACTGGAGGATGTTATTTTAAGTAAAATTAGCTAGAGGAAAGACCAGGATGTTTTACACATTCTTTGTTCTTCTTTATCCCTGTTTTGGATCTCCTTGCTCCTAGGAGAAGCCTCAGAGTTATGTACTCCCTCTCAATCTTACAGAGCCATGTAAGTTGGATCAAAGTTGCCATCTTATTTACAACTGAGTTGTGCTGGCTTGGGGACAGAGCTAGTGCCAGTTAAACAACATTGTTTTTCTTACCCAAATTAGACTGGTGTTTTCAATTTATCAAAGATTAAAAATAAATTGAGAAATTCTCAGCAAAAAAATGGGGGCCAAAATTTTTTTAAAAATTACAGCTTGCTCTATCATATATGTGTGTGGGTGTGTGTGTATCTATATAGATATATAGATATATCCTTTGGAACTATGAAAGAATATCAAGAAACTAAAATAATGAAACTCAGAGATAAAAAGTTCAGATATCTACAGCAGCTCATTTTTTAAACATATCTTTTGTTTTCATGACAAATATATAAACAATAATGATGAAATAATTGAATAGTGCTAATGACCAGAAAATTAATTCAGAGAAAATTTTCTTTTATTAAACTTTGAATATATAATCATGCCATTAAAAATTTAAAAATTAAATACGATTAATAATAAAGATAAAAGTAATAGAGTAATACTTTTAAAATGTATTCTTGCATTTGTCCTTATAACATGTAAAACTTAAACACCGACCTATTGTTTTCTTTTGTGTGGTCTGTAGTTCCTTCTTTGAAGGCTTAACTTCTATAAATTGTTCCGTGGTCTTCACACATTCATATTTTTATGAAATTAGTTTATATGCCATACTATCTGCATTCATAGTTGATAAAAGAATCTTTTAATTTCCAATACTTTAACATTGGAAATGTTCTTTTACAGAAAACAATAAACGCATAAATATGTAAGTAATTTATCTTAAAAATTAATTTGATGATGATGCTTAAAACTTCCTTTCATAATAAATTCTAAATTTTTGAAATTGTTCTTTTCCTGAAAATACACACACACACACAAACAAACAGGAAAATGCCCATACAATTTAAAATATTGATATTATCATTTGATTTGTTCCTTTGGATAATGTCCATTTAAAAAAAAAATCATGATCAACACCTTTCATTGTGTCTCTGGTATTGTTGTTTGAAAATTGATTTTTATTTTAGTACACAAATGCCACATTTTTTCTGTGTTTCTGTAACTGTTTCCTTTGTTCGATTAAAGGTCTTTATACAATTTAAATTTTCATTCTTAACAGAGAAGTTTTAAGTCTTGGTTTTTCACCGTCAAATCCTCATTTAACTGCTTGCAAATATTTTAAAATTGTATCCCTGGGGGAAAAAAATAATTCAAAATCACAAAACCCCATACAGGTATTTGTATTTGAGCATATTCTCTTGTATTGTATTTTTCCCCCAACATAACACAGTATCATAGATTAAGATTAGTTTTCAAAATTTATTTTTTATCTGTGTACACAACTTGACAACAAGGAGGAATCGACATTGTGTGCTAATTTCTTACCACTTTCCAATCAATATTCCATGGCATGATCACATGGCAGAGTAGAAATGCAATAATTTAGTTTCGGCATCTTGTGCTTTACAACCACAGCATTTGTTGCTTATTTGAATTTTATGTCTATAGTCAAGAATACATGAAATCATAGAGACTAGAGACAAAAACTAAATCAGAGGAAAGCTGAGAGAATTTTAAAAATATTACAAACTTGCTCTTGAAAGGAAATATGTACTGGGTCTACATGTTTTCAGCTCAGTTTTATAACTGAGTTCTGTAAAGAAACTTCCAGCTATAAAATACTATTTATTAATGATAAATAATACGAATGTGCTAATATGAAGCATATATGTCTGTAAGTAATTAAAACTCAACAATAACTACATAATAAATTAAAACTCATAATAACTACAGTTATTATGTAAAAATTATTTATAACTTAAATAAGATTAGGGAGGCTATTAATTTCTTGACAGCAATACTAAAATTGCTAGTACATGGGGAGAATAAAATTAGACTATGTGTTTGTAAATGTAATTATTACTCTAAATTTCTCTAAAGAAAATGTATTACTTCACTGCCTACTCCCAGAATGAACTACTTCTACCAAATTTGCCTTCTAATTTCACTGAGTTGAATGTATTCTGAGAATTAGAAGAAAATAATAAAATTTAATACTCCATTATTTTGTTGTTTGTTGTAATATCTGCATTTTTATTTTGAAATTTTTACAATGGAAAATAAAGCAATCACACAGTCATGTTAATTATTGGTAATAAGTGTATTCAATATAAAACAGAAAAGGTGCAATTATAAAATCAAATAGATTAGTGAAAATTACTATGTTAAATTAAACTGAAAGCATCATGAAATTATATATACTTATATATGGGTGTGTTTGTATATATATATATATTATATATACACACACACACACACACACACACACACATATTATACACACACATACACATACATACACAGTCTATACAGAAACCTAAAATAACATCTGAGTAACAAACCTTGCTGGTAGCATATTTAAGTCTCTAAAAGAGTTTCTTATTAAATACAACCTGTGATTTTCAGAGAAATACCTGATTCCAGATCCTTGTCAGGGAAAATGCAACTTAATTCTGATGTAGGCCAGGATAACAGAAAGAGGAAATCCATTTGTGCTGCTATTTTTAAAAAGTATCAGAGACTGAGTAATTTATAAAGAACAGAAATTTATTTTCTAATGGTTCCAGAGGCCAGGGAGTCCAGGATCACTATACCAGCATTCAGCATCTGGTGAGGGCTGCTGTCTCTGACTGCAGGATGGCAAGTGTTTTCTGAATCCCCTGGAAAGTAAAAATATTGTGTGCTCACATGTGGGGAAGTGTAATAGCAAAAAAAAAAAATTAAAAAGTATGAAATCTCTTTCATGAAGGCCTTAATGCAATTCATCATTCACAAGGCCTCCTAAACTAATCACCCAAAATGTCCTTCCTCTTGATATTGGTGATTAAGTTTTAACATCAATTTTGGAAGGGACATAAATATTAAAACCATCACAAAAGCTTTAATTTTTTAAAGCATGAAACAAAAGAAGTTACAAATGCCAGCTTAAAATTGTGCCTAATAAGCCAAGGTGTGAAAAAACATAAACATCAGAAATTATTTTTAAGAAAATTGAAACACATGGAATCAATGCATACAAACAGTACATCATTTACTTTTAAAATAAATTGTTAGGAAAGCAATCCGTTGTATGCATTTGGGAAGCTACACAAATCACCACTTTTAAAAGTTCTGTAAGATTTCAACAATTTCAGTTTTCCTAGCAGAGACAAATATTCCAATGATGATAAACCATTTGATTGAAATAGAAACTTACTAAACTGTGACACTGATTCAATAAATTTATTGAGATGAAGGTCATTGACTGGTGCATTAAAAGCATTTAGTATATGGTGAAAGTAAAAGATAACATTCGTAGGATGCCAAAATAATACTCTACACATTATTTTTATAGACACAAGTTGGTAAACAAAACAGTAATGGAGAGGTGAGAATGTCAAAATCACAATGCAATTAACTTATTCAGAATCATTAAAATGAATGATTAATCAAATATTCATGTCTCAGAGTGTGATGCAATTTGAACTATGCACTAAATGTGAGACTTAGAACTTATTAGGTATTTTAACCATATATGTGTGTGCGTGCGGTGTGTGTGTGTGTGTGTGTGTGTGTGTGTAGTTGTAGTTGGACAAAGTACTTTTATTTTATTTGTTTATTTTTATTTGGTGCTGAGGATCAAAACCAGTGCTTTACATGTTCTCAGTGAGCGCTCTACCACTGAGCCACAACCCCAACCACTTATCAGGTGCTGTCTCTTAATTGCGTGAACATAATTCTACAGTTATTGAAGTAAGTTTTTTTCCAAATGTATAATCCTTGTAAACAAAAATATGAATTTTCTAGTAGGTATTTAAATATATGGGTAATGTCTATTTAACCCACTGTTAGAACCAGAGGTATATTCTACTTTTTGCCAATTTCTGCTTAAGATTATTATGAAAGTATTAGCTATGAATCATCTTTCTGAATTCTGAAAGTAATAGAACAAATTAAAACCAAATTAAAAGGAGTAAAAAAGTTGTTTCATTGTAAAATGTATAAAGCTGTCACATCAGAGTCCATGAGTTAGGTATTTTTAAATAAAAGTCTGAAACATGGATTATATTTCTCAGAATCACAAAAGTACCATCTTAGAATACATTTCTTGCTTTTATTTATTTATATCTTGTCATTTTTGTCTTGCTTAGAAAACAAGGTCACTTAAACTTCACTTGATCCGTCTTCTCTAGCAATGTGTTAGTTTATGACAAAGCCAGGGTTTATGGAGCTTTTGATATATAGAGTTCTGTTTGATTGTGGAAAGCCCATACTCACGTTAGGAATACAGATTAAGACAGAGATGAAATACCTGTGACAGGATAAAACTAACCATTGAAATGCACAGTACATTTATAGATGAAATACCTGTGTAAGAAAATTACCAAATTGTAAAAACACAAATTTTACCAGCTTTTCTAAAGGTATAGAACTTTTTTTAGATACTGCAATCTTAAATTAGATTTTCAGGCAACAACATTTGATTTTGGATTAAAAACAAACATTGTGTAACTTTGGATAAGTTATTAAAATTTTCTATGTCTTGTTTACATGAAATGGCAGTGATTTTAATAGGAACTGCTTCAAAAGTCTATTGGAAAGATTAAGATATGGATAAAACACTAGAAAACGTACTAGTGGTAATACGCCCTAACACTCTCCATTTTCCTCTAATCATGGTAGATTATAGTACTCAATTTCTGAAAAACTGTAATTTCTAGAGTCCAGGTCTTTGTTAATGCTGCTCCCTATATCTAAAATGCTCTGACCTACCCGGAGGACAGTACACCATATTCAGGAATCAGTTAATTCTTCCAAAGCCCACAAGCCACATCTAGTATGCTTAGTTAGATTTCACAAATCTTCCAGAATCATCTGGAATTTTCATTAATTATTGTGGAATGAAATGACTAGTCTATGATCTCTTGTACAGAATCCTTCTGAAAGTCTATAAAAAAATTAAAAAAGAAAGGAAAAAATATAATTCACATGAAAGACAGAAGTCATGAAAATCAGATTAGGAATACCAGGAGAAATGAACAAACTCAAGTATGAGATACTAGATTTCGGTCCCCTGCCATAATTTGTCACTGATATTGATAAAAATATATATGATTTAAGCTTTATTATTGACTAGAGAAAAACAGAGATAATGGAAATTTGAATATATTTGAACAAACCAGGAAAAGAAAAATTAAAAAAAATGTAACAACAAAAAAAGTAAACAAACATAACATTAAATTCATGAACAAACTTGAGTTTAGCATTTCAATGTATTGTGGGAAACATGATAAAAAAAACATGAATATAATGCAATCATTCATTGGCCGATACAAAGGAAAACTAATGCTAGCAATATTTAAATATTGTATAATTTAAATATATAGAAAATCAAACAGAATAACTGAAACATTGCGTAACTGATAATAGATTTCAGTAAAAAGAGGCCCAAGTCCATCCCGTTAACAGTAGACACTTTGCAGAGCTCAAGCCTGACCCAGATCCCCCCTCGATGAACTGCCTGAAAGCTTGGTCCCAGGGTAGGCCCAAGTCATCCCACCACCACCACCTGGGAACCCAGGTCTAACCAACTTCCATCTTGTGTCACTGCTACAGTCATTCCCATGGTATTCCCCATGTAGTAGACCCTACCTTGGGAGAATAGTCAGGGCCTAGAAGCGGCTTAATCTTGGACAGGCATCCCAAAGCCCGTGTAAGGCCCACTCTTTCAGTTGTATCTCTGACAGACGTTGCATCCATCTTGGGGAACCTCTAGTGCTATCTCCAGTTACTTCCTGCTAGTGCCACCACCACCTATAGTAGTAGCATCCATCCTGGGACACTGGCAGAGTGTGGAAGTCCAATGCCAAGGTGAGACACCGATAGCCTGCACAGATACTACAAGATTATAGGATAGAAACTGTAATACCTCAGATCCACACTGCAAGAAAAGAAATTACATAGACATAGAAAATCCAAGGGAGGAATGTGCTCCAAACAAACCAGGATACTACAATAACAGAACCAATGGACCGTGCAGTTGATGAAATGTCAGAGAAGGAGTTCAGAATATTCATAATTAAAATGATCTGTGAATTAAAGAATGACCTAAATGAGCAAATACAGACAAAAAATGATCACTCCAACAAAGAGATATGGGAGCAAATACAGGTAGCAAAAGATTACTTCAAGAAAGAGATAGAGACTCTAAAAAAATTTCAGAAATCCTTGAAATGAAGGAAACAATAAACCAAATAAAAAACTCAGTAGAAATCATCACCAACAGACTATATTACTTGGAAGACAGAACATCAGACAATAAAGACAAAGTATACAATCTGGAAAATAAAGTTGACCACAAGGTGAAGATGGTAAGAAACCATGAATAGAACATCCAGGAATTATGAGATAGCATCAAAAGACCAAGTCTAAGATTCATTGGGATAGAAGAAGGCACAGAGTTTCAAACCAAAGAAATACACAATCTCTTCAATGAGATAATGTCGGAAAACTTCTCAAACATGAAGAATGAATTGGAAAATTAAATATAAGAGACTTATAGGACACCAAATGTAAAATTTATAACAGATCTACAACAAGTCACATTATAATAAAAATGCCTAGCATACAGAAAAAAATGATAGAATCTTTAAGGCCACAAGATAGAAATCAGATCACATATAGGGGGAGACCAATTCATATCTCAGAAGTATTTTAAACCCAGACCCTCAAAGCCAGGAGATCCTGGAACAAAATACACCGGGCCCTGAAAGAAAATGGATGCCAACCAAAAATCTTATATCAAGCAAAATTAAGCTTTATATTTGTTAATGAAATAAAAATCTTGCATGACAAAGAAAAGTTAAAAGAATTTACACCTAGAAAGCCTGCACTACAGAGCATTTTTGGCAAAAAATTCTATGAAGAGGAATTGAAAAACAACGATGAAAAACAGCAAAGGGAGGTATTACACTAAAGGAAAAACTAGTCAAAGGAGAAACCAAGTCAAGTTAAATACCAAAAATGGCTGGGAATGCAAATCATGTCTCAATAATAACCCTAAAATTTAATGCCTAAATTCACCAACCAAAAGACCTAGACTGGCAGATTGGATTCAAAAAAAGACTCAATAATATGCTGCTTTCAAGAAACTCATCTCATAGAGAAAGACATCCACAGACTAAAGGTAAAAGTTTGGGAAAACTCATACCACTCACATGGACTGTGAAAGCAAGCAGGGGTTTCCATCCTCATAAAAAAAAGTAGACTTCAAGCTAAAGATAATCAAAAGGGATAACAATATATATTTCATACTGCTTAAGAGAACCATTAATTAACAAGACATAACAATAATAAATGGAGCATCTACATTCACCAAACAAACTCTTCTCAAGTTCAAGAGTCAAATAGGCCAAAACACAATAATTCTGGATGACTTTAACACACCTCTTTCACTTCTGGATAGATCTTCCGAACAAAAGTTGAACAAAGAAACTATAGAACTCAATAATACAATCAATAACTTACACTTAACTGAAATATATAGAATATTTCATCCTTCAATGAGAGAATACACTTTTTTTCTCAGTAGCACATGGATCCTTCCGTGAAATAGACTATATACTATATTACAAAGCAACTCTTAGGAAATACAAAAACGTAGAGATACTGTCCTGCATTCTATCAGATTCTATCAGATCATAATGGAATAAAATTACAAATCAATGAAAAATAAAAAATAAAAGCTACTCCAACACCTGGAGACTAAATAATATGCCACTAAAAGAAAAATGGATTGCAAAAGAGATCAAGAAAGAGATTAAAAAATTCTTAAAGATGAATGAGAACACAAATATAACATATTGAAATCTCTGGAACACTATGAAGGCATTATTGGGAGGAAAGTTAACTGCATGGAGTTCATTCCTTAAAAGAAGAAAAGGACAACAAATAAATGACTTGACATTACATCTCAAAGCCCTAGAAAAAGAAGAACAAGTCAACATCAAAAGCAGTAGAAGACCGAAAATAATTAAAATGAGAACTGAAATAAATGAAATTGAAACAAAAGAAACAATTTAAAAATTGACAAAACAAAAAGGTTGTTCTTTGAAAAAACAAATAAAATTGGCAAACCCTTATCCATGCAAATGAAGAGAAGGAGAGAGAAAACTCAAATTACTAAAATAGGTGATGAAAAAGGAAATATCACAACAGACACTACAGAAATACAGGAGATAATTAGAGCTTATTTTGAAAATTTGTACTCCAATACAATAGAAAATATTGAAGGCATCAAACAATTTCTAGAGTCATATGATTTACGCAAATTGAATCAGGATGACATACATAATTTAAACAGATCAATTTCAAGTGATGAAATAGAAGGCACCATCAGAAAACTATCAAATAAAAGCGCAGGACCAGATGCATACACAGCTGAGTGCTACAAGCCCATTAAAGAAGAACTAATACCAATAATCTTCAATTTATTTCAGGAAATAGAAAAAGAGGGAGCTCTTCCAAACTCATTCTATGAGACTAATTAACCTTGATTACAAAATGGGGCAAAGACACATCAAAGAAAGAAAACTTCAGACCAATATCTCTAATGAACATAGATGCAAAAAATTCTCAATAAAATTCTGGAAAATCACATACAAAAACATATCAAAAAATAGTGCACCACAATCAAGTGAATGCAAGGATGATTCAACATACAGAAATTAATAAATATAATTTATCACATCAATGGACATAAAGATAAGAATCATATGATCATCTTAATAGATGCAGAAAAAGCATTTGAAAAAATATAGCACTCCTTCATGTTCTAGAAAAACTAGGGATATCAGGAATATAGCTCAACATTGTAAAGGCTATCTATGCTAACATCATCCAGGCCAACAGCATTTTAAATGGAGAATAATTGAAATTATTCCCTCTGAAAACTGGAACAAGACAGGGATGCCCTCTTTCACCACTTCTATTTAAACATAGTTCTTGAAAGACTGGCCAGAGCAATTAGACAGACAAAATAAATTAAAGGGATACATATAGGAAAATAAGAACTCAAATTAGCACTATTTGTTGAGGATATGATATATCTATACCTAGAAGACACAAAAAAATCCACCAGAAAACTTCCAGAACTAGTAAATGAATTCAACAAAGTAACAGGATACAAAATCAATGCCCATAAATCAAAGGCATGTCTGTATATCAGTGACAAATCCTCTGAAAGGGAAATGAGGAAAACTACCCCCTTTACAATAGCTTCAAAAAATAAAATAAAATAAAATACTGAGGAATCAACTTAACAAAAGAGGCGAAAGACCTCTACAACGAAAACTAAAGAACACTAAAGAAATAAATTAAAGAAGAATATAGAAGATGGAAAACTCTACCTTATTCTTCAATAGTAGTTAATATTGTCAAAATAACCATACTATCAAAAGCACTATACAGATTCAATGCAATTCCAATCAAAATCCCAATGACATTTCTCATAGAAATAGAAAAAGCAGTCATGAAATTCACTTGGAAAATCAAAGACCCAGAATAGCCAAAGCAATCCTTAGCAAAAAGACTGAAGATGGTGGCATCAATATACCAGATCTTAAATGATATTACAGAGCAATGGTAACAAAAACAACATCCTATTGGCACCAAAACAGACTTGTAGACCAACAGTACAGAATGGAGACACAGAGACAAATGCATTTAAATACAGGTATCTTGGACAAAAACATACATCAAGAAAAAATAGCTTCTTCAATAAATCCTACTGGGAAAATTTGAAATCTATATGCAACAAAATAAAATTAAACCCTGATCTCTCACTATGCACAAATCTCAACTCAAAGTGGATCAAGAACCTAGGAATTAAACCAGAGACACTGTGTCCATTATAAGAAAAAGTAGGCCCAAATCACTATTATGTTGGATTAGGCCTCAACTTCCTTAATAAGACTCCTATGGTACAAGAATTAATATCAAGAATCAATGAATAGGATGAATTCAAACTTAAAAGCTTCTTCACAGCAAAAGAACCAATCAGTGAGGTGAATAAAGAGCCTACAATTTGGGAATCAATTTTTACCACACACACATACCAGATAGATCACTAATTTCTAGGATATATAAAGAACTCAAAAATCTTAACACCAAAAAAAAATTAATAAATGGGACAAGGAATTGAACTGACACATCTCAGAAGATGATATATAATCAATCAATGAATATATGAAAAAATGTTCAACATCTCTAGCAATTAGAGAAATGCAAACCAAAACTACTTTAAGATTTCATCTCACTCCAGTCAGAATGGCGGAGCTATTAAGAATACAAACAACAATAATTGTTGGTGAAGATGTGGGGAAAAAGGCACACTCATACATTGCTGGTGGAATTGCAAATTGATGCAGATGATATGAAAAGCAGTATGGAGATTCCTTGGAAACCTGGGAATGAAATCATCTTTTGATTCAACCATCCCACTCCTTGGTCTACACCCAAAGGACTTAAAAATAGCATACCACAGAGACATAGACATATCAATGTGTATAGCAACACAATTCACAATAGCTAAAGTGTGGAACCAACTCAGATGCCCTTCAGTAGATGAATAGATAAAGAAAGTGTGGTATATGTACACAATGGAATATTATTCAGCATTAAAAGAGAATAAAATCATGGCATTTGCAGGTAAATGGATGGAGTTGGAGAATATAATGCTAAGTGAAGTTAGCTAATCCCAAGAAATCAATTGCCAAATGTTTTCTCACATTTAAGGAAATAAAATTATGGATATTTTCAAAGTTAAAAAATGTGAATTAATGAAAAATACATCAGGTTTCTTCAAGTAAAAATGTAATTTTGAAAAAAAAATATAAGATTTATCCCTTAATTTAACCATTGATTTATTTTTCCCAAACCCACCACTTTTCTTGATGTTTCCACATCTGCTTGAAGAGATAAATAGGGAAATAATTAAACCTTTGTGTCTAAGTTTATCTGAGAGAATCATGGAAAAATGGCCAGGTAAACTTGGAAATGGTGAAACAAGTTCGTGAGGATTTAAAACAGTATTAAATGTACAAACGGATCCAGAATAAACAGTCAAAAATGAACCAGCTGTCCTAAATCTCAACCACTCCCAGAGTTTTATTTGTTGAATCTCAGTTCCATTTTGATTAGAACCTCATACACTCCTGTTTTAGGTTCTGATATGTTCTATACCTTTTTCCCCTGCATTAGGCTGACCCTAATTGTTGTCTTCTTGGAATTGTTCCAGTTTTCTGTTTTAATGAAGTTTTCACAAATTTAGGTTTTTCCCATTATAGTTTTTAATTAAACTTTTTATTTTAAGACAGTTTTAGATGCAATTGTAAGAAAAAACATGAAAATCCATTCCTTACATTCTACACTCAGTTTTCCCAGTAGTAGTTTCTTTCAATAATATATTACAACCTAGATGTTAATATTGATAAGGTTAAGATACAGAACTTTCCATCACAAAGATCCCTCTAGCTTCTTCTTCAGAGCCACAAATACTTCCTTTCAATTTTTACCCTCTTTTTAAACCCAGAAAACAACCAATTCCTCCCACCTTTCTATAATTTTGTCATTTGAAGAATCTTACATTATCTTAGGTAACATAGTTTATATCCTCCTTTTTTCTATCATGCAGCATGATTCTCTGAAGGGTCACTCTGGTTTTTATGTGTGCCAATAATGTGTGTGTTATTTTTTTAATTTCTTAATCATATTACACAGTGTCAATGTTAAACAGTTTGTTTAACCTTTAACTTGTTTAGTGACAATTTGATTATTTCTATATGGGGGTCTGTACAATGGCACACTGTGAGTAGATTTTTATATGAACATACATCTTCATTTCTCTGGGAAAAATGCCCAAGAGCACAATTGTTGTATCAGTGAGTTATATGGTAGTTGCATGATTTCTTTTTTTTTTTCGTGAATTTCTAAACGGTTCAATGTGTTTGTATCTAGTATAATCCAGTATCTCTGCATGTTCACCAATATACGATGCATCCACTATTTAAAAATATGTTGCCACATTGATTCATGCATATTAATATCATTATGGTTTTATTTTTTAAATATTTTTATTAATGCACTATAATAATATATAATAGTGGACTTTATTGTTACTTATTTGTACATGCCCATAACAATTATTTGATCAATTGCATTTCTCAATATTGATCCTTTTCGTTTCTTCCTCCCTATCCCTGGTCTCATCTCTCAACTCCATTTGACTCCCTTCTATATTCATGTTATCCCCAGTAGTACAGTAGTACCCAGGACTGAACTCAGGGTCTCCTGCATCCTAGGCAAGTACTCTACCATTGAGTTATATCCCCAGCCTAATTAGGGTTTTAATTTGAATTTCCCTAAAATCCAAAAATGTACAGCATGTTTGTGTTTATTTGCCATTTGCTTATTTTATCAAAGTCTGTTAATATATTCTATCCATTGTCTTTTTTGCTCTTTCTACATTTTTTATTGGTGGATTATAGTTGTATATAATGTTGGGATTATTTGTGACATATCCATACACGCACATATATAACAATATAATTTGGCCAATCTCACTTCTAGCACTTCCCCCTCTCTCCCACCTCTCAACACTGGCACCTTTCCCCTACTGACCTCCCTTTTTATTTTCCTAAGTTCACCCATCACTAACTTGTCCTCACTACTTCCAAATATGAGAGAAAACACAGGACCTTTGACTTTCTGAGTCTGACTTATTTTGCTTAACATAATGGTCTCAAATCCTACTAATTTTCCTGAAAATTACATGACTTCATTTCTCTTTGTGGCTGAATAAAATTCCATTGTGTATATAAGCTATATTTTCTTTATTCATTCATCAGTTGATGGACACCTAGGCTGGTTTTATTGTTTGGCTACTGGGAATTGTGCTGCTATAAACATGGGTATGCCTGTATCTCTAAAGTATGATGACTTTAATTCTTTGGGATTTTATACATTTTTCTATTGAATTGTTTTCTTTTTAATGAATTTCAACAGTTTTTTACATATTTTAGATACTAGTCCTTTATCTGAAATGTGGTTTTCAAATGTTACATCACAGTTTGTAGCTGGGCTTTTTATCCTAACATACTAAAAATGTTTCCATGTAGGAAAAAAATGTATTTTTTATTTTCATAGGTTATGATTTTGGTGTTAAGTCTAAGAACTCTTTAAAGATTTTCTTCTATGTAATTTTCCAAAATTAATTTTAATATATAAATCCATGATCCATTTTCATATTATTTTTGTATAGGGTAAGAGACAAGGATTAATTTTCAATCTATAGAGAATCTACTAGATTATCATGTGTTGAAAAAAAATAGGCATATGTCTGTTGTTCTGTTTTGGGGTATGTGCACTATGCCATTGATCTCTACATCTACCCCACTGTCAATACCACAGTATCTTGGCTAATGGACTATAAAGTCTTGTACTTAAGTGGAGAGATTTCTGACACTTTTTTCTTTCTTTCCCAAATTACTTTAGCTAATTAGCTTTTGTGCCTTTCCATATTTTGTAATAATATCTTCTACATATACACAAAAACAAATCTTGTTATTGTTGGGAGACTATATTTGTATTAATATCCTACCTTGAGTACTCCAAATCATAAGCACATTATATCTCTTCATTTATTTACTTTTCTCACCTCATTTTACAGTATTGAACCTTTAACCTTATGCTGAATATAATTGGTAAGAGAATACGTCCTTACCTTTTTCTCGATGTAAAGGGGAAAGCATTTCAGTCTTTCATCAAGTAAGATAGCTGTAGGGTTTTGATATATGATCCTAAGCAAATTTCCTTCTATTCCTGGCTTTTCTGTGAGTTTTTTTTTTTATCATGAATGGGTGTTAAATTTTTTTCAGATTAATAGGGTTTGATATAACCACTTAGATTTTATTTTTTAAAGACTAATACAGTGAGTTATATTGATTGATTTTCAAATATTGAATAAGCCTCATATAATTTGTTTATATATTGCTGAATTATACTTAGTAACATAGTTAGGAAAGTTTGCATCCGTATTCATGGGAATTATTGGTTTTATATAGTTTTATATCCTCTAAGGATATAAGGTTTTTCTGTTTTTGTTATGAAGGCAGATTCATAAATTGAACTGGGCATCATTTCTTCATTTTATATTTTCTGGAAAAAAAATGAGTAGAATTAGCGTTAATTCTGTTAATTCAGTGAAAACATGGATCTGTTTATTTCTCTTTTTAGAGTTTTAAGATTATAAATTCAATGACCTTAATACTTAGAAGATAATTCAAATTATTTCCTATTATATAATTTATGATAGCTAATGTTTTTTGAGATATTGATCTATTTTTGAGATATTGATCTATTTTGATCTATGTTGCTACTAAATTTTTGTATGTAGAGTTTTCTGTACTATTCTCTTATTATCCCTCAGATATCTACAACATGTGTGGAAATGTCCTTTGCTTCATTCCTAAGATTTATAACATTTTTTTTTCTTTTTCATGGATCTCATTATAGCTTTGTGAACTGTTTAGATCTTTTCATTGAAACAGTTCTTCATTTCATTGATTTTGTTTTTGAGTATTTTTCTTTCATTGCCATAAATTTCTTTTGCTATTTATTTTCTCTTTTGCTTTGAGTTTATTTTGTTCTTTTTACTAGGTTCTTAAAATGGGAATTCAGAGTACTAATTCAAGACTTCTCTTTTCCTAATGTGTGTGCCTACTTGTGATAAAATTTCTTTCAATCTTGCTTTGATTGCATTGTAACTGGAGAAGAGATCCTGGGTGATTTAAATTCTTTTGAATTTGTTTAGGTTTGTTTTGTGGTTGAACTGGGCATCATTTCTTAGTCTATCTAGCCCATGGTCCTTGAACACTTGAAATCATGAGCATTGGTGTTGAATGGGATGTTGTATAAATGTCATCAAATCCTTTATTCTGGTGATGTTTTTGAGTTATTTTATGTACCACTGATTCTCTAATTGGTTTAATGACTGGTGCGGAGGAATGTCAGCCTCTACAGCAATAGTTGTGGGTTTATCTATTTCTCAGTTCTCACTTATTTTGTTGGTGTTTTCAGGTTTTCAGTTTCCCCAGCGCTAAATTATAAGTTAATAAAGTAAAATGAATACAAGGAATCCACCATCTTGTTGTTCCACAGATCGTAAAGTCCATGGCACATTTTCTTTATTTTCCCTACCTTTCAGAATCATCTTGTGTTTGTTCTCTATATTGTATCAAGGGTTTTGGGCTACACTTAGTGAGAGGAAATAGAAAAAAGTACATGAGCTCCATCTTCTTAGAAGAGAAAATATTTCTGTTTTCTATTTTTCACTTTCCATCTTTGGGGTGAAACAATCTCATAAAAATTAGTTACCTGTCCTGTCATCTGCAACGACATGCAAGGAACCAGAGATCCTTATATTAAGCAAAATATTCCAAGCACAGAAAGACAAATACTGCATAATCTCATTTATATGTACAGCCTAAGAAAATTGTTCTCACAGAAGTTGAGAATAGGAAGGTGGTCACCTGAGGCACAGGAGACGAAGAGAAATGAGGGATAAGGAAAAGTTGGCCAATAGTACTAAGGTACAGTTAGATGGGAGTAAGAAATTTTGGTGTGATATTTTACAGCAGGATGACTAAATAGAACAGTGAGATACTACATGTTTCTAAAATCTGAAAGAAGTTATTTTAATTATCTTTTTTTTTTTTTACCTTGAGGGAATGATAAATTAGGAGACAGATATGTTTCCCTGATTTAAATATTCTCACAACATATACATATATTGAAACATCATATTACCCCAATAATATGAGTAATTTTGGTGATTTTATGCATCAATTAGAATAAATTTAATTTAAAAATATTTACCTGTCATTAAGATGCTCTTTCTCATCTTCTGTGCAAATAAGAATTATACGAAAACTTTAAAAATTACTAATATCTTAATAATATCCATAATATCCTGACATAAAAGTTTTAGTTTCCCTGGACATGGGGATCTTTAAATGTTTTCACTATAATTCAAATGCAAAGGAAAGGTTGAAGAACAGTTTTAAATAATTTTTGAAGGAACAATTAGTTATCCTGATATAATCCATTCTTTTGATCCACCTACCTCATTCACCCATTTCTGTAAGATTTTTAAGTTAAAAAAACCTGAATTATCAGACTGTCACCACCCAGCCTGGGCCCTTGATAGGCAGATGAGTTAATATTGGTGTTTCTACATCATCCCCTTTTTTCCTAATTGGAATAAAAATACTTAAATAAAAATCACACATAACCCCTGGTTATAATATGATATTAAGTTTAGTTACTAGTTTTTTTCTAACAATATTTCTCCAAATTTATTTAATTTTTGGAACTGAATAAATAAATATTGTAGAAAATATGGAATATTTAATATCTCAGTTAAATTAAAAATTTAAGTTTCCATCATCTCTACTTTTTACAAACTACTCCATGGCCAAATATTCATTCCTCTTTACATTCCAAAGTCTTTGTTGCCCAAAGGTCTCTTGAAGTTAAAATGTTAACAGAAAGACTTTGATCCTATAAGCAGAGGAGAATGTCATAAAAATGCAATGCTCTTTGCTTCTGAGCACTGACATATGTAATATAAATCAGTGGTATCATTTCTACTGTGCTGTGTTTTGGCCATTTGGGCTCTTATTTTGCATAGTGAATAGTGAATAACTTCTTTTTTTAAAGTGGATGCCTGCGTCTGTGTACCTAGAAGATACTGTTCTCTTCCTCTGCAGATGAAGAACAATCACTTCTAAAATTTATAATTCCAGATACTATGTAAATTAAAGTAATATCAGCAATATAATAGACATACTTTGAAATTTTATTTACTTAGAAAGAAATAGAAATCAGTATTTCTTTCATTAAAATCCCATCTCTTACCTCTGCCCCTGGGAGTCATTCAGAGACCTACTATCCCAGGAGAATTGGCATTTTCAACATGTGGCTCCCACAGCTTCCCTTCACCAGAAGTGGGATAGGATGAAGGAAGGGGTAAATGTTATACTAGAAATTGCATTCAGTTGGGAGAGAGCTTTGCATTTGTATGCTTATATTCCATTGCTTTTGAATTCTAATTACATGCTCACACCTAAATGAATGAAATGTACTTAACATCTAATCAGTTTCTACCTTTCCTGATCATGTTGTATGTACTGATTTCATATTTATAGAATCCATTCAATTTACATTTTATAGATGAGAAATCTGAGGTTTTGAAAGTCAAGCTGATACTCAAGGCTGACAAATCTAAGGCAGGTAGAAATACAAGCCTAAGAGTTTGTAATTCTAAAACTTACACTATTTCATGTGTACAATGAAATTCCAAGTATGAACACATTAGTTAAAAAAAAGTGAGTCAAAGAAACTTGCTTTTATAATTTCTAATTCACTAAAAAGTAGTTCTTGTATTTTGTTTTGTTGTTATATAATAGTAAATCCTGAGGTTGTTTTCAAAGCAATACTTTAATTCAATAAAATAAATGATTTTTTTCTGCTTAAGAAACAAAAATATTGGTTAAGTACAGATTTATTCAACATTCAAAACTCTGTTGAAGTCATATAAAGTTTTTCTGCCTATTAAAATATTTGGTTGCCTTTACTCAATCCATGTAATTTAAAGTAAGATATTTTAACCAACCAGCACATTTCAGTCCTAAGCAAAAAGGAAAATACACTAACAGTGAAATCACATGGATTTCATTGGTTAACATAAAGTCTGATTCTGAGGTTAATATTTTAGTTGTCATAACTCTTAGTCTACATTTGAATACTTAGAAATAAGAATGAGCTTAACAATATGGCTCATGTTCTTATTATTAAGCAACAGCTCAGTCATTTGTGAAAATTTATATGTGAAAATAGAATTGGTTATTCACTATGCTCACAATTTAGCAAGAGAAATTTATATTGAACACTTATTTGTGAAGATAATAACTTCATGCAAGAAAATGTGCAATATACTATACAAGGTGGTGGAGAAACAGTTTTGTGTTCTGTGATATACAGATGGCAAGCATTTGAGAGTGAGAAAATACTCTTTCTCCCTGAACAATCCTATAAAATATTCCAACAATCTTATGAAATAAGCCATCTAGTGAATCTTGCAGAAGGCATATGAGTACTGATTGCAAAGATCATGAACATAAACTAAAAATCATTGTGTGATCAAATTGTTTCTTTCTTTAATCTTTTTTTTTTATAGATTTCATGTCCCATTGCAATGCCTTTTAGTTGAATCAATCAATTTTACTCGGAGTTAAAAAATTGAGCTGTAGTATCTTGACATTGAGAGACAGAGGAAGAGAGAGGCAGATACACTGGTAGAAAAAATATAATATATGTTAATAAAAAAGTGTATTTCCCTAGTGTTCTAGATAGAAACTTGTGTTAAGTCGGGATGTTCCAGTTTTTCCTAGAAAATAAAATTACACAATCTGAAAATGTGGTGATTCTTTCAGAATTCTATTTTCCGTGAGAATCCTTACATCATATCTACTCTATAATTAAAAAGATTTATTGTATATTTAAATTGCCTAATATGAAATTCCATAATAATCTTTTATAAAATCATTCTCCTTCACATATACATGGTATATATTTAGGTTGAGATCAGTGTATAAGCCTGACTAGGTAAAACTTTACTAACTTTTACCATAACCCAAAACTAAACTTATATCATGGGAGAACAAATCCAACTTCTTATTTTTTGTTCTTACATTTTTTCTTGTATTAGTGCATTATAATAAATGATTAAGTTCATTTTGACAAAAATAATACATGCATGGGATTTCATTTACTCCATTGCCATCACTGGTGGCCCCCTTTTCCTCCCCTTTTCTCTCCTATTCCACTTTCTTTACTCTTTTAAAAACATTAAAATTTAAAATACAGATGGCCCCTAATTTATGATGTTTCAACTTGATTTTTCAACTTTGCAATGTTACAAAAGTTGTACAAATTCAGTAGAAGGTATACTTTGATTTTTGAATTTTAGTCTTCTCCTGGGCTAGCAACATGCCATGTGATAGTCTGGAGATGCTGGGTGGTGGCAATAAATTGCAGTTCCCAGTTCTTCATGCAATCATGCAGGCAAGCAAGCGGTACTCTACAGTGTATTACCAGCACTTTTTGGGAAATTTGTTTTAAGTTTTCACATCTAATAATGTCTTTGAAATTGCATAAGATATTCAATACTTTTTCACTCAATAGATTTTTTTAGGTGATTTTGCCCAACTACAGGCTAATGGAAGTGTTCTGAGCATATTTAGTAGACTAAGCTAAACTATGATCTTCAGTAGGTTAGGTGTATTAAGTACATTTTTGATTCTACCATATGATAGAATTTTGATAAACCTAATGGGTTTATCAAAATGTAACATCATTGTAAAAGGAATATCTGTATTTATTTTAAAATGCAGCCACTTAGGAAAACAGTTTGTTTGTTTCTTATAAAATGAAATATAATCTTAGCATATGGTACAGCAATTGTTCTCTTTGGTGTCTACCCAAAGGAATTGAAAGCTATGTTCATACCCCACACACGGATGTTTATAATGGCTTAATTCATAATTGCCAAAAATTGGAAGCAATCAAGATAGTCATAAGGAGGTAAGTATATAAATAAACTATGGTAATCCACCTAATATATTATTATTCATCATTAAAAGAAATTAAACATCAAACTTTGAAAATATAAAAAGGAAAAAGTACATGCATATTACGGAGCAAAAGAAGCAAATATGAAAGTTTTTAATAGGATTAGAACTCCATGATATTCTGAAAATTACAAAAATAAAGAGATATTAAAAGATGATGGTTTTGAGGGGTTGGGGAGAGGAAAGGGGATGAGTAGAATACAGAGGACTTCTAGAGCAATAAAGTCCTGTACTATAATGGTGAAAAAAAAATGTCTTTATACATCAGTCTAAACTCATAGATTCTACAAAACCAAGAGTGGACCCTAATGTAAATTGTATTCTTTGAGTGATAATGATGTGTCAATGTGTTTTACTCACTCTGTTGGGGAATGTGGAAAAAATAAAAACAAAAAAAAAAACGAAGTTGAGTATAAGTCCACTACTTTCTTTACCTGGATTTATGTTTTGCTTGCAGATGAAGTCTCATAGGAAACAATTGAAGAAAGACATAGAAAATGTCTTATTACTACATAGACAAGCTTGCTTATTATTGTCATCCGATATTCTCTTATTACTAAACCATGAGATTATCATGCCCCAAGGCATATTTTAACTTTTTTAAGTGAGATAAGTCAAAGACTTAAATATTGTGTATAGTAAAAGCATATATAGCTTCTCTAAAATTGCAAAATGGCCTTACAAATTAAAATGTTTCAATAATTTATTTTGGAAATGGAGCTCTATTATATTTATAGACTTGTTATCCAGCTGTATTTAATAATCTTCCCAGAACACCAGGATGTTTGATTATTTTTAATGGTCCTATTAGTAAATAAAAATAAAATGATGATCAATTAAGTTAGTCATTACCATTAAATTGGTTTAGGTTTGCAGATACAATGTCTCCAAATGAATAAAATGAATATTACTTGCCTCTATTTACGTATCTGGTAAAAGAATTAATTTTATGCAGAAATTATTTTAAACTCCATAACAGAAGAATATTATTTGCACTATTGTATTTACTCGGGTATTTGAAAATATTATTCACTTAATCAAATTAACAAGATTTAAGGTATTCGGAAAAATGTATCAGAAATGTCAATGAAATTTAAAAAATATATTGCTAAAATAAAAATATGAAATAGCTATGAAACATTGATCATTATAAACCCATTAAAATAATCAAAGATTAGTCCAAATAATAGAATGTGTGCTAATAATTTACCATTGAAAGTAATTGAATAGGCTAAAAGCATTCAATCTCAATTTTCATTCTCATCACACTTAGGAAAAAAAATGAAAACATCGATGCATTAAAATATATAATATCACTTTATCATTTGTACAAAAAGTCCAAGCAATGGTTTAGGGAAATATGTTCGCTATCTCAAGTTCACTCTATTGTTCACCTTCTCATCTTTTTGACCAAATATCTGTCAGTAACAAATTGGAGAAGGAAAAAATTGGGAGGGCTCATGGTTTCAGAGGTTTTTGTCCATAGTTGGCTGACTCCATTTCTCTGGACCTGAGGTGAGGCAGAGATCATGGCAGATGAACATATTGGAGGAAAGGTGCTTACTCCACTCATGCAGTCAGGAAGCAGAGCAAGAGAGAGGAGCCAGGAACACTCATAACTTTACAACTCGGCTAATCCATTCTTTTCACCTTTGAACTTTGCTACATTACTTAACATATGAGCTTTTAAAAGAATATTAAAGATACCAAACATAATATGGACACGTAAACATTACTTTAGTTGTTCTTCTTAACTTTGTATAATTTAAACCCTCCTTGCAACATTCATTTTATATTTCTAACTTGCTTAACTTTCTGAGATGTGAGTGGGTAATAATTTCCATTTTAACTGACTTTAAAAGAATAACAGCTGGGTGCTGTGGTGCATGCCTATAATCCCAGCCACATGAGAGGCTGAGGAAGGAGGATCACAAGTTCAAACCCAGCCTCAGCAGTTTAGGGAGCTCATAAACAACTTAGACTCTGTCTCAAAATAAACATAAAGTGGGCTGGGGATGTGGATCATGATTAAGTGCCCCTGGGTTCAATCTTTGATATAAAAGGGAGGAGGAGGAGGAGGAGGAGAGGAGGAGGAGGAGGAGGAGGAGACTGAAATTGTTTACTATAAAAATTACCTAGAGAAGGTCTCAAAAGCAGAAGCAAAGTGAAAATAAGATATTTTTTTAAAATAGGTAAACCAACAACAACAACAACAACAGCAAACCTTGAAGGGATATTATGTTGTATAATACGTTTCTTTTAAATTTAATTTATTTCATACTTCCACAAAGAATGGGTGTATGCTTGAGCTGGCAATTGCTATTCCTGTAAGTATAAATAAGCGTATAGAACATTTATAACCTAAAGCCATATATTAATGAATATAATTTTAATATAATTCTTAAAAAGAACTGAATAACCAAACTTCTAATCATAACCACAAGAAAACAACATCATCATTAATATGACTCCATGGTAAGTGTAGTAATTATGCACATCAGATACTGTGACAAAAGACATATCTGCATTTTATTCTAAGCAAGTTTATTAATTTATAGGAATAGCAAGTAATAACCAAGTCTCCTAGATAGATAAACTTTTACAAAAGCCCAATGTGACAAGAATAACTGATATGTCAAACAAAAATATTGCCCACTATGCCATCATTTAATCTATTCAATGTTTGTGTCCTTACTATTTTCTTTTTTAGAATATTGTAAATTTTTTTGACTGACACATTGTAATTGTAAACATTTATGAGCAAAATGTGATATTTCTGTGTATGATGATCAGCTCAAGGCTTTGGCTAATGTATCACTTCATTTTTATCATTGATTTGTATTGGAAACATCCAAAATCCTCTCTGCTAGTTATTCTAAAATATTTAATTACTTTTTGCCAACTGAGTTATGGTTCTGTGCAGTAGAGCAATAGAAAGTTATGTTTCCTTTCCAGCTGCACCTGCCTCTCCCCTCTAATGATCCTATCTCCAATCACCCTCCCTCAGCCTTCTCCAAGCTCTGGTATGAAGTGTACTATTATTCTCTACTTCTTTAAGGTTAATTTTGGTTTCACACATATGTGATGTATGTAACGTTTGTTTTTCTGTGCTTGACTTATTTCACTTAGCATAATGCCCCTCAACTCCATCCACATTCTTGCAAATGACAGAATTTCCTTCATTTTAAGTCTGAATAATATTCCATCCTATTTACACATTTTCTTTATCCATTTTTTGCCAATGGACATCTAGGTTGACCCATATATTGGCTATTATATTAGTGCTGCCATAAATGTGCAAGGACAGATAGTTCTGACATACCGATTTCAATTTCCTTGAATATATACCCAGTAGTGAGATTGCTGGTACTTATGGTAGCTCTATTTTAGTTTAGTGAGGAATATCCATATTTTTTCCATAATGGTTGTTAATTTACATCTCCTCCAACAGTATGTGAGACTTCCCCTTTCTCACATCCTCACCATCATTTGTTTGTTTTTTTGTCTCTTTGATCATAGCCAATCAGATGATAGCTCATTTATGATTTTCATTTACCTGATGATAATTTCTACATATTTTTGATTGCCATTTGTATATCCTCTTTTGAGAAATGTCTGTTCAGATCATTTATTCATTATTTTTAATCAGATTATTTGGATATTTGGTATGGTTTGGTTTTGCTATAGAGTTGCTTGAGTTCCTTATATATCCTACAAATTAATCATTTGTTGAACGAATATTTTGCAAATTTTTCCCTGATTCTACCAGTTGCCTTTTTGTCTTCCTGATTGTTTCCTTTACTTTTGTTTATTCCAACATTTTGTCAATAAATCAAAATACGTGACATACTTTACTTTTACAGAAGATGAGGTTTATTTACCTAACAGTTTGGTAGGATAAATCCAAGCAGCATAGCACAAGCATAGCAAGGTCAAACCCTTAGCTATATCACATGACAGCACAGAGAACAATGGCAGGAGTGCTAGTGGGAGTGAGTGGTAATATCTCAAGACAGGAAGGAGAGGGAAAGAAATAGATAAGGTCATATTTGCTCCTTATGTGCCAACTATCTTGCAAGAGCTACTGAGGGTGCACATAATAATTGCTAATGCACACAATAATTGTTAAAAGTGTCACCTGAAAAATACCTCATATCCCCAATGACCAGGCTCTAACTAGGATATACCCTTTAAGGATTCCACCATAACTAAACAGCACTACTTTGGAAACTGTTTTAGTTAGCTTTGTCACTGCTGTGACTAAAAGATCTGACCAAAACAATTTTAAAGGGGGAAAAATTTATTTAAGAGCTTACAGTTTCAAGGTCTTAGTCCATAGAAGGCCAGCTCCATTCTTTGGGTTTTAAGGTGAGGTAAAGCATCATGGTGGAAAAACATGGCAGAGGGAAGCAGCTCACATGGTGATAAGAAGCAGAGAGAGAGAGGTCTCCACTCTCTAGATACAAATACATACCCCAAAGCCATGCTCCAATTCCCGTCTCCTCTAGGTATACCCTACTACTTCAGTTATCACTGAGTTAATCCCTATCAGGGAATTAGTTCATTGATTGGAAAGAGACCCTTACAATCCAACCATTTCTCCTCTGAACCTTGCATTGTCTTATACATGAGCTTTCGGGGGACACCTCACATCCAAACCATAACAGGAACCATATGGTTAATCACAATGGACCCTTAAGAGCATTCAAACCATATCCAAACCACTTGCCATTTTTTCTTTCTTTCTTTTCTTTTTTTTTTGCTTGTATTGCCTGTGCTTTTGGTGTTTCAAATTATCTTTTTCTAGATCAATATCCCAAAGCACGTCCCCTATGTTTTCTGCTAATAATTTCTTAAGTATTGTATTTAACAGTTAAGTCTTCGAGTCTCTTGGGATGTTTTTTATAACTGATGAGAGAGTGTCTGATGTCTTTCCTCAGAATATGGATATCTAGTTTTTCTAGCAATATTTGTTAAAAAATGTTTATTAATCAATATATTGTCTTATTGCCTTTGTTCAAAATCAGTTGGCTATAATTATAAGTTTATTTCTGGGTTCTTTTATCAATCCATTAGTGTGTGTATGTGTGTTTTCCAGTACCATGTTACTTTGCTTAATATTGATTTGTATCAAAAAACTCAGATTTTGTAATGATTCTTTGTTCTTTAGGCCCTGATTGTTTTAGCTATTTTGGGTCTTTTTTGATTCCATACAAAGTTTAGGTGAAAGTTCTCCACTTGCTTTTTTCTATTTCTGTAATGAAAGTCATTAGTACTTTGCTAAGAATTGAATCAAATCAGTAGATTTCTATGGACAGTATAGACATTTTAACAATATCGATTCTTCCAGCACATGAACATGAGATATCTTAACATTGTTTAATGTCCTCTATAGTTACTTTTCTAAGTGCTTTGCAATTTTCATTGTAGAGATCTGTCAACTCTTTTGTTAAACTTATTTGTAGATAGTTTACTTTTTGGGAAATACTCCTTTTATGCTTACTCTCTCAACTATTTTGTCATCGGTATGTAAAAGACTACTGTTTTTTTGTGTTGATTCTGTAACCTTCCTGAATTTATCAGTTTTTTGGTATTTATTGGTATCTTTAGGATTTTCTACATAAAAAAAAATTATATAATCTGAGAAATGGGACAATTTGAACTCTTTTTATCCTCTTTGGATGCACTTCTTGTTGTTTTTTATTCTTTTCTTGTGTTTCAGTTGTTCAGTATATTGATAAGCTTTCTCTTTCTCATATGTGTAATCTGTTCTACTAGTGAGTTGTGTACTTTTGTGTGTTCTCATGATGGTTATGATTCTCTTTTTGCTTCAAGTGTATGACTTCCTTAAGCATTTCTTGTGGGGCAAGTCTGGTAGCAATAAATTCAGTTTTTGATTGTTTTCAAATAAACTACTTCTTGATTTCTGAAGAATGCTTTTGTGAGTATAGTATTTGTTGGCAATTTTCTTTCAGGACTTTGAATAAAAAAAATCCCTTTCTTTTTTGCCTATAAGGTTTCAGCAGAGAAATCTGCTTTAGTCCAATGGGCATTCCTTTATGTGACTTGATGATTTTCTCTTGCATTTCTATGAAATTCTTTCTTTGCCTGTGCTTTTGACAGTTTGAATATAATATACTGCACAGAATATAATTTTAGACCAAGTCTATTAGGATTTCTTAGAGCTTCCAAGATCAGGATGTTCGTATCTTTCCCAAGATATTTTTAGCAATCATTTCTCTGAATAAATTTTCTAGATCTTATTCATTTTCATCAGATTCATGTGATTGTTGGCATCAAATAATTGTACTTTTGGGGCGTAGGGGGTGAATACCTGGGATTTAACTCATTGGCACTCAACCACTGAGTCACATTCCTAGACCTCTTTTGTATTTTATTTAGAAACAAGGTCTCAATGAATTGCTTAGTGCCTTGTTTCTGCTGAGGCTGGCTTTGAACTCATGATCCTTCTTGTTTCATCCTCCCAAGCTGGTAGGATTACAGGTATGTGCCACTGGGCTCTGCTCCAATAATTATCTTTACTTATTCAAATTGCTAATTTCCTGGTTCTTGGTATGCAAGTTACTTCCTATTGTAACATGGGATTTTTATCTACTGTGTTAAGAGATTCTTGGTCTTATTCTAGTCAATGTCCATCCCCTAATATGGTGTCTCTAAGTGGAGGAGGAATGCCTCAGTCCTTTGGGGATAAAGAGGCAACCTATGCTAGGCTGCTGTGGCAGTGTACCATTTTCATTTTCTCTAGGTTGATGGATGTCATAGTAAAATGGTAGATTCTTAGACAAACTCAGAACTGTTCTTCAGGGTTTGGAACTTGTGGTAGGACCATATCTCCTGCCATTGGAAGAAGGAGAATGTTTTCAGGGGTGAATGTGCCTTGTTTTGGGATTCATCTTCTGGGGGCCTTCTAGCTACCTGGTGTCTCTGAGTGGATATTAGGGGTTTCAGGGATTCAGCAACAGTGTGTTTTTGAGCTGGGCCACTTATATTCATGGAATCCTGCTGCTCATTGCCACTAGATTTCTTTCAATGAAAGAGGATAGTCTCAGACCCTGAAAGATGAAGAGTTTTCATACACCAAGCCACTTTTTGTAGCTCAATTCCTCTTTCAGGTTCTGCCCGAACACCCAGACCATGGAGACAAAGAGGATTTTAACCCAAGTGAGTTGGAGTGGAATACAGTTTGCCAGAGCTGCCCATCCATGCCAGTATCACTCAGTGACAAGAGAAGAGTCTCACATTACAGGACAAAGAGGCTTTCTAGGCTATGCGTTGGCTATGGCATATGCTGCTGGCCTTACTGGACATTTTTATCAGGACTCCATTTTCAGCTGATTAAAAAGTAGAATCACATAATACTACATTCTGTTGCAAGGTTGGGCACTGGAAGTGCCAGGCCTGTGCCATCTTTTTCTGATAGGTGGGATTTATAAAATGCTCTGATATTGCATTGTTCTCTAGTTCTCCTATTCAGATCAAGTTAGCTTTCCTCTATCTTTCCTAGTTATCCTTTAACAAGATCTCATTTTTTCCCATGCTTTAAAATGTCTCTTAGAAAAAAAGAACAGGGAGAAAAACACATGTGATCAAGGAGGAGAAAAGAGTGAAACAACGACACTGGGATTTAGAAAGTAGGAAAAAATAAAAGGTTTGGGGTGACAGGACCTGAATATTAATCTAATTTCAGAGGGGAAGAAGGAATGGCCTTAAGGTTTGGCTGGACCACATGGGAAACCTTAGATCTTGACCAACTTTCAGTTTCATATTAGTTGTTGTATAAAGAATCACTGGAGAATCTGAAGCAGAGATTCAATTTGAAGCTTACCCTTTTTTCAATGTGAAAAATAAATTGAGAAATGGTAAGCATGGAAGAAGTTTAATAACTTCATGAGGTATTTTATTAGTTCACATGGTGGTTTATCCCAGGATGATGTTGGACATAGAGAGAATCAGATAGATTCAATATTTATTTTACAATTAAATTTTGATGGTTCTGGTTGAAGGACACTCTCACAATATATTCCAAAAATAAATATCATGAATACTATCAAACATAATGCACAATATTTGATGTAAAAAATGATGCAAAGAGGAGTCTGGAAATCCCTTGGTGTGAACCCCAGCACCAAAAAACAAAACAAAACATAATGATGCCTAGATTTTCCATATTATGATGAAGTTTTAGGAAAATATTCCTTGTGTCATTGTATGCATTTTCTTTGTTCATTTTATCTTTCCATAGGTACATATGGTATTTTAATCTTTAAAATGTAAATATGTAGCTAAACTACCTGCTATTCAAAGATATAATTATGATTCTTACTTTCTAACATACCTACTCCCTAAAACAAAATATATGGTCAACTTTGGAAATCCAGCCAGGGTGTTTGTTCTTTTATAATGAAAAACTAAATTAATTATCCAAACTGCTACAGAAGAATAAGTTGTATTTTCTTATATAAATTTATTTTGACTGCAGGAACTATTAAAATCAAACAGAATTGGCTGTCAAGGAGAGAGTGCTGGAAACCCAGTTAATTTCATGCCTTACGCCCCAGCTTTCATATTGTTGGACTCCTTCATCAGGCCCCATTATTTCATTGAAAGTAATTATTTCTCTTTTACATTACCTATTATTTTTCTCATTTTTCTATGTAAAGCATATAGATTTCTATGCTATACCCAATACTAATTTCAGACAGGTAGTATCTAAACCTACTTTATTTTTGAAGTATAGTCTATGATTTTTTAAAAATTTATTCATTTCATAAGCTCACCATTGTTTTAACATAAGTATACATTTTAGAATGTTCCATCTTCAGGAAGAAGAGCAGTCACTCTTGTTTTTTATTTATCTTCTCTTATATCGCTAAAAAATTCCATAAAGAATTGAAAATGGAACCATGTACACACATATTGTGAAGTGTTAGAAGGGAATATATTGTATATAGATACACTTACTCATATGTACAATTTCTTCTGAATTTATTGGAAGGAACAAACAGTCTCCAATTATGTTAACTGAACCCAAACTTTGAGCTGTCATCTCTCAGAATACAATGGTTTCAAAATCATTATGCTGTGGTGCTTTTGACTTTTCATTACATTCTTTTCTTTCACAACTTTTTTGTTGATTGAAAGGTCAGCTGAATTTCAAAAATTTCGTATGTAAAGGAGCAGTGGTAGTACAATGAACCTGTGCTTTAAAAAAATCAATCTCAGTATTGGAAGGATCTAACCTTACTAACTCTATTGGTTTTTTGCTTAATCTCATTTCCTCCTACATTATCCTTATTATGTGATTATATGAAAGCACTAAAAATTTAAAGATATAACTGCTTCATAGAAATAGCTTTTTTTTTCCTTGTGTGTTCTTTGTTTTAGTTTCTCAGGTAAAATTTTAGGCCATCCAGATTTTCTACCTAGTTATTTTTCAGTGCATTTCTGAAATGAAATATTAACAGAAATAATAAAAGATGTGCCAGTTCAATGAATTTCAAGGCTAATAGCTCAAGAACCCCATGAGAAATGAGGGATTAACCTTGTGAAAGGTGAACATAGGAACATGATTCAGAAGATACTACCACAATGTACAGATTCTGCGTCCAGCTATGGCATTGATGAATGGCAGTTAGTTTAGGTTCAAATGTTATATGTACACTTTTTGGAATGAAACCTCCTTCTTATTAATTTCATGATAAAATAAAACAGTATTCATTATTATTATTTTTAAATTATTCTAATTAATACAATATTATTCAAAGCATGATGAAGATATTTTTTTTCTCTGAAACAATGATATTCACATCAGAGAATGTTTTCCTTAGCCTCAAAAAATATTTAGAAATTGCTATAAACATTGATGTGGCTGCATTACTATATGCTGTGGAAGCAACCTAGATGCCCTTCAATAGATGAATGGATAAAGAAACTGTGGTATATATACACAATGGAATATCACTCAGCATTAAAAGAGAATAAAATTATGGCATTTTCAGATAAATGGATGGAGCCAGAGAATATCATGCTAAGCAAAGTAAGCCAATCCCCAAAAACCAAAGGCCAGATATTCTATCTGATAAGTTGATGCTGATCCATAATGGGGGTGGAAATAGGAAAAAGAACTTTGATGAGGCAAAGAGGAGGGAGGCATAGGGGCAGGAAAAATTGTGGAATGAAATGGACATCATTACCCTAGGTACATATATGACTGCAAATATGGCATGATGCTACATTGTGGACAACCAGAGAAATGAAAAGTTGTCCTGAAATGTGTACAATAAATAAAAATCCATTCTGCTGTCATATATACCTAATTATAATTAATTAATTAATTGAAAAAGGAAAAAAAGAAAAATGTTCCAAAGATATAACTTGGGAAAAAAAATAGAGATTGAACCATATAAAATCAATTTAAGTTGGATTTGTAGCACACACCTATAATCTCAGAGACTCAGGAGGCTGAGGCAGGAGGATCACAAGTTCAAGACCAGCCTCTGCAGCTTAGCTTGATCCTAAGCAACTTAGTGAGGCCCTGTCTCAAAATGAAAAATGGAAAGGGCTGAGGATGTAGTCCAGTTGTAAATCATCCTGGATTCAATCCCCAGTATTTCCCATTCCCAAAATAAAAATAAATTTAAAATATATCATTGAAAAAATTCTTCACTTTGAAGATTCATCTGTCAAAAGTATTGAATCATTTCTCCATAATATCAAATGTTCTCTTTTTAGTCTCTCTGATGTTAATTTCCTCATAAAATCTTCCTCTAAGCACATTGTCTCTTCATATTTCTTGTTCATTTTTTTTCTATCTTGTGCTTAGAAATTAAGTTCTTATTAAAATGCTAACTCAATATTATACTTTTTTCCTTCATATCTTTGTATTATGTCTTGCTATTCATACTGCTTAATGATAATTATTTTAAAGAGAGAGAGAGAACATTTTTTAATATTTATTTTTTAGTTTTCAGTGGACACAACATCTTTGTTTTATTTTTATGTGGTGCTGAGGATAGAATTCAGTGCCCCGAGCATGCCAGGCGAGCGTACTACCACTTAAGCCACATCTCCAGCCCAGCTTAATGATGATTTTGTATACATGTTAAAACCCCAATTTATTAACCAGCTCCTATGACTACCTGTAGCTTATTTTCTGAATTGGTTTGACTTTTTGAAAATAATCTCCTTCACATTGACTGGGCTTCTTTTTCATTTAAACCTCTCCAGTATTGAAGATCTTTATCATTCTTTTCTATTCATTTTTTTGCTGTTCCTTAATTTTTCTCCTGACTGCTATATTCTGAGAGTATCTGTTTTTCTCTTTTCCATTAAGACAATGTCTGCTTACAGTTAGGTAACAATCTGTGATTCAATAATAATAGTCCTTTCAAGTTTGGTACAATTAAATGTCAGCTTCCAACAAACTCTATTTCAGGAAACTAAGAAAAACAAATTATAAACAGTCAGTTACTGGTGATGTATTGTGAATTGGGCTGCTATATTTTTACAATCAGATTAAAGTATCTAAGAGAACAGTCAGTTATGAGATATTTCTAAATTTCTAACTCCTTTTTTAAAGTTTCAGATAATTTCTAACTTTTATTCCTCAATTTAGAAATGTCTACTGAGAGACATAAATATCTATTAGAAATGTAACAGTTATTTGATGAAAGAAAGGACATTAGGTTTTGTTTTCACACAAAACCCAATCAATTTTCTGTGTCCACATGGATCATAACTTTAATAGGAAGCCTGTGATCATAATTTTTCAGCCAGAAATACTACCGTGACCAGAGATAACCACCATGAATGTGGGAACTAAGATCATTGCCTCAATTTTGGCTCAATCATCTCTGATCTAAAAAAATCCCCAAACTAATAGGGTTCAGGAAATTGAAGGTGAAGAAACTATTAATAAGACTGTTACCATAGTTCATACCAAAAACATTTTTTAAAAGATGAGTGAATAATGATCAGTGAAGATGAAGAGGGAAAGATGAATTAGTTTTTTAACACTGGAAAGGTTTGAAGTTCAAAACTGAAAAAAAAAATACGCAGGACGAGCAAGAAATGGTACTTCAGAAAGGCACTTAAGTGTATCACTAAAACTATAGTATTGGCTGTTATATTGATTAAAATATAAAAGAAGAGTCTATATTAAAAAAGGCAGACATCTGTTTTGAATAGCTCTCTTTCTCTTTTGTCTCCTTGCCTCTTATATTTTTCCATGAGAGTTTGTTCCTGTTAATTATGTTTTCTTGTTTGTTTGTTTGTTTGTGGTACCAGAGATTGAACCCAGGGACACCTAACCACTGAACCATATTCCATCCCTTTTTAAAATTTTGCTTTATCTTGAGACAGGGTCTCACTAAGTTACCTATGGCATTGCTAAATTGCTAATACTGGTTTTGAACTTGTGATCCTCCAGCCTTCCAAGTCACTAGTATTACAGGCAGGCACCACAGTGCCTGGCCACATTCTGTTTTTCTTAACACAATCTTCCCTTATAACAAATTACTTCACCATCCATTATCCTTCTGGGAATTTATTAAAGGATAAGCTACCAGAAGAAAAGGAAATACACAAAATCAGTTCCTTCTAGCCTCCCTGTCCCACCAAATAAAGGTAGAAGAAATCAGAAGTACTGAAAAGGTTCACAGCTCAAAGATGCAGATTCACCAAAAGACTGAAACCTAATCATGAGACTATTGAGTGCTTCCCCTCCTCCCACACCTTGCCACCATAACACTAAAGACCTATTCACTGTAGTTCCTTGTAGCCCATACATTTTGTCTGGATTTCAAACACAACATCAACCGAAATAAAAAGTCATGCTTAAAAGACAAAAATATAGTTGGAGGAGAATAAATAAGAATCAAAATTAGACTAAGACACGACAGGAATGTTGGAATCATCAGACAAGGAATGTAAATATATCAACAAAAACCCCAAAATCTATTACTAATATATCTGCAGACTTTATTGGAAAAGGTAAACAACATATAAGGAGAGAAGGCATTAAGTAGAGTGTTTTACTCAGCTTTATCACTGCTATGACCAAAAAGGCCAGACAAGAACAATTTTTGAGGAGTAAAAGTTTACATTGAAGCTCAAGGTGTCAGAGGTGTCAGTCCATAGACAGCTGGCTGGCTCCATTATGCAGGGCGGGAGGTGGAAGAGTATGGTGGAGAAAAGTGACTCAGGACATGGCCAGGAAGGAGAGAGAGGGAGAGAGAGAGAGAGAGAGAAGGGTGTGGGGGTCACAGACTCCACTTGCCCGGGACAAAATATAGACCAGAAAGGCAGCCCATAGCCCACCTCCTTCAGCCACACCTTACCTGCCTTTAGTTACTGCTCAATAATCCCTATCTGGATAAATTCACTGATTGAGTTAAGGCTGTCATAATACAATTATTTCACCTTCTTGCATTGTTTCACACGTGTTTTGGGGAGACACCTAATCTAAACCATAAAACAGGGTAATGGAAATTGTAAAAACAAATAAAAAAGAAATAGGTGATATAAAATAATCTTATAATAGAAATAAAGAATATCTTTGATGGCCTCATTAGTAGACTGGACATATTTGAGGAAAGTCCCTCTGATCTAGAGAATATGACAATTAAAAAAAAAAAACTCCAAATCTGCAAAGAAAAGAGAAAAAAGACTGAAATTATGGAAAAGAATCTCCAACAACATTGAGACAATTACTAAACATATTAATGTGTGTATTGGGACTCCTAGAAGAAGAGAAGCAATATTTGAAGCAATAACAACTAAGAATTTCCTCAAATTTAAGTTACACACCAAACAACAGATACAGGAAGCTCACAGAAAAATCAGGTAGAATAAATGGGGGAAAAAACCTACACAAAAATATAAGATATTCAAAATACCATATTTATATTTATAGCTCAAGAAAAAATACTAAAAGAAACAAACGAACAAAAAACCCCACATCATATCTATATCAAAAAACAAATTCAAGATTTATTTAGAACATTTCCTTAAAAAATTTAAGCAAAGAGATACTGGAGTGAAATGTGAAAGTGTTATAAGATAAAAGCAAATAAACACTAATATATACTGTTATTTCCTTTTTAATTGCAATTAAATTTGTTAGAGAATTATCTCTGTGATACTACGTAGATCTATGATTTTTTTACACAACATACTTTTTTATGTTAAGTGATTGATGACAAAATTGTTCACTGAAGATGAACACACACAACCTTCTAAAACCAGAATTAGCCGGTACTCAGGTTCATGCTGCTTTGAGAAGTATACACAGAGAAGCGTACATAGAGAATCACAGGCTATCAGACTTGGCGAAACCTGTTTTGGTCAACTTTACATTTCTATGACCAAAAAAACAACTTGCGAAGAACAATGTAGAGGAATAAAAGTTTATTTGGTCTCACAGTTTCAGAGGTCTCAGTCCATAGATAGCAGATTTCATTGCTGTGGGCACAAGATGAGGCAGACTATCAAGGCAGAAGAGTGTGACAGAGAAAAGCAGCTCTGGACAAGATGGCCTGTATGCAGAGAGCTCAGCTAACCAAGGACAAAATACAGACCCTCAAAATATGCTCCAAATAATCTACCTCTTCCTGCTACATCCTATCTGCCTACAGTTACTACTCAGTGAATCCTTATCAGTGAATTAATACACTGATCAGGTTATACCTCTCCTGAACTAATCATTTCACCTGTGAAAATTCTAACATAAGGTTTTGGGGAACTCCTCATATCTAAACCATAACAGAAGCCTTAATAATCATTCAGTCCAAAGTACTCCTTTTCCAACTGAGAAACCAAATCTTACACAGATTGTAAAAGATACACAAATTTACATAATGAGTTACTAGTGGAGCTAAATACATAACTAAGCTTTTAACTCTCGATATGAGGCCCCTTCCATTCAGATTATGAATCCATCAAATGGATTAATACACTGATGAGATCATAGTCTCATGATACAATAATTTCCTAAAAACCCTGCCTCTGAGCATTGCTGCAATGGGGGAAAAGTCTTCAACATGCAAGACTTTGGGGGTACTTCCTAGCCAAGGGGTAACAGATTAGGAGGATTATGAAATTCATGATAAAGATGGAATAATCCTGCAACTATATAAAGCAGAACAAAATAATGTATACCCAGGTAGAATACTGTATTCAGGGAAGTGAGACTTCATGGCATAAGATCGAAACTAAATATCACATAGGGAAGTGAGACATATCATAATATCAAATAAAAATATCATATAATTTATCCATTAAAATAAACCCCCTCCTCCTCAAAAATGTCTAATTTGCTTTATTTATTTTCCAGTTTAAATGCACATTAAACTCAGTAGACTTACAGGGGTCAAAAGACAAGGATTCTTTTTTTTTAAGTAAAAATAATGATAACATGAAATAGTTAATAACCCAAAAGAAAGAAAGAGCAAAAGAAAGAAATGAGAGGGATCAGGAAGAAAACAGACAGAGAATGAAGGCAGGAAAATACTTAAAATGGCACAAATGTGTATTTCAAATTTTGCATTACTTAAATGGCTGTGTACAGTCTCTAGTGGTAGTATATTCTCATACCTTTATTATAAGACTTTGTTGCACACATAGGTGTTTCAAGTGCTATATGGACCACAAATTATTATTAAGTGTACAAATTACCAGAACCCTGAAGGAGCCAGATAAAATTTTCTGGTATGACAGAAATGTCCTATACCTTAACTGGATTCCTGGTTGTATACATCAAAGTAAGTACTTTAAATCCAGGGATATTTTGGTATATGACTTATTAAGGTATGTAATCAATTAAGTTAATAAAAAATTAATACCTAGATAATAATCCCTGATGTTCTGAATTAAATATTTATTAGTACTACCTAGATATCAGGTATTAAATTAATTTTTATTTCACTAATATACAAATATATAACTTGTTCACACTAATAGGGCATAAGGTGATATTTTGATATATGTATAAATTGTATAATATTCAATAAGATTGAACTTGTTTAGTTTTAAAACATTTACCATTTATTAATGTGAAAATATTCAGAATTATTTTTCTAGATTTTAGAGGCACCTAGTCATAACCCTTCAGTACAGTAACACAGCAAAATATCTTTCTCTTTGTCTAACTATGACTCAGTCTCCATTGATCAATTCCTCCATCCTTCCCTCCCTCACTACTCTCCTTACCCTCTGGTGACCACTATTCTACTTTCAAGTTATATAAGACCAAATTGTTTAGGTTCCACTTATAAGTGAGGTTATGCAGTACTTGTCTTTTTGTACCTTTCTTATTTCATTTAACATGATAATCTCAAGTTTCATCCATGTTGTCACAAACGATGGAATTTCATTTTTGTGGATGAGTACTATCACATTGTATATGTCCATCATATTTCCTTTACTCATTCATTAGTCAATGCACATTTTGATTGTTTTTAATTCTTAGATATTGTGATATTGAATAATTCCATACTGTTTTTAATAATAATTTCACTAATTTATATTTCTATCTACAGTGTGCCAGGGTTTCCTTCATGTCCTCATTACCTTTTGCTTTTTGATAATAGGAATTCTTACCAAAAGAATTTTGAATGTTTCACCTAAAAATAAATAAATAAATAAATGTTTGAAAATATAAAGTTTGTTCTGATTTAAACATTGCACAATAATACATGTATGAGAACATAACATGGTACCTTATTACTATGTACAAGTTTTATTTTTGTGTTAGTAGTGGAAAAATCTTATTTTTTTGTTAAGAAAAATCTTACAGTAGTAAAATTGTGGTGTCTTATGGTTTTGATCTGCAATTTAAATTTTGATTTGCAAATAAAATGTGATTTTTGACAATCTTTTTATATACATGTTTTCCATATGTGTGTTTTATATTGAGATATGTTAATATGTTTACTTAGATCTATTGCCCATTTTTAATTGGTTTACTTGTTTATTTCTCTACTCAGTTTTTTATTCAGTTTTTTTTAAAGATAGAGAAGAGAGAGAAAGAGAATTTTTTATATTTATTTTTCAGTTTTGGGTGGACACATATTTATTTTATTTTATGTGGTGCTGAGGATCGAACCCAGCGCCTTGCGCATGCCAGGCGAGCACGTTACTGCTTGAACCACATCCCCGGCCCCTTTATTCAGTTTTTTTATATTCAGTTCTTCATATATTCTGTATATTAATTCCTTTTTAGATGTATGGTTTTCAAAATTTTATTCCATTCTGTAGGTTTTCTCTTCACTCAAATGATTATTTACTTTACTGTGTAGAAGATTTTTTAGTTGATGTAGTCTCATTTATCTGTTTTTCTTTTGTTTCCTGTACTTCTGGGGTCTTATAAAAAAATAATTGCCCATTTCAATGCCAAAAATATTCTCCCTATTTTATTCTATTATTTTCAGAGTTTCCAGCCTTACATTTAATCTTTAATCTACAATGGGTTTTTTTTTTTTTTTTTTTTTTTTTTTTTTTTTTTTACTGTTGAGAGATAGGGGCCCTGTTTCTTTATCACAGATGTAAATAAATATCTGATTTTCCAAAGATCATTTTCTGAAAAGAGTGTCCTTACTCCAGTGTGTATTCTTAGCAACTTTGTCAAAAGTCAGTTGACCAGAGCAGGGTTGTGACTCAGTGGTAGAGTGCTTGCCTAGCATGTGTGAGGCACATGTTTGTTTCTTAGCACCACATAGAAATACATAAACAAAATAAAGGACAATCAACGTCTAAAAAAAAAAAAAAAAAAAAAAAAACAAGTTAGTTGACTGTGATGCATAGGTTCACATTTAGACTCTCTCATCTGCTTGGTTGATCTATGTTTTTGTTTTTATGCCTATCTTATAGCATTTTGATTAAAGCTTTCTAGTGTATTTTGAAATCAGGTAGTGCAATGCCTGCTGCTTTGTTCTTTTTTGATCCGGATGGCTTTGGCTGTTTGGCTTTGTTTTGTTTTGTTTTGCTTTTGCAATCATACAGATTTTTGGAATGATTCTTAGTTCTGTGAAGAACGTTTTGGATATTTTTATAGGAATTTCATAGCATCTGTGAGTTGTTTTGGTTAGTAGGAACATTTTAACAATATCAGTTCTCCCAATCTATGAACATGGAATGTCTTTCCTTTTGTGTGTGTGCGTGTGTGTCTTTGATTTCTTTCATCAGTGTTTTATAGTTTGCAAAATGTGAAGATCTTTAACATCTCAAGTTTTCTTCTTTTTTCCATAATATATTCTTTACCTTTATAAATGACAGAAAGAAACCAGTTTTCTGGTTTTAACATTGGTAACTTTACTACTATTCATATTTTGGACCAGGTTATTTATTACTAGTTGCTGTCCTGTACATTGTAGATTTTTTTAGCAATATTCTTTACCTCCATCTCATAGAAGCCATCAATATCTCAGTTGTGACACTCAAAAATGAGATGACCAAATTTCTCTGGGGGATAATTACCCCCAGGTGAGAACCACTGATATCTATCTATCTATCTATCTATAATATATAATCCATATATGTTTATATGTATATACACATGTACATATATATCTATGAATTAATATGTGTGTATGTGTGTGTATGAACTAATAGAATATATATTATAAATGAATTTCAGTTAATGATGTGGAAAATACTTTTAAGAAGCTTACCTGACTCCATTCCAATTCCCCTACAATATTCTTTATTACATATTAGTGGATAAAAAGTTAAAAATCACATTTCTAAAATGTCACTGCAATTCCAAACATGTACCTCATCTACATAAAACCAAATCAAAATGACAGCATTTGATATTGAAAGAATAGAAGACATCATGAAACAGAGATGCAATGCAGCTCCTACCAGCAAGTATGACCATATTTATATTTGATCTACATGAGCTATGTCAGAAATCCACATTCAGGAACCTAATTTTATCATTGTGGAGAAACGTGAGGTAAACAAAGGTAAAAAAATTTATTTTTCTAGTGCATGGCATACACAGATTGGTCCTAGGGTAAGCGATAATGATTGTTTTTAATTCTATAGCATCTCATATCTCACAGGGTGGGGATCTGCCTTGGTGGTCTGGTTTATCAATGTCATTCATCAAGTTCTTCAAGAGATGTTGATCAAATCCTTTTGATGATTATTCTAAGTCAAGACATAATGGATAATAAATAATAAATCCTCCTTTCATTACCCTACTTAAAAGGTATCTGATAGTCAGCAGTTGATTCCACACTAACTCCCTGCTGCCTTCTGAAATTTCTAAAAAATAAAAAAGGAATTTTCAAATTGTGAATTTAGTTTTGAAGAGAATAAGAAAGGAAACAATGTTGGATAAAAGATGCTAATAAGTTTTTAATGAGGAAAGTGGATGACACATTAGCAGATTCACAAAGCTGATTGTCAAGCACCTGCAGAGGATAATGCAAATGGATGGCAAGATAACTTATACTGCTGAAACTTGAAAAGACTTAGAAGTAAGAGGCACTAATTTACTGGGTTAAGGTTGATGGGCTGGCTGTGAATTATGTGTGGGGGCTCAAATTGGAGAAATTGTATCCCAGATGGCTTTCTCTTTCCATGTAACACAGTTACTACTCCCAAACTTTGATTATTTACCAAAGAACTGGGAAAATTCAGCCACAGATGCATTAGACTCAGGGACAGTGGTCACTGCAGAATAAGACAACTGCACTCCTAAAAACCCAGGAAATATTAAGTAAAATTCCAGGCCTGGAATGTTGAGGCTTCTAGCTTTCCTCAAAACTTCTAGAATGCTAGCAATCAGATGTACATCACCCAGGTATCAGATAAGCTGATTATGCTAGAAAAACACTAAATGGCTCAATAGAAGAGATGTATAGATACTGATTTTTACAGGTCCTCAACTAAAGGGATGAGTCTTCTGGACTGCCCATGTTAGCTTTCTACCTGGAAAACCACTCGTTGACAGCCTTCTTCAACCCAACACATAGCTTATACATACACTTAGTGTTGTAAACTTGTAAGGACTGGAGTACAGATTTGGAGCAGCAACAATATGGAAGAAATAGAACAATAAAAAAAATAGAGACTTTTTCTGTCTCTTTCAGTGCTTGAGAATTCCCAAATGAGCTGGAGACAGGTTTCATGTTCTGCCATTTTCTTTTGTGGATTGTTTTCCTGAAGGCAGATCAAGCCAGAGTAGCCATAGATAACTGAGAATAGGATAAGTTCAGTGTGTAAGGAACTTTGCTATACAGTTTATGCTCTAGATAAATTCAGGATGGAATAGAGTATGGTATGCTAATATGTGCAGGAATTTGGAGCTATCTCTTTGTTGTTGTCTTACCTCAAGTATTGCACATAAGTTAGTCATGGTCCTGAACTTCCTTTTAACCAACCTCATGTACTTGAATGTGTAATCTATGGTAATATGTTAAATTCCATCGACTTCAGTTTTTTCATATAAAGGAATGAAGAGCTTGATTTTGATCTTTTAAATGGTTCAATCATGGCTATCTTATGATTTTTTTCTTCTCTTTTGATGCTTTACATTTTATGCCCAATAACATATTTATTTGCAGGGTCAAATAAACAATGATTTTGTAAAATATTTTCTATTCATTTCCAAAAGATGATTGATTAAGTATCCATAAAATAGCAGACTTCAAGTAATTTCAGAGCCTTCTATTTCATCCCTTAGGAAACTTTAAACTATGTGAGCAATAATGCTCACACTGACCAGAAGTTGCCTGTGGTGGTAATTCAGCCTATCCTGGCTCATTTTTCCCTTAGACTAAGTTAAGGTGCCAAATCTAAAACAATTTTCCCATGCAAGATTTAGTGTGGAAGGAATTACTAAAACCACAGGGTGGAAATTAATGATTAGCTTGAGATGCTATTAGCATACCAGCAGGAGAAAAGACTAAATGAGCTATGATCTGAAGTAAAATATGTCATCCTGGAAATTGCAAGTGATATGATGAAGAAACAATAGTGTGTAATAGGAGAGTAGAAGAATCAAGCTATTAGACTGAGAGCCAAGGAGACAAGCATTTAAATTAAGAGGACAGGGCAATGAGATGGCTTGAGTTAAAGTGCAAGAACCCAGGCTGAATTGAATGACACTGTGGTTAGTGATTACAGACAGAACAGAATCCATCAATCCAGGAAGAATGCAGCACTAAGGAAACCAGGCAAGGAATAGGATGCAAAAGTGTTTTTCTACTTGGATAAAACAACAGACATAAAATTCATTCTAAGTACTGCCTTTGGTTAAGCAACATCGTTAAGGACTGCCAAAAGCAAACACTCACTACTCAGAAAATTATAGAGGAAAAAAATGAAGTAAGTATGAAAAGATTGAGACTGATGGGTAAAAATTTAAAATAATTCATTAAAAAATGAAAGTTAACTTTACTGTTGTGGCAAAGGAAGCTATCAACATGTAACAAATTTAAAAACTATATATAATTTACATATATGTAAAGAGAGAGAAAGAGAGAGGAGAACATACCAGCAGTGAGTAACCTTGGTGTATCTAGCTAGGTTTGCAGGCTCAGATGGATAGCCTCATCAAAACTAGCTTTCTTTGTTGTTATGGAGGAAAGGTGTGTGAGTTTTGCTGTGAATATACACAATTGTTACCTTTGCTGTAATGTTCAAGTCTGGCCTATATGATATCATTCCACTTTATGTGTGTATCCCCAAAAAATTTTGTTAGGAGGAAGAGACATTTTAAGCCTGAAGTTGTACTGCAAACAGACCAGAGGAAATAAATATTCGATTTTTCGATTTTGTATAATTAAGAATAGTTAATAAAACTAAGAAATTAAAACAGTGTCTTTGATCACAAAGCACCATTTTAAAATTACTATTATACATAAATCTATAGGGGAAAGATAAGGGAACAATTTTGAAACCCACAGTTTTCCAAGTTCACAATTAAATTACAGATAACAGAAAATCCTATTTAATAAGTCCTAACTCTAAACACAAAGAATCAGTGTTATAGATCTCAACATCTGTATGTCGAGAAAGTTAAATGCTTTTAAAAATAAAATTTATTTTTTCTTGCTGCTTGAAAAAATTTACTCATAGCTTTTTATTTTAAACAATGAAGAATTCAAGGTTTAACAAATAATCAATGGTATGATTTTTGTAAAGCAAACTCATTTTGTTAACAGTATTTCCTACTTTTTTCCTCATTAACAAATGTTTTGTTTTAATGTTTTATTTCTGGGACTCAGGACAGCAGATGTGAGAGAAAGTCTGCTTCCTTATGTAGATATGTGCTAAAATAAGAGGCAGCCTTTTACATTGAATTAGTACAATGAGAAAAACACTGCATACCTATGCACTTTGGAATCAAGGAATGGTCTGAAATGGGATCAACAGTTTTCTTAGCTGATAATCCTTCACAAAGATGATCAAGATGGAACCTGAAGAATGAGAAGGGTTTACCAATTTGGCAAAATAGAGGGCACAGCTGCTGATATCAGAATCTACATGGGCTTATTAATGTGGTAAAGTTATCTACCTTCCTAAATTTACCACTAGTTTTATAACAGCAGTTAGATCTTTATTTTAGCACAAGCCCTTGTGATTGCTTTCTTCACCTGGTTTGATTGTGGAGATCAACAATCACACATTGTGGTCAAGTAAGTCAAATTTGTCATCACAGACAAGATTCATGAATTGATTTTTTTTCCTTCTTTTCATTTTTTTTTAACCAATTTAGCTATCCCCACAGAATATTTCAGAAAGGGAAATAAAAATAGATCCTGTTTCATATTCAACATTTATGTCTTGAAATAGTGTCTTTGTATAATTGGGTAAATCACAGTTCATTTCTCCTTCCTGTTTTTGAACTAACGAATTTCTCAGCCCTTCAACTAACTTTTTTATTAATTGGTAAAAATGATTATTCAGACAGATGGCTTATTTAAGGAAAGTAGTTACTTTAACATCCCCTGGGGAAGAACCATCTGCTCTGATTAAGGGTCTGGTGCTTCCAGATGTTGCTATTTCCCTATAACCTGTAGAGTCTTTGCTATCCATTATTTCAGCTATAATGTAGTACTTCCTAGGGAATAACAGCTGGTTTACCTTATCCTCCTGACTAACACATGTACAATATTCATCTACAGCCTAGTATATTGGATTGAGGCCAATGACATCCCCACCTTTTGGTTCAAAGTTTAAAACTCTCATTAAATTACAGTGGAAAAATTTAAAATGGTCAATGATTTAAATAGACATTTATCCAAAGAAAATATATAAATTGCTAATAAGCACATGAAAAGATACTCAGCATCATTAATCATTAGGGAAGTGCAAAACAAAATCACAATGAGCTACCACCACATAACTTAAGCGAGCAAGTATCAAAAAGACAAAACAAAATGAAACTTCCAAAATAGCAAGTGTTAGAAGGTAGCAAAGTTATGGAGAATTTGGAAGCCTTGTACATTGTGGATGGATTGGTAAAATTGTATGGCTGCTAAGGTAATACTGTGGTGACTCCTCAAAAACTTAAAAAGAGGATTATTATATAATCCAGAAATTCCACCATTAGTATTACCAATCTGCTGAGATCTCTTTTGTTCAATTCAGTTAAAAATCAAGAATAGACAAGGTTCAGCTCTTAGTGTTCAGCAGTTTTGAACTTTGGATGCCAGCAGCTTTCAGCTCTTAGTGTTAGCAGCCTTCCTCACCATTCTGACAATGGAGTCAGCAGCTACCAGCAATTCTTTGGAATTCTTGCATTTACCAGAAATAGCAGCTTCCAACAACTCTCTATTGCTCTCTGTCACTCCCCACTATTCTCTAGCTGCTAGCCATCCTCAGTGTTACCAGCCTTGGCTGCTAGCATTAAAAAGACATCTGTAGCTTTGGCATTACCAGTTCTTAATGAAACCAGTTCAGGGTGCTATACTTGAAAGAGAAATCATGAATAGTGTGAAGAGAATCCTGTTCCCTGCTATGAGTTATTCAATAATGTATAGAATAATAATTTTCAGGCTGTGCCCAACCCTGAGTTATTCCAGTTTGTAGAGAAGTACATTTTGAGTACTAGTGCTAAACTAAGATGACTCTAAATCTTGTTTATACAATGAAACAACCACCATCTTTCTAGTGCAACCATAAGGAACAAAATGATAAATAATTTAGTTGTGCCAAACCAACAAATGAAATTAGGAGTACCTGGACATGTGAACATCCTTAATTATATCAGGAACACTAGACACAGGAGCTTATCAGCCACACCAGATGCAATCCCCTCACCTAAGACCCCAAACAAAAAGCCCTCCAAGGCTGGAAATAGTTGTAACAATCTGACCCTGCTACTTAATCCCTTGTCATGAGTCTTGCCCAGGAAAACTTTATTTTAGCACAGCAAATAACTCTACTTTTTCTGTTCCTTTGGGTTTCTGGACAGTGCTATTTCTCCTGTCTGTGACAAAAATGCACAGCACATTCCAAGTTGATATCTCAAATTGACACTTCAAGCTGATATTCTGAAAGTGAAACTGCCATTCATTTGGACCCCTTGTATTGACAACTCTATGGAACTGGTCCATTAAAGCCCTTATCTGACCATCTACAGTGACTCTTTGACTTTACATTTATATCATTCTCTACCTTATCGGCTCTTGGCATTGAAGCCTATAATCCTGTGGCCACCTTAATCCTTTCTTAGATCTGTGATATATATATATATATATATATATATATATATATATATATATATATATGATGTAAATATATATATATTTATATATATATATGACATATAACATGTAAATATATGTTTGTATATACATATCATTTTGTAAAGTATGATTTGTGACTTGAGAATTATAGATATTTGAAATTAAAATTGAATGGAAAAAAGAAACATGATTTCCTGGCTTCTGAGTATCAGCTGACCCACAAGTATTCAGTAAATTAACAAAAGTGTAAGTGGTGTAGCTTGTGAATTTCTTCTTATTAAATAACTTCTCAAGAGTTTAAAAAGACACGTACATATTTGGTCAATGTTAATGATATAGTTTTCTGTGTTGGTCAGCTTTTTTACACCATGACCAAAATGCCTGATGAGAACAACTGGCAGGAATAAAAGTTTATTTTAGCTCATGGTTTCTGAGGCTCTGTGCATCTAATCTCTCTGTGCCAAAAATGAAGCAGAACAACATGGCTGAAGAATGCTGCAGAGTAAAGCTACTCAGCTTACAGAAGCTGAGAAGCAAAGAGAAAGAGAGGACAAGGGGGTACAAGCAAAATGCACCCTTCCAGGGCATGCCCCAAGTACATGCCTGCAACCTCCTTCTATGCCCCACCTGCATACAATTACCACCCAGTTGGTCCATTCAAACTAGAATGGGTTGATTTACCACTCTCATAATCTAATCCTTTCACCTCCTGATCAGCATAGGAGATAGGGATGACACCTCATATTCAAACCATATACTTTCTCATGACAAATAGGCAAAACATAACCATCCAAAAGAGATTTTATTAAGATTTATGCTGCAGCATAAGGGGAAATAGTATAGAGACAGTCTGATAAGCATATGGGGAAGGGTGCTGATATAGACAAAAGAGGTAGGGACTGAGAATTTAGCTCAGTGGTAAACACTTGCTGAGAATGTGTGAGGCCCTGGGTTCACTCAGTCCTCTGAACCACAGGTCGGGGGTGGGGGGTGGGTAAGGCAGGCTCAAGCATATGCAGTATCCTGACAGCTAACCACACATTTTCTGCTTAGCCATATGGAGGGGGGGATTTCCTTGAAGGCTGGGTTGGGGAAATCTGAAGAGGCTGCAGAAGGGTGGAATCCAGCAAGACAGAGTCATCTGAGATGAACCCAAGTGACCTAAGTTGTACCCAAATCAATAATCTCCAAGGACAATAGGGCATTTGGGAAAGTGCACTATCAGAAATGAAAGAAAGCAAAAGAAGAAAATGTACCTCTTGAAGAGTGTCAAGTTCTTCTCTTTTTTACTCACTAGATATATATCTAAAAGAATTGATTCAGATAGTTGTACACATATGTTCATGGCAGCTTTACTTGTAAAAAGAGTAGAAGCAAGTCAAGTGTTCATCTATAAGCAAATGTACAAACAATATATATACTTATAGTGGAATGTTATTCATCCTTAAAATGAAGGGGGTTTTGATACATGAATAACATGCTTGAACCTTGAAGATATCAGGCAAAGTGAGGTAAGATATTCAGAATAAAAAAATGAATAAACAAAGATGCAAATAAATAAATAAATAAAATGTGAGTTCCAGATATCTCTATTAATCGAGGTAAAATTTTGGTTGCCAAGGTCTGGAAGCTGTGAAGATGTAAAGTCCTCGCTTAATAGGTGCAAAGTTTCAGTTTGGGAATATATAAAAGATCCAGAGATGGATGATGGTGATAGTTGCACAAGAATGAGAATGCCAATGGACTCTACATTAAAATGGTTACAATAGTAAATTTTATGTTCTCTATATTTTTACAGATTAACAAAAAAAAACTACATTGCTTTTAAAACCACTGTGCTATTAGTTTGGTAGTTTCTAAAAGTCTCAGAATTAACAGCACATGTTCTAACTTGAAAATGTTATCTCATTTTTCCTTCTCTGTGTAGGAAAAGACCATTGCACTTGCCATATTTTCTGAATCTTTTGTCTTTTCTTTCTAAAATTTAAAAGTTATCTGATATTTTCCATTAATTCTCATTATCTCTATAACTTTTGATTTTTTTTTTTGCTGGATCAAGGATGAGTATATGTTTTAAAAGTTGAATAAGGAAGCAATATGAGGTCAAATCATGAAAGAACTATAAAAAGCAGAGATCACATAAGCAAGCAAAATCAAGAGAATATAAAATTGGAATTCATAATTTTGTTTGAGGTCTATGAGAATAATCAGAAGCAGATATAAAGCCAAAGGATCAGGAAGAATGGTCATAAGGTAATGAAAACCACTCACTGTCAAATTCAAAAAACTAATATAAATTGCAGGTGAGTGGAAAAAACTATAATGGACTTCCCCATATAATTTGAAAACTGCAAGTTAAATTATAAATATATATGAAAATAGTCAAATTTAAACTATTGAATTGAAAAAAAGAACAACTATGATTATATGTATACAGTAGTGAAAATATTATAATCAGCCTACATGCTCAATAGTAAGTACAATTATCATTTAAAATATACTGTAGTAACTTGATAAAATTAATATATAATAAAAATATGAGAAAATGCAAAATAAAACATTTGCCAAAATCACAACCATGTTAAAAGATACCATCATAGAATTTAAAAGCATTACACAAAACCATTAATAAAAGAGCACATGTATCTTTTCACCCTTCTTTTAGACTTTATGTTCTGATGTTGTTTGTGTTTAATAAGAAAATGTATGGCTTTAAAGAGAGATGGGGTTAATAGATCTTGTTCATTCTTTATTTCAGTAAATCTAGCAAAATAAGTATTGTTCTCTCTACTGAACATGAAGGCAAAGGCACAGAATAATAAATAGTCTGGGATGGATAGATTGGTCACACAGGTGCCAAGAAGAATATTTGGGTTTTGAGAGGGGATTGGTATGCCTCTGAAACCTATTATCTTTATTTCAGAACCTGCCTTCTCTATTTGCAAGTCTGGGAGCGCCATGCAATTTTTCCAGGACTCCAACTTTTACTTCCAATGAAGAATGGCGAACAAACATGAACAGAATTCAGATGCTTGAAGCCTTCCCAGGGCTCCCTTAGCATCCCCCTATAGGCCTTCTTTTCTTCCTCATGCAAACATTAATATTTTTCTGAACTAGGCAGCAGCCACAAATTAGTCTATTTTCTCTCAATGACATTTAAATGTGGGGAAAGAAAGTAGATTTCATGGAAAAATCACCTTAATAATTTCTAATTTTCAAATATTTGACTTACTAAAATGTTTCAAAGATAACTTAACAGTTTCTTTTTATCTCTCATCAGTAGTATTAACGATTTTATCCTATAAGTAAAAGTACCAATATCAGGAAATTTACATTAACGTATTCATAATCCAACCACAGATCATATTCAAAGTTCACCATGTATTCCACTAATAGACTCTTGTTTTAAAGATCTAATATGGGATGTCATGCTGAATTTCTGTTATGTTTTCCTATTCTCTTCCAATCTTGAAACAGCTCCTTTGTCTTTTCTTACTTATTATGACCTTGTTGTTTATGAGTAGTTCTATCAATTTGTTTTGTAGAATGCTATTAAGTTGATTTGGTCTTATATTTTCTCATGATTGGACTGAACTTAAAAATGTTTTGCATAAACACCACAGACAAGACAACGTGTCCTTTTCAATGCATTGCATCAAAATGTCCATAATGTTGATAAGTTTTATTATTGGTGATGTTCATCATGACTTTATGGTTACATATAGCATTTGCTGAGCCCCTGTCTTTGATTTGCAGTTAATAAATATTTTGTCCTAGATGCTTTGAAGCTATAATAATGGCCTGTTCTTTTCAAACTTTCACCTGCTATTCTGAGCATTCAGTGGTGAATCTTGTCTGCAGCAATGGTTTCTGTAGTGTTTGGCTATTATTTTTGCTCAAGGGTGATTTGACTCTGCAGTAGTTATACATTGTATAAGATGCATAGTTTTCCTTTTTTATGTCCTCAGCATCTACAAAGAATGTGGATGTATCTCTCTTAGTATTGTTTTTTTCACTCATTTATTATTGGATTCTATCAAATGCTACTTATATTTAGTCAATAAAGTTTCTCACTTTCTCAGTCACCTAATTTACTTTTGAGCTAGAGTGGAATGAGTGAAAAATAAGACTCTACACTGTGCACCATCTGAGTCTATTTCCTGCATAAATTCTGATGGCAGAAGAAACATCAGTGGTATTCTTTTCAATGTGTTGGCAGACAAAACTAAAAAAAGATTGATTTTATTAGCTATCCTTGAGTTTGAGCCTTTAAAGACATTTTTAAATAATTTTCCTAAATATAATGAAAAAGAATTGATTATGATTAAGAAAACACTTTTCAGATTCTATTTGTTTTACTATTATCTTGCCCTTCTTAAGCTGAGCTGTTTTTCAAAGGAAGCATGAAAACAGAATGAGATATTGTACTCCGCTAACATGAAGGAAAAAAAAAAAAACTTTCCCTCAAGGAAAATTTGAAGAATTAAGTGACTAAAACACCTCCCATCGTCCCATTTCATCAAAGAAAAACAGGAAATGCAATTCCTTGAGTAGATGTGTGGCTCTGCTTCTGTATTTATAGGTATCCTGGACAAATCTTTAACTTCTTTAAATTTCTATTTCTCTAAAACTAGAGACAGGTGATAGTAGCTAAGTGATCTTTAATATGTCGTATTTTTTGGAGTATCCAAAATGTTTTTTATTTAAACTGATATAGGAAAGCTGTAAATTATCTAGTTAAGCAAGGTAATTGATTTTCCTAAATATATTTTAATATGGTTTATTATTAATTATACTACTGATTATTTTATTTACCTCCTTGTTGTAAATTAATTCCAACAAGTAAGACATAGGTTAAAAATAAGATTAATACTTACAACATGTACATGAGCAGTTTTACTTTTATCATGTTCACTTTATATATCCAATATCTTGTGAATTATATCAAGCAAAAAAGAGAAGCAATTATGGCATGTTTGGAGTATTCATAGTGATTTATTTTTCAATTTGCATTAGTTTTTCAATTTGCCCATGCCAAATGAAACTCAGGCAAATTTATACAGTAAGCAATTTAATACTATACAAAATTATATAATCTATGCTTCACACTATTTTCCTTTTTTATCAAGTTACTTCTTTATCAAAGTCCACATATAAATGTAAAAGTAATTGAGCCATCACTGTGCTTTTCAGAACTTCTCCATTTCTGTCATTGTAGACATTCAAAAGTTTTGATGAACTCAGTGGAAGTTAACAGAATTAAGTACATGATTATTCCTAGTTAGAGATGAGAGATCTGAACATGCAATCAGAGAAACTGAGCTCAGTCACTCAATAACTATGTCATAGAACATAGGATACTTGGCTTTAATTTCTTGGGTAAAATGAAAGGATTTAAGGGTAAAGAAAGCTTTTTTAGAGAAGCTGTGTAGATTAAACAATGGCATAAGAACTTCATTTGCTAAGATAAAGTATATCTCTAAATTAAAGGAAAACACTCCCACTGAATCAGAGAATTAAAGAATTTCTGAATTACAAAATGCAAATATAAAAAATGAGTTTAATTCAAAAGTAAATCAGAATATGACATAACTTTCCTATGTTTATATATGAAAACACTACTAGTGAAATGCCATATCATGTACAACTACAAGAATGGGATCCTAATTAGAATAAGTTATACTCCATGTATGCATAATATGTCAAAATACACTCTACTTTCATGTATATCTAAAAGAACAAATTTTTGAAAAAAGAGAAAAATAAAACAAAAGCATAATAATTCCCAACATACAACACAAGGAAGGGAAAACAAGAAGAAAAATAAATGTTTATGATACCCCAAGTTATAAAAAATGATTCTAATTTTAAAAGCTACCTTAATAGATCAAAAAAAAATTTTTTTCTAAAGTAAACATTAGTTCAATACACAGGAATGTATCTTGCACAGAATTAGGATCTGAGAAAAGGAGTACATAGTTGGAACTTCCAAATTAGAGAGAGAGGAAGGGAGAGAGAGAGGGAAATAAGTATTTCTATGAAGCAAATGCACTCAAACAATATCCACATTTTTATTTTGGACATAGGTGGATATATTATATGCTGTATAAAGCTCTTAAGCCAAACATGATAATCAGGGCATCCAGAAAACTCATTTAATACTCACTTTTTATTTTATCCAGGGAAGGAGCTATTGTAGAAATGGAATTACACATCTGCAGAGAAAACACATAGAAATTACCTCCACTTATCAGCCTGACTATGCATTAAAAAATGTGGACAAATAACCCTTAGCACTTGACTGCATACACACACACACACACACACACACATATGCATATATATATATATATATATATATATATATATATATGTATTAGGAGGAAACTGACTTAGAAACCTAAGAGAAGATTTTTTTTAATTCTTGTCAATATTCTCAGAAAATACAAATAGCCAACAAGTAAAAAAGAGTTGGGTGAAGAAAGATTTATTAAGGATTATATGATCTTAACCAGGTCAATTTTTAAATAGGATAGTTAAGTAACAGACTGAAGGGAGCAATATGTGTAATTTGTAATTACAAATTTAGTTAAGACTAAAATCCAGAGCAGGAAGAATATTATGGAAAATATAAAACCATAAGAATTGTGGATAATTAATCCATCTAAGAAGATTCTAGAAAGTGAACAAAGCAATTATCAACACTATGGTATGACAAAACATATTTTCCTGAACTTAAAAATGCAATATTTTCAGTGTGCACAAATATTCCTTCAAAACAGAATGAATGGAAAGCAATATGCTAGCTAAGTCAGAACTTCATTGATCATGATGCTATTTGAAGAAAGATGAAATTTTTATGTACAAATGAATACAAGTCATTGGTGTAACTTCTAACATCAACATCCATAGATAAAAGATAATGTGCAATTTCCTTTAAAATTCTGAGAAAATTATTTTTGTATCTATCTAGTTAAACTAGCAGCCAAAAACTAATAAATGAATGTGGGTCCAGTAAAGTGAACCTATATTTTCTGTATTGGGGGAAAAAAGTACTGAATAACTTACTGCACAAGACTGGAAGACAAGAGCAAAATTCAATCAATATGAAATAGCTCAGAAAAATTTAAAAGCTGTAGGTGTAGAAAGACAATGAGGCTTCAAAAGTCATGAAAAGAATTAAAAGAAATAACACTTTACCTTGAAGCTTGGAAAATTCTTCAAATAGCAAGTTTATTAACATAGGGGTTTTACTTACTTTCCCATAGATGAAACACAGTATTTTTTCTGAATTACTATTTACAGAATGCCTTTTAAATTGCCTTACAAACTTAGTGTCTGCATGAAATATTTCTAGCAATCTGGACTCATGTATAAATTTTATGACAGTTTCAAAAGTTAATGCTAATTCTGTCTGTTTAGTTACTTCAGAACAAATAATTTTTCAAGACTGAAACCCCATTTTCCATATGTACTTTTCCAAAAAAAATGGGGGGAAAGGAGGTATAACAGTAGTCTCTTGAGAGAACATGTCTGTCAGAATTTTTCAGTATAAGTATTTCAGTCATGTCAGATGAGATAAAAGAAGCAATATCTTTTTAATTCAGTGGAAAGTAAACATTCAAGAAGAAATTCCAGTCAATGAAGTAACTGTTGCTATGAAAGGACAAGATAATCCACTCATGCTTCATATATAGAAAAAAGTATGATATAATAAAAGAGAATATGTTATTTGTCTCTGCAAAGAAGTTTCACAAATTTACTTGTTGTAATTTTAGATCTCATGTGAGAAGGGGCATTAAGAATGCTTACTGGAAGTTTTGAATTTAGGATTATCTACATATAAATATTAATTATCATTTTCTTGAATATGGATTTTTTAATTTAAAATATTAGAAGATATCTCAAAAAAGAGATTATAGTGATTTTTCAAAAAAAATTCCTTCTTAACATTAGTAGTTGTATACATTTATAGGACATAATATGACAATTCAATACCTGTCAACAATGTGTAATGATCAAACTAGGTAATTTAGCATTTCCATCTGTCTATATGTTTATCAATTACTTGTGTTAGGAAACTTCAAACTCTTCCTTTGAAATTCTCTTTATAAAAAATATAAAACCTTGTTGTGAACTATAGTCTCCCTACAGTGACATAGAACATTAGGACTAATCCTCCTAAACATTACACATAACAATTACTTGAAGTATTTTACTTATTTTTCTTGTTATCCAATGTTTTTCATAGTTTGAGATATTACACTTAAGTTTTGATCAATTTTGACCTGATTTTTATATATTAAGTGAAAGGAATCTACTTTCATTCTTTGACATGTGAATAACCAGTTTTCCCAGTGCCATTTCTTAAGAAGACTATATTTTCTCCAATTTATGTTTTGGGCATTATTTTCAAAGATTAGTTGGCTATACATTCAAAGATTTATTTTTAGGTTCTCTATTCTGTTCCAATGGTTTATGTGTGTCAGTGTTTTGGTTAATATGACTTTGCAGTATATTATGAGATCAGGTATTGTGTGCTTTCAGCTTTGTTCTTTATACTCAAGATTTCTTTGGCTATCTAGGCTTTCTTGGGATAGCACATAAATTCTAAGTTTATTTTTTTTTATTTCTGTGAAAAATATTCTTGCCATTTTGATGGGAATTGTATTGGACCTGTTAGTCACTTTTGGATAGTACACATTAAGTCTCATCATCCTTTGCTCCTCAGAACACTTATAGTTTCCATATTGGCCTCTCACAAGTGTCTCAAGTACTATAGTTAGTTTTATTGAAAAATGATATATTTCTTTTACTTCTATAGTAGATTATTACAAAATTAGTTTTTGGAAAAAAAATATATTTTCTTAGAAACATGTGAGATGCTCAAGATAGGACTCATCCAGCTACCATCAATATGCCTGCACAGCTGTGCTCTTTACTGGAAAGTTCTAGGCTGAACTTGTTTCTTCACCTTTCCCAGTTTCAAATGGGGGGGGGGGATTTCAGTACTCAAATCTTTACATTTTTTCACTATTTTAAAACCAGCAACCTTATAGCTCTCTGATGCATTTTCCCATGATCATCTACCATTCTGAGAAATGCTTGGAAAAGTTATCTGCTTTTAAGGAACTGTATATTTAGATTGGGTCCACATGGATAATATAGAACACCATCTTTATATAAAGGTCTTTAACATTGATCACATAAGCAAAGTCCCTTTTGCCATGTATGGTAACATGCTTACAGTTTGAACATATATGATCACTACCAAAAACCTTTCCTTTTTTTCCCCTTTGAGTGTTTGCTATCCCAAACCAACAATAAAAAAAAAATTCTTTGTCTATCCATACCTGTGTATCTTATGCAATATCTGTGGATATTCTGGCAGCTGATAATGGATGTATTCTCAGATTTTTTTGTGGCTCCTCTTGAAGGTGGGTTCCCTTTGAAAACAGACTATGAGGTGGAGAATCAATTGTAGGACATATAAACAATGTGTAATGATCAAGCTAGGATAATTTAGCATTTCCATCTCCCTGTACATATTTAGGGTGTGCTTTAGGAATTATCATTATAGAAGAAGAGGGAAACAGGAGAAGAATTAGAAAAAGGAAGAGAAAAGGCTGCTATCAAATAAAGAGCCTACAGAATGGGAGATCTTTGCTAGCTGCTACTCTAACAGGGAATTAATATCCAGAATAAAGAACTGAAAAAAAAAACTAAAAAAATAAAGAACCCAATTAATAAATGGGCAAAAGAACTAGGCTAAATAGACACTTCTAAAAAGAATAAATTCAAATTGCCAATAAATATATGAAAAAATGTTCAGCATCTCTAGCAATCAGGAGAATACAAATGAAAACTCCATTCAGAAAGACAATTGTCAAGAATACAAATAGTAAGAAATTTTGCAAGGATGTGAGGGAAAAGTTATACATTGTTGTTGGTAAGGACTACAAATTAGTACAACCACTCTAAAGCAGTATCATGACTCCTCACCAAAAGTACAAATGGAAATACCATATGACCCAGTTATCCCTCTCCTCCATATATATCCAAAAATCTAAAAGCATCATATTAGAGGAATGCAGCCAAATCAGTGTTTTTTAGTAGCTCAATTCACAATAGTCAACCTATGGAACCGGCACAGATGAATGGATTTTTTTTCTAAATGTGGCATATATACACAGTGGAGTATTATTTATCCATAAGGAAGAATGAAATTATGGGATTTACTGGTAAGTAGGTGGAACTAAAGAACATGATGCTAAATGAATTAATCCATATTCAAGAGAGTTAAGGGTTGAATGTTTTCTCTGATATGCAGAGTCTAGTCAAAAATAAAGAAGAAGGAAGGAAGGAAGGAAGGAAGGAAGGAAGGAAGGAAGGAAGGAAGGAAGGAAGGGAGGGAGGGAGGGAGGGAGGGAGGGGGAGGGAGGGAAGGAAAAAGTTGGGAGAATTACATGAAAATAGAAGATATATCAGTGGGGCACAGGAAGGATTGAGGGAGAGAGAAGAGTGGAATGAATCTGACCAAACTTTCCTATGTACATATATAAATATACCAAACTTTCCTATGTACATATATGAATATATATATATATCTATTTAAAAAGACATATAAATAGAATAAGTATCACTAGATTAGAGAAAAAGGAATGAGGGGAGGCAGAAAGGAAGGAAAAAAGAGAAGTACTGGGGACTTAATTGAACCAAATTATATTCCATACTTGTATTATTATGTCAAAATAAACCCTAATATTATGTATAAACAAATGAACTAATAAAAAATAGCATCAACTGATGGTGCATTGGTGAAGGTTTTTCTGCATACAAAATATTTCTTTAGGTAGTCCTGTGTTGCTCTGAGGACCAGTCCTTTAAGCTATGAAAGTTACCAGTCATTGGATTCAGGCTGCTCATCAGGAAGTGAGGCAATCTCAAACCCAGAGCAACTTCCAGGGAGAGATGGCAGCAGAGAGCCACTTTGCAGCACGCTCACAGCAGATAGTGAAATAGGTCCATCCATTTCTCAGTGGGGACCTGGGAAACTCAACACAGTATCCACTACTCACCTCTGACCTTTTCCACATACCTTCTTATAATATATGGTGTGTTTTTTTCCTATTTCTCCAGTCCCAGTGTTTGTCCAACTCCCTCATAACACCAATGCCCACAATTATGTGCTTTTTGTTTACATATACCTTCTCCAGATCCATTTTATTCCTTCTGTTAACAAATGCTGCCAAATCAGTTCTGTCTCATTTCAGCCTTAATGGACTGGAATAAATTGTGTGAAGCTAAAGAATGTAATACCCTTTGTATGGGGTGCTGTTTTCCACAATAATTCTACTTTCAGGTTGTCCCCATAATTGGGTAGTAAGGGGGAAGTCAGTACTTTATATCCGTGAATTACATGCATTAGAGAACCAGAATTGAGAATTCTTACTTTCTCTTTCATTATCCTGTACAGTATGACACAGGTGGATTAATGTCCAAGTCCTATCCCTCCCTGGTTTTTGTGTTTCATGGCAAAAGTTCTTGACTTCATTTTATTTATTTTCAAATTCTGGGTAGCATTTTCTTCTTCACAGGGTGGTTTTTGTTGTTGTTGTTGTTTTTAATTGTTGTTTTTAGATATACATGACAGTAGAGTGTATTTTGATATATATAAATGGAGTCCAACTCGGTGTTTCTATGCTGAAAACCATAGTGATTATAGAGATCTTGGCACTGTGGGAGGCACATAATTACTGACCAGGATGCATGATTTTTGCTTTGTTCCTCTATTTTACTAATAGGTCTTCTGTAGTCTTTCATCTACATTCCCACATATCTATACATCTATGACCACAGTCCTCATTATTTGCTTAATGTATTATATATTATCATAAGCCTATGAATATAATATTTTGATAAATTTTAACACATATAGTTGTTTTAAGGAAAATGAGATACTTTAGTAAGAAATATGGTATGTTTTTCACATTGTTATAATTCTAAATGCATTTTATTTTTAGGAATATAAATAAATTTAGTATGTTAGTTGATTGGAAACTGAATTTAAGTTAGGAGCAAATAAGTAATTAATTATGGTGCATCTGTTTACAAAATAGAGAAATATGTCAAGAGAAATTACTATAATTGTTATATTATATTTTAAAGTAGACTTATTACCAAACCAGAAATATAATAATTTAATTGTGCTTTAAAATTAGTATGTCTCTTGAGCTGCTTTTAAAAATATTTTATAAGCATCAGATAAAAGCCATAACAATTTTCTCCAGGAAAAAATGCATATATGAAGAATTTTGAATACCATTTCTGGGGCACATAAAATCTGTGAAGTGGAAGCTTAGGTTTTTACACGTGACTTACAAACTTTTAAAATAACTATTAGTCTTCAAATACTACATGCACACATGCAGACATAAAGGAAACAAATGATCATGAGACATATTTGCACTTACTATATGCTCTTTACTCTGATTTTGCTGTTTTGGTATGTCTTGTTCTGTTTATTTTAAAAATATATTTGTTACCAGCTGTCTTACTGGAACTTGTGACCCACTACTCTGTCATAAGGTATAAATTGGTTAATTTACAGTTTTAAAAATACAGCAGTAGTTCCCCCAGGTTTCAATATTCAAAAGTCATTCTTGGGGTTTTAAACAAAAGTACATCTGTAAATGGCTGTGTCATAAATAATTAGGAATTTATTATTTGTGTTCAGTTTATACTTCTTAAAGAAAACACAGAACAAAGAGTGAGAAATATCACCATTAAATTATGTCTGTGAGACAGTGTATGTCCATTTGTCTGATGCGAGATAGCAAGTTCCTGAAAGAATGACCAGCACATAAATTAATCTCTATCTTCTCTCTTAAGAGTTCATACTTTCCTTTCAAAGTATATTCACAATCTCATCACCACGTTTCAAAATATTACAATGACTTTTCTCACTATTTTCGCTTATCCAATCTGATTCTACTGACAAAGGATTGTCAAAGGCAAGAGCTAGAGATTTGTACACAGTCCTTCCCCAGTGGCTGCTCCATCAGCTCTTGCCTGAAGTCCCCATCACCCACTTTAGCTCCTTATTCTCTGAACATTTAAAGAACATGATTCTTGTCTGCGTATTTATATTTACTCTCCCTTGTGCTTTGAAACCTCTTTCCCCATGATTCACAAACTCTTTTTCTTCAAGCTGATAAATAAAATTTTATGAGGAAAGTCTTCTCCTAGTAGACATGCGCAGTGGGGAAAACACACACACACACACACACACACACACACACACACACACCAGTAAGTCACTCCATACCCCCTCTTTTTCCCATTATCTAATTTATTGTTCTTCTCATCTAACACAATAAGGTAGATATGTATATAAATCTTGTCTCCCTAAATGGTAACATAATTATTTTCAAATGTGTAGTATTGAAAACAGACATAGTGACTGAATTTTGTAATTCCTATTTAAAAAAAAAACTTTATAAGGAAAAAGATAACATTTTGCTCCTTTATAATAGGTAGTTTGATCTCAGTTTAATAGAAATTTGAGATTACTATTTTCTTAGACTTATTTGAGAGGATTAATGGGAAAACAAATCAATTATATTGATGTTTAAGGCTTTAAATATGCACATGTATTTTTTGGTACATTGGATGAGGATGGAAAGACTTTATAAAAACAATGAACGAATGATTTTATTGCTTAAGGAAAATACATAAAAAGTGAGGGAGGTATCCTCAACAATGGATCAGATTCCAGAAACATCATGATGATTATTTCTTATACTTATCCCATCTGAAAGCTTGGGCCTAGCGTGGGAATGTAACCCAGTGATAGAGTGCTTGCCTAGCATGCACAAGGCCCTGTGTTCTATCCCCCAGCATCACACACAAAAACTTGAGCCTGCTGTACGTGTTCTGACCATGGAAATAGACCAGAAACTCTTCCCCTGGTGAGTGCATTTCAGAAGGGTAACTGGTTCCCTGATTCCCAGGATTGGAATGCCCAACAATTCCCCACTGAGGCTATGAAGATAATTCTGCGGTTGCACTACCTGGTTTACATAGTGACATTCTTTGAAGGAGAGAGGCTCTGTGTTTGCATTAACCTGGACCTTATCTCAATTAGCTAGTACTCCGGATTAAAAAAAAAAAAAAATACTGGCTAAAGAGTTGTCATTGGTGGTGGGTAATAACTTTTGGGATTATTAAAGACCACAGCAGAGAGGGGTAGACACCCTTTTGTCTGCTATCCTTCTGTCTGCCTGCACCTTCCCTGTGTGCTGTGTCTGTCCTTTGTGAGCCTCCTCCACAAGTCTCCCCTCACAGATGTTTCTTTACAGCCTAACACTCTAAAGTCTTAATATCTAGGCAAATTTGCAGTACAAGCTGAAGGAAGAACAATCTATAGGCGATAGGATTGTTTTTACTAACCTGTTAGTGGGTTAAATGTGGTATGTTTAATAGACAAACATGAGCTTAACAGTCCAGGAGACCACAAAATCATGCCACAAAGCAAAACCCAAATGGAGGTCCATTAGAAGTATGGAAACAGCAGAGGTACGAATGTCCTGGCACAATGGGAATTATACTATAAATTAAGGCCCAATTCATCTGCAAAAGGTTATGCAATAGTTGTAGTGTCTCCCAAAGACTGTCTGCAGAGTGCAAAGGCATACCAAATTCTGCAAAGATACAAATTGAGGCTACCACACTAGCAAGATAAGAGGCTATTCCAAATGCTGAGAGTACTCAGAAAAAAGAAATCACCCATAACAACTGAATGAACCCCATATGCATCAATAGACTGGACATTAGTGGACATTAGTTGTCTTTATTGTGAAGTTACTTTCAAGCATCTGTACAAAAACCTGCTATAAATCAAATCATAAGAAAATACAAAATACAAAGGCAAAAAATAATGTTTAAAAAATCTTTAAAGTTACATTGACTGCTTCATTTAATATCAGCTTCAAAACTTCTCCACAAATCATGCAAAACTTCTCCACAATCCTGCTTGAAAGTTAAGTCAACCCACACCATTCTCCAATTAGCAATAAATTAGTCAAATATACCATATGTATTGTGAATGTCAGTTCAACCAATAAGTGCAGAACATGCTGCCTGAATTTAAGAAGATGACAGTTTAGTTGTAGAAACAAAGCTAACACATAGAAGCACACAGTTAAATATGCAAATGTACACAATACAGAATATAACTGTCATAGCGTATTCAGTAGAATTGAAATTGTTGGATATGAGTTCACAGAGTGTGAATAGAACTTGCATTCTGAAGGAGGGTTAGCAACAGAATAGTAAGTTATATATTCATGACAATTCCCTATATCAAAGTAGACAAACTAAATGAAGATTTGCATTCAGGGTAAATCCATGTGTTGTGTAGGTTGAATGTCAAACTACATATTTCTTTATCCATAGAAGAACCTTAAAATTGTACTATTTAAAGTGGGAAAAGGAAGCTGTCCCTGATTTTGAATTCCTGAGAGAAAATTTAGGAAAGTAGTAGCCATACTGTAGCTCAATTTCATCATCTATATTTCAAAGAAAATGTCTACCTCCAAACGCTGAAATTTCCCCAATTTAAACTAATAATGGAGGCAGAGTTTAAAAGTTATAAGTATATGTTTTTATTATTTATCTAATCAACATAATATTATTTCAAAATTATATGAATTTATTTTTGCTTGAAAATGTTAAATTTTGATTTTTTCATTTAAGAAATTTACACTAAAATGTTTCTGTGTCATTTTTTAATGTTCAGAAAGTTTGATTTTCTTTCTGATGGAAACAAACTCTAAAGATAGCAGTTATCAGGGCTCATAGCCTTAGGGCAGTTTGTTTTCACTGTGGAGATCCACTTGTCCATCTGCATTTTTTTATGTCAAATTTTATTTTTTTTTAATTTTACAAATTTTTTTTATTATAAGTTGTTCAAAACATTACAAAACTCTTGACATATCATATTTCATACATTTGATTCAAGTGGGTTATGAACTCCCATTTTTACCCCATATACAGATTGCAGAATCACATCAGTTACAGTTCCAGTGATTTATATATTGCCATACTAGTGTCTGTTGTATTCTGCTGCCTTTCCTATCCTTTACTATCCCCCCTCCCCTCCCCTCCCCTCCCCTCTTCTCTCTCTACCCCCTCTACTATAATTCATTTCTCCCCCTTGTATTATTTTTCCATTTCCCCTCGCTTCCTCTTGTATGTAATTTTGTATAACCCTGAGGATCTCCTTCCATTTCCATGTAATTTCCCTTCTCTCTCCCCTTCCCTCCCACCTCTCATCCCTGTTTAATGTTAATCTTCTTCTCATGCTCTTCATCCCTACTCTGTTCTTAGTTACTCTCCTTATATCAAAGAAGACATTTGGCATTTGTTTTTTTAGGGATTGGCTGGCTTCACTTAGCATAATCTGCTCTAATGCCATCCATTTCCCTCCAAATTCTATGATTTTGTCATTTCTTAATGCAGAGTAATACTCCATTGTGTATAAATGCCACATTTTTTTTATCCATTCATCTATTGAAGGGCATCTAGGTTGGTTCCACAGTCTTGCTATTGTGAATTGTGCTGCTATGAACATCGATGTAGCAGTGTCCCTGTAGCATGCTCTATTTAGAGGAATAGCTGGGTCAAATGGTGGTTTCATTCCCAGCTTTCCAAGAAATCTCCATACTGCTTTCCAGATTGGCTGCACCAATTTGCAGTCCCACCAACAATGAACAAGTATACCCTTTTCCACACATCCTTGCCAGCACTTGTTGTTGTTTGACTTCATAATGGCTGCCATCTTACTGGAGTGAGATGTATCTTAGGGTGGTTTTGATTTGCATTTCTCTGACTGCTAGAGATGGTGAGCATTTTTTCATGTACTTGTTGATTGATTGTATGTCCTCCTCTGAGAAGTGTCTGTTCAGGTCCTTGGCCCATTTGTTGATTGGGTTATTTGTTATCTTATTGTCTAATTTTTTGAGTTCTTTGTATACTCTGGATATTAGGGCTCTATCTGAAGTGTGAGGAGTAAAGATTTGTTCCCAGGATGTAGGCTCCCTATTTACCTCTCTTATTGTTTCTTTTGCTGAGAAAAAACTTTTTAGTTTGAGTAAGTCCCATTTGCTGATTCTAGTTATTAACTCTTGTGCTATGGGTGTCCTATTGAGGAATTTGGAGCCCGACTCCACAGTATGTAGATTGTAGCCAACTTTTTCTTCTATCAGACACCATGTCAAGCTCCTTGATCCATTTTGAGTTAACTTTTGTGCATGGCGAGAGAAAGGGATTCAGTTTCATTTTGTTGCATATGGATTTCCAGTTTTCCCAACACCATTTGTTGAAGATGCTATCCTTCCTCCATTGCATGTTTTTAGCCCCTTTATCAAATATAAGATAGTTGTAGTTTTGTGGATTGGTTTCTGTGTCCTCTATTCTGTACCATTGGTCCACCTGCCTGTTTTGGTACCAGTACCATGCTGTTTTTGTTACTATTGCTCTGTAGTATAGTTTGAAGTCTGGTATCGCTATACCACCTGATTCACACTTCCTGCTTAGCATTGTTCTTGCTATTCTGGGTCTTTTATTTTTCCATATGAATTTCATGATTGCATTCTCTATTTCTACAAGAAATGCCATTGGGATTTTGATTGGCATTGCATTAAACCTATATAGAACTTTTGGTAATATCGCCATTTTGATGATGTTAGTTCTGCCTATCCATGAACAGGGTATATTTTTCCATCTTCTAAGATCTTCTTCTATTTCTCTCTTTAGGGTTCTGTAGTTTTCATTGTATAAGTCTTTAACCTCTTTTGTTAGGTTGATTCCCAAGTATTTTTTTTTTTTAGGATATTGTGAATGGAGTGGTTGTCCTCATTTCCATTTCAGAGGATTTGTCACTGATATACAGGGATGCCTTTGATTTATGTGTGTTGATTTTATATCCTGCCACTTTGCTGAATTCATTTATTAGCTCTAATAGTTTCTTTGTAGACCATTTTGGGTCTGCTAGGTATAGAATCATGTCATCTGCAAATAGTGATAATTTAAGTTCTTCTTTTCCTATTTTTATGCCTTTAATTTCTTTCATCTGTCTAATTGCTCTGGCCAGTGTTTCGAGAACTATGTTGAACAGAAGTGGTGAGAGAGAGCATCCCTGTCTTGTTCCAGATTTTAGAGGGAATGCCTTCAATTTTTCTCCATTCAGAATGATGCTAGCCTGAGGCTTAGCATAGATTGCTTTTACAATGTTGAGGTAAGTTCCTGTTATCCCTAGTTTTTCTAGAGTTTTGAACATAATGAGATGCTGTACTTTGTCGAATGCTTTTTCCGCATCTATCGAGATGATCATATGGTTCTTATTTTTAAGCCTATTGATGTGGTGAATAACATTTATTGATTTCAGTATATTGAACCAACCTTGCATCCCAGGGATAAATCCTACCTGATCATGGTGCACAATTTTTTTGATATGTTTTTGTATCCGGTTCGCCAGAATTTTATTGAGGATTTTTGGATCTAGGTTCATTAGAGATATTGGTCTGTAGTTTTCTTTCTTTGAAGTGTCTTTGTCTGGTTTAGGAATCAGGGTGATGTTGGCCTCGTAGAATGAATTTGGAAGTTCTCCCTCTTTTTCTATTTCCTGAAATAGCTTGAAAAGTATTGGTATTAGTTCCTCTTTAAAGGTTTTGTAAAACTCTGCTGTATACCCATCCGGTCCTGGGCTTTTCTTAGTTGGTAGTCTTTTGATGGTTTCTTCTATTTCCTCAATTGATATTGGTCTGTTTAGTTTGTCTATATCCTCCTGACTCAATCTGGGCAGATCATATGACTTAAGAAATTTATCGATGCCTTCACTAACTTCTATTTTATTGGAGTATAAGGATTCAAAATAGTTTCTGATTATCTTCTGTATTTCTGAAGTGTCTGTTGTGATATTGCCTTTTTCATCCCATATGCTAGTAATTTGAGTTCTCTCTCTTCTTCTCTTTGTTAGCATGGCTAAGGGTCTGTCGATTTTATTTATTTTTTCAAAGAACCAACTTTTAGTTTTGTCAATTTTTTCAAGTGTTTCTTTTGTTTCGATTTCATTAATTTCAGCTCTGATTTCAATTATTTCTTGCCTTCTGCTACATTTGCTGTTGTTTTGCTCTTCTTTTTCTAGGATTTTGAGATGAAGTATGAGATCATTTATTTGTTGGTTTTTTCTTTTTTTAAGGAATGTACTCCAAGCAATGAATTTTCCTCTTAGAACTGCTTTCAATGTGTCCCATAGATTTCGATATGTTGTGTCTGTGTTTTCATTTATCTCTAGGACTTTTTTAAATTTCCTCCTTGATGTCTTCTATAACCCATTGATCATTCAGTAACCTATTCTTCATTCTCCAAGTGATGCATGATTTTTCCTTCCTTCTCTTATCGTTGATTTTCAGTTTCATTCCATTATAATAAGATGAGATGCATGGTATTATCTCTACTCCTTTATATTGTCTAAGAGTTGCCCTGTGATATAATATATGATCTATTTTTGAGAAGGATCCATGTGCTGCTGAGAAAAAAGTGTAACTGCTTGATGTTGGGTAGTATATTCTATATATATATCAATTAAGTCTAGGTTATTAATTGTATTATTGAGTTCTATAGTTTCCTTATTCAACTTTTGTTTGGAAGATCTGTCCAGTGGTGAGAGAGGTGTGTTGAAGTCTCCCATGATTATTGTATGGTGGTCTATTAGACTCTTGAACTTGAGAAGAGTTTGTTTGATGAACATAGCTGCACCATTGTTTGGGGCATATATATTTATGATTGTTATGTCTTGTTGGTGTATGTTTCCCTTGAGCAGTATGTAGTGTCCCTCTTTATCCCTTTTGATTAACTTTGGCTTGAAATCTATTTTATTTGATATGAGTATAGACACTCCTGCTTGTTTCCGAAGTCCATCTGAGTGATATGATTTTTTCCAACCTTTCACCTTCAGTCTATGTATGTCTTTTCCTATCAAATGTGTCTCCTGTAGGCAGCATATTGTTGGGTCTTGTTTTGTGATCCATTCTACTAGCCTGTGTCTCTTATTTGGTGAGTTTAAGCCATTAACATTTAGGGTTATTATTGAGATATGGGTTGTTCTTCCAGCCATATTTGTTTATTTATGTTACTAAACATGGTTTGTTTTCTTTTTTGATTATTTTCCCCCCTTTACTGTCCTACCTCCCACTGTTGATTTTCATTGTTATTTTCCATTTCCTCTTCCTGTAATGTTTTGCCGAGGATGTTTTGAAGACATGGTTTTCTAGCTGCAAATTCTTTTAACTTTTGTTTATCGTGGAAGGTTTTAATTTCATCTTCCATCCTGAAGCTTAATTTCGCTGGATACACAATACTTGGTTGGAACCCATTTTCTTTCAGTGTTTGAAATATGTTATTCCAGGATCTTCTAGCTTTCAGAGTCTGTGTTGAAAGATCAGCTGTAATCCTGATTGGTTTACCCCTAAATGTAATCTGCTTCCTTTCTCTTGTAGCTTTTAAAATTCTCTCCTTATTCTGTATGTTGGGCATCTTTATTATAATGTGTCTAGGTGTGGATTTCTTATGATTTTGCACATTCGGCGTCCTGTAGGCTTCTAGGATTTGGGATTCTGTCTCATTCTTCAAGTCTGGGAAGTTTTCTCCTATTATTTCATTGAATAGGTTGCTCATTCCTTTGGTTTGAACCTCTATACCTTCCTATATCCCAATGTCTCTTAAGTTTGGTCTCTTTATATTATCCCATATCTCTTGGATGTTCTGCTCATGGTTTCTTAACAGTCTTGCTGAGTTGTCTATGTTCTTTTCAAGTTGAAATACTTTGTCTTCATTGTCTGATGTTCTATCTTCTAAATGTTCTACTCTGTTGGTAGTATTCTCAATTGAGTTTTTAAGTTGGTTTATTGCTTCCTGCATTTCTAGGATTTCTGTTTGTTTGTTTTTTATTACCTCTATCTCCCTGTATAGTTGATCTTTTGCTTCTTGGATTTGTTTATGTAATTCATTGTCGAAGTCGTCAAAGTGATCTTTCATTGTCTGATTTTGCAGTCTAATGTCTTCCTTGAGACTCCAGATCATCTGAAGCATGTATATCCTGAATTCTTTATCTGACATTCCATCTGCTGCAGCTATTACCTCTTCTAAAGTTGAGTTGACCTGCATTGCTTGTGGTCCTTTATTTCCTTGTCTTTTCATATTGCTTGTGTTTCTTTCTGCTTGGTGAAACTATTGTGTTTTTGAAAATTTCCCCCTATATATTTGTATTGCTCTTGTATGGTTGAAAAGTCTTCCTTGCAGGGGCGGGCGGCGGCTCTGCTCCTCCTCCAATTGGGGTGATCTGTCTACCACGCTGGCGGGCCACTGGGACTGTTCTGCCGGTTGGTCACAGGTCTGCCTACCTTGGAGGCTCGGGCAGCGGCTCTGCTCTGCCCCTACTCCAATTGGGGTGACGTGACTACCATGCCTGCGGGTCGCTGGGCCTGTTCCGGGCGCAGGAGGCGGCTCTGCTCTGCACCTACTCCAGTTGGGGTGACGTGTCTACCATGCTGGCAGGCCGCTGGGCCTGTTCCGCCGGTCAGTCACAGTCCTGCCTACCTTGCGAGTGCAGGTGGCGGCTCTGCTCTGCCCCTACTCCAGTTGGGGTGACGTGTCTACCACGCCGGCAGGCCGCTTGGCCTGATCTGCCGGTCGGTCGCAAGTCTGCCTACCTTGCGGGCGCGGGTGGCGGCTCTGCTCTGCCCCTACTCCAGTTGGGGTGACGTGACTACCACGCTGTCAGGCCGCTGGGCCTTTTCTGGCCGCGGGCGAAGGCTCTGCTCTGCCCCTACTCCAATTGGGGTGATGTGACTACCACGCCAGCGGGTCGTTGGGCCTGTTCCGGATGCGGGCGGCGGCTCTGTTCTGCCCCTACTCCAAATGGGGTGACGTGACTGCCACGCCGGCGGGTCGCTGGGCCTGTTCCAGGCGCGGGCGGAGGCTCTGCTCTGCTCCACTGGCCTCCAGAGTATTCAGCAGGACCTGGACCAAGAAGCAGTTTCCGCGGGTTCTTTATCCCTGGGCCAGAGCAGTTCTGGGAGCCGGAATTCGGCCTCTCCGGGCTCGGTGTATGTTCTGATAGGAGCAGGCTCCAAGAAGCAGTTTCCGCGGGTTCTTTATCACTGAGCCTGTAATTTGTCTGCGAGACGCAGACAAATGTCAGCCTGAAATTACCTGTTCTATAGCTGAAAGAGCTGAGATCAGTCGAAAACAGGGATGGTGACGTCAGCTCTCCAAGATGGTGGCCGCTGGCTTCCTCTGTGGTCTGACCGGTGTGGAGAACTGAATTGGGCCGCTTCCTTCCCCCATCTCAAACCCAGAATTCAGCTCTGAGTACAGTAAATGCACAGCTGGCAGGAGCCCGCAGAATCAGCAGCGCTGTATCTTTGCTTTGCTATCTCGTCCTCAAATTTTAAATCAGAAGGTATGACACAGATTTTTTTCAGTTATACCACTCAAGATATCTTTGGATGATTCATCACATAGAAAAAGTTATGAACAAATTTGTTACTTTAATTTGTTCCTGGAATTAGCTTAAACTAGGGGCTGCTTATAAGAGGATTTTAAATATGAGCATTGGTAGTATAATACAACCATCAAGGATGAAACAGTAAATAATTCCCACATAGTTTCAACCATCCATGTATTTACTTTTAGAAAATTTAAATAATAATAAGTTTAAGACCCAGACTTTTAATCACTTAAGTGTAATGAATACTCAATAAGCAGTGGGTGATCAATTATCACATATGTTTAAAACAAAACTTTGCCAATGTTTTCCATTCACATCAACTTTGTTTCACTTCAGTTCAACATTTACTCATGTATATTTACAACAAATATGTAAATTCTCTCTCTCTCTCTCTCTCTCTCTCTCTCTCTCTTTAAAATCAGCTCAAGTAGTACAAAAATACTATTTGCCCAACCCCACATTCTGAATGAAACTACTATTAAATGTTTGGTCTGTATTATTTACACTATAAAACATAAGGAAATAAGCATATGTGAATGTATATATAATTTTGTAAATTTATACACGTACATATTTTAAAATGAAAACTGCTATTGTACAGATATTGATAACGTACTTGACATTATAATGTATTATGGATTTTTTCAAATGTTACTACCTTTTTTATCTTCTTTGGGCTATGTGGGTAATTTTACATTTTTGTGCATTTATGTGTATATGGATATGTCTTACTCATCTATTCAGTCATAAACATTTAAGTTTGTCCCGCATTATTATGATATTATAAAAACTTCATGGTAAGCATTCTTACACATATCTTGTGCACCCGAGTTACACTTGTGTTATTTGGAAAAAACAAAATTCTTAATTTGACCTATGCCAAAAAATAAGATTTAATATATAATGACCTTTCTATCTATGATCCATGAACACAGCTTAAGGAATCTTTTCATTGAAATGTTTCTACATATGCCGTACCATCATTCCCCCTAGCAGGCTGCTTCAACTCAGTATGAAGATTATGTCTCAAGTATCGCTTCCTGATGTTCTTGTTCAATTCTTCTATTGTATTTTCTTATGGAACTCCATATCCTCTTTTTTCTTGAGCTTGTCAGAAGCTCATACACACACACACACACACTACACATATATATGTATGTATCGTTATAAAGTTTATTTCTATCTCCTTTATGAACTATAACCTTAATTAGCAATAGAACTTTCAGTTTTGCTTGTAATAACGTTTTAAATTTAAATGTATGTCTATCACATATTCGGTAATTAAGAACTATTTTGGCAATGACAAAAATAATGAATGACTTTCATGAGTTTTAAACAATACAAAATATGAATTTTGTCACTTTGAATTTTTGGATTAATTGGGGGGTTATTCATATATTTACAATATGTATGCAAGTTTCCTTTTTTTTCCATAACAGTTTTAGAATTGTTGCTGTTGTGACAAATTACTATAAATGTATCACTTATAATATCACAAATATGTTACCTTATGGTTCTGGAGGTTTGGAGACTCCAGGTTCTGGAGACTCCAGAGAAAACACATTTCTTGGCTTTGTCCAAATTCTAGAGGTCAGTTTGAGTCCTTGGCTTGTGACCCCTTCTTCAACCTTGAATATGCACCAGAATAAACTCTGTGTTCTTCAATGTATACTGTTTTTCTGACATTGAACCTCTTGCCTTCCCCTTATTTAAGAGCCTTATAATGTGATTGCATAGTGTCTATCCAAATATTGCAAAATAATATTTCCATCTTAATATTCTTAATGACATCCATAAATGTAACATTTTACCTTATAAGGTAGCGGTTCACAGGCTCCAGAGATAAGGTATAGGCATTTTTCAGGAATAGTTATTTTCTCTACACAGAGGCATAATATATTTCTTACCTCTGTGGTGTGTGTGTATGTGTGTGTGTGTATATTCGATGTGCAGATATATTTATTGTCATTAGTGATGGGAATAAAAGATTTAATAAGTATTTTCATTACTGTTGGTATTTAAGACAAATGGAATTTAGGTTAATTAAATTATTAGTTTTTTAAAATTGGCTCCTTTATTAACTTAAGCTGGTTTTCATAAAAAATTTGAGTAAGTATGTATTCCACATACTAATAGTCTAATTATTCACATGATTGTTGTTATTTATTGAATAAATTGACTTTTTAAAATTAAATTTGAATTATTTGCTTAATCTCGTTGTTCCTTTAGCCAAAGCTACCAATTCTTGTTTTAAGGATATGAACTCTGCTTAAATTTCTGACAATATAAATTAGATATATTCTTTACAATATATTTTTCTATTTTCTTAAAAATTGATTTATTTGTTGGCTTGGTAATTCTATTTCCTTGTCTCCATTTGCCTCACATATCTGGTGATAATTAATTGTCAATTCATATAAATAATTATTGATCAGAGTGATCAATAATGATTAGTAATACTGAATGATTTGTATAGGAAACTACTCTGTTTCCTTATACAGGTCATTGTCATGAAATGTAACTACTAATGACTAAAACCTACTGGAGATATATGAGTCAGCTATGCTTAAAATGTGTGCGCTATACAGATCATTTGAGAAAAATTGAAGTCACCAACTACACCATTTTACTTTTCTTTCTGACATGCTTTGTATATAGACTATCATAGACAAACAACTCATTTGTGCTTAGAAAGTTGGTTTTTCTAGCTATCCTTAATGTAAGAACAAAGCATGATAGAACTGTTTTTTTTTAATTTTTTATTTGTTTTAATTAGTTATACATGACAGTACAATGATCTTGACATATCATACATTTGAATCAGAAGGGTATAATTTCTCATTTTTCTGATTGTACAGGTTGCAGAAACACTTTGGTCATACATTTACGTATATACCCACAGCAATAATAATGTCTATTTTATTTTGCTGTCCTTCCTTTCCCCCCTTCCCCTCCCCTCCCCTCCCATCACTTCTCTCTACCCATCTAATGTGACTCACTTCTTTTTTTTCCCTCACATTGTCATACATATATTCTCTATAATTATGCTTTGATTGGAATACAGCGAATTAATCTAGTTAGTCACCCCTTACAACACCAAACAGTTGCTGCTGACTAATGGTTTCTGGAAATTTCTTGTCAATATTCATTTCTTCATTAACCCTTCTATATTCAGTTACTTATTTGCATGACTATCTTTAGTTTTGTTGTTGATTTGTACAAAAGAACTCTTCAGTTTCTATAAATTCTTCAATATGACTAGTTGGTTTTTCCAATTATTTGGTATGTTATATAATTATTTAAGTTTTATCTTTTCAGTGCAGTTTTTAGTAACAGTTCAGAAAAAAGGCATTGAACCTAGTGCTTCCAATCAAATAGGTGTTCAATGTTAGGGGTCTCTAGGCATGTAGAAGTACTCATGGTAATTAATACAAGAGGACCCAGTGGAGGAGACAAAAAAGATAAAAGATAACCCATGGACTAAATGCTATTAAGGTAATAAACACAAGATGACATATTTAGAAAACATGTGAAGTACTAAAGCAAGTCTGTAGATTTGAGGCTGTTCTTATAATAACAATGCTTATATTGTACACTGAACAGTGTATAGGATTTAAACACACAATAAGGGATGAGAGGAAATTACCAGAAACCAAAGCTTCAAAATAAATGTCCTAGTTAAAGAAATAATATGATGGGATATATGTTATGATATGATATGATATGATGTTTTAAAAAAGAGTTTGGAAAACGTTTTCATCATTAACATTTATTTGTCACAACTAGAATAAAATAATCACTGGCAGAAAGACAGGAAGGTTACAAATTAGCCTCTGGCATTCTAACTTCAGTATTCTTTGTAATATCATGTTATTTTTTAAGAAGACAAAATGTGTCAAAGTGATGCTATTTTGTACCTAAAACATTTTAATGTCAGTGTCCAAATGAGCACAGACACTGTGGTCTTTTGAAAGTCATTTAGCCCTATGATAATGAAAAGTGGCAGCTGATTAATTTTTTGTAGTCATGCCTCTAATTTTATGACACCCCAGATGTTCCCTTCTCCTCCATTTAAACACTACACACACTGCAAAGCATAAACATATTTGTTTTCCAATGTGCAATTAAAACAGCCTGAACTCTAGAGACCATAAGCAGTATTATTTGACCTTGTGTGGGGTGCAGTTACAATATTCACCAACCAAATTATGATAAAACAAGTAAGAGATTAACAAAATGACTTTGCTTTTTACAAATTCATAATAAAGCAAATGATAAGCAAATATGTTTATTTTTACTTTTTTCTCTTTCCCATTATATCACCATTTTGCCCAACATTTATATTGTCTTTTATGACTCAATTTATTTCTTTCACTTTATAATATATTTACTCTATATGCATATATATATATATATGAATTTTTATATAATACTATTGTTTTCTCTATTTTGTTAATCAATATGTATTTTACATTAATCATATTGTAATGAACTTTCATGTAGGTATTAAGCTTAAAGTATTTTTCACATATTTTAAACAGCTTTATTGGGACACATTCAAAATATATAATTTGATAGGTTTTGGATATGTATATGTCCACGAAACTATTACATCACTTTTTTCCATATGTTTCTTTATAATGCATCCATTCCTCCCTTTAATCACCAACTCCCTTACCTCTTTTCCAGGTAAACAAAGTTATCAGTTTTATAGACAGGCTCAAAAGATTCATTTGAATTTTCTATTCCTAGTGTTTTATGTAAATGAAATCATATTATACTCATGACTTGTTTCACTTTGTATTATTATTTTTAAATTTATCAAAGCTGTGATACGTGTTATTCTTACCTTCTTTCTTATTACTAAATAATGGGTCACATTATAGACATGACACAATTTTTTAAAAATCTATTTATTCATCAATTAATATTTGAGTTGCATATGTGACCTAGTTGTTACAAGTAAACTTCTTTAATCAATCTTGTAAAAGTTGTATTATATGAATATATTTCCATTTAACTTTAATGAATACATATAAGTGGAGTGGATAGATCTATGGAAGTCATATACTTAATTTCTTAAGAAACCAACATTTTGCAAGGTGGTTATATTAATTTACATCTCCACCATCAGTATGTCAGAATTCGAATTCCTCCTATCCTTGACAATGTTTAGAATAGCCAGTCTCTTAAATTTTTGCCATTGTGATATTAGAAATTTCAATATTTATTTCTCTAATAACAAGTGATGATATGCATCTTCTGATGTGATTCTTGACTGCATATTTTTTTGGTGTTTGTGAAATATTTTATGATTTTCGCTAAATTGGTTGATTTTGAGAATTTTGAGTACAAGTCTTTTTCAGAAAAGAAATTATTTGGAAATATATTCTCCCCACACATAACTTGTCTCTTGATTCTTTTCATAATATATTTCTTTTAAAATTATTATTATTTTATTGATGCACTGTAATTATACATGACAGTGAGATTCATTATTCCATATTTTATATATGCAGATAGATATTTCTAAGAGCATATGTATTTATTTTAAAACAGTCCAATTTATTGATTTGTTCTTATGGATCTTGCTTTTGGTATCATATCTTAAAATATGTTGGTATAACACAGTATACAAAGATTTTCTCCTGTGTCTTATTCTGAAGATTTATTATTGCAGATTTAACATTTTCAACTGTGAATCATTTTGAATTAATTTTTGTACATGGTATACAATATTTTTGTGTGTATAGGATTTTATTTGTTTATTTTTTGCAAATGGATTTTAATTATTAAATATACTGAGTTGTCTTTGCACATTTTTTGTCAAAAATTGTCCTTATATGTAAGGGAATGTTTCCACATTTTTCATTCTCTCTTCTTCCACTGATCTGGCACTTTTTATACCACACAGTCTTGATTGCTCTTCCATTGAATTATATCTTGAAATTGTGTTAGTTCTCTTGCTTTGTTCCTCTTTAACTAAATATCTTGGATAGTCTAGATCCCCTATTTTTCCATATAAATTTAAGGTTAAGTGTATGATTAATTTTACTTAATGAATTAATGAGTGAAGATTAATTAGATATAATATATATCAAATATCTTAGGTACATGCAAAGTATAAAATAAAATGTCAACAAATAAGAATACTGATTTCAAATAATTCCTTAAAATCCAAAGGTATTTCAAATTACTTGCAGTTCAATTGACATAATAAATGCATTAAAATGATCTTTTGTATATAGAAGGTATATGCATTTTCAATAAATGTAGATTTTTTCTTTTAGAGAGATTGATTATCTTAGAGTTGGAAATAATTCAACTCCCTCATAAATTCTAGTGAACTCAGGATACTAGCACAGGATTATATTTACAGTAGGCAACATTAAGCTTTATATACCACATGAGCATTGGCCTGTATAGTTTACATTATGCTCATTTGACACTCTAACCTTCATTTATTAAAATAGACTTTACTAAATAATTAAATGCACAAGTTATTATCAGCAGTATACTTCACCTTATGCAAGAAAATATAACTCTTTGCATCACAGATCTGTAATGGAAATCTAATGTGCTTTTGATCTTCTGTCAGAATGCAATATTCCACACCACCATGTTATAAAATTATTAATCTTAAATTCTGAGAAATTTACTCAATATTCTTTGAAAGACTCTCTTTCACTCTGAATTTGGCTAAATCATTTTACCCAGGATTTTAATGTCCATATTTGAAAATGACATCATTAGTTATTATGGTATGTATTAGTACCAAAAATGTTAAACCCTGTAATAACTTTTACATTTTTGAATCTAGGGAGGGATATTAAGTATTCAAAAACTTTTTAAGTAATGTAAGTATTAAAAATCTAGAAACTTTGGCTCAGAAATAAGAGAGGAATGACTGAGCCTGGGGAAAAAGTACACTGTCAAGGTAAATGAGAGAAACAGATATCCATAAGATATTTCACTTCCTATTTAAAGTTTTCTATGCAAGAAAATAAGAGACAGTAGTATGTAGTCTTCTGCATTAGGAATAAATTTTCTAACCTATGATGAAGCAAAACTATTCCTCAGAGATTAAAATAGTTTTTGTCCTGGGGATTAAGATGTCACACTCATGGGCCAATGGCATGTTAATGCTCAAATACATCTTTTGTTCATTTGTGGTTTATTAACTTCATAAAAGGCCATTGCTTTTTAACATACTATTTGAAGGGTCCTTTGAGAAAACATGCTGTAAAAATAAGTAATCCCTTTAATAGTATCTCTCTATGCTACTATCATTGGTAGAAGAAAGGTAATGTCATACACATCCGCCACCAAACCTTGTTAATCATTTCCCTCAAGAGTGATAGATACTGTCTGTGACAAAGTGACTCTCCTACAGCTCTGACCTTTCTGGGTAAAGGCCCTCCAGCTGATCTTTAGGGAGTCCCATTTCAATGATTCCCAAATTACTCTCTAGTTTGTGATTTCAAGAGTGCATTTGCCACGTTGCTGAGAAGTTTGATAGCAAGAAATATATTTTGCAGAATAGCAAAAGAATAAGAATTTAGCATAAGAAAATGCTTCCATCTCTAAAAGACCACATTTTCGTTTAAATGAGAGAAAAAAAATTAGCAAAGTTTTATTGTGATATAAATCTCATGTAGTCAAGATGTGACCATAAGAAGAGTGATAAAAGTACATCTAATAATGATAATGCAAAAGATTAAATACGCATAGAACCAAAAATATAATACACATGGAATAAGCATAGGTTTGATTGCTAAACTACTGCAGTTCTTGAATTTTAAAATTGACAATAACTCAAAATACAAAATGTTTTATATTGCTGAACAATTATTCTCTTTTTTAAGTGTCTTATGGCTCAATTATTAAGGAAAATTTTCAGTTCCTCTAAGAAATAAGCAAGGGCAAGATTAAAGCTGTCTTTGAAACTCTGGTTTCTTTTTATATGAGAAATAAAATGAATTAACCATATTGACATAATTTTTTAATTTTAATTTTATCTTCTAACTATTAAAACTTTGTCCTTATATCTCTGTGGTACAGTTTAAGGTCTGATATTGTGATACCTCCTGCTTAACTTTTCTTACCAAGTATTGCTTTGGATATTCTGGGTGTATTTTTTCTCCAAATAAATTTCATGATTGCTTTTTCTATTTCTATGAAGAATGCAACTGGAATTTTAATCGGAATTGTATTAAACCTGTATAATGCTTTTGGTAGTATGGCTATTTTGAAAATATTAATTATGCCAATCCAGGAGCAGGGGGCTCTCTCCATCGTTTGAGGTTTTTTTCAATTTATTTCTTTAGTGTTCAATAGTTTTCATTGTAGAGGACTTTCACCTTTTTGTTAGATTGATTTCCATGATGATGATGATGATGATGATCATGATCATGATCATTTGTTTGTTTGAGGCTATTGTGACTGGGATAGTTTTCCTAATTTCTCTTTGGGCAGATTCATTGCTGATGTTTAGAAATGCATTTGATTTATGGGTGTTAGTTTTATATCTTGCTACTTTACTGAATTAATTTATTAATTCTAGAAGTCTTCTGGTGGAATTTTTTAATTCTTCTAGATATAGAATCATGTCATCAGCATATAGTGATAGTTTGAGTTCTTCTTTTCCTATCCATATCCCTTTAATTTCTTTCAGCTATCTAATTCTTTGGCTAGAGGTTCAGGATTATGTTAAATAGAAGTGGTGAATGAGGACATCCCTCTCTTGTTCCATTTTTAGAGAGATTACTTTCAATTTTTCTCCATTTAGAATGATGTTGGCCTTGGGTTTAGCATAGATAGCTTTTACAATGTTGAGGTATGTTCCTACCATCTCTAGTTTTTCTAGTGTTTTGAACATGAAGGTGTGCTGTATTTTGTCAAGTGCTTTTTCTGCATCTATTGAGATGATCATATGATTCTTGTTTTTAAGTATATTAATATGTGAATTATGTTTATTGATTTCTAAAAAGCTGTAGTAACAAAAATGGAAAGGTATTAGCACCAAAACAGACTTGTACATCAATGAACAGAATGAGGACACACATAATAGAATAGAGACAAACCTACTTAACTATAGTTACCTTATATTAGACAAAGGCACCAAAAATATACATTGGAGAAAAGAGAGTCTTTTCAACAAATGGTACTGGGAAAACTGAAAATCCATATTCAACAAAATGAAATTAAACCCCTATCTCTCACCCTGCACAAAAATCAATTCAAAGTGGATCAGACCCTTAGGCACTAGAACAGAGACCCTGCATCTAATAGAAGAAAAAGTAGGCCCAAGTCTTCACCATCTCGGCTTAGGATCTGACTTCCTTGACAAGACACCTAAAGCAAAAGAAGTAAAATCAGTAATCAATCAATGGGATGGATTCAAACTAGAAAGCTTCTTCTCTGCAAAGGAAACAATCAATAAGAGAGCCTACAGATTGGGAGAAAATCTTTACCTCATGCACCTCTGATAAAGTATTAATTTCTAAGATATAATATGAAAAACTCAAAAAAGTTAATACAAAAAAAAGCAAATAATCCAATAAATGGGCTAAGGTGCTGAACAGACACTTCATAGAAGAAGAAATACATGTGATCAACAAATATATACAAAAGTGTTCAACATCTCTAACAATTCAAGAAATGCAAATCAAAAGTATACTAAGATTTCATCTCACTCCAGTCAGAATGGCAATCATCAAGAATACAGGCAACAATAAATGTTGGTGAGGATATGGGGGGAAAGACATGCTCAAACATTGCTGATAGGACTGCCAATTGGTACAACCACTACAGAAAGCAGGATGGAGATTCCTCTGAAAACTTGGAATGGATCACCATTTGACCCAGCTATCCCATTCCTTGGTTTATACCCAAACGACTTGAAATCAGCATACTACAGTGATGCAGCCACATTAATGTTTATAACAGCTCTATTCACAATTGCTAAACTATGGAACCCACCTAGGTGTCCTTCAATAGATGAATGGATAAAGAAACTGTGGTCTTATTACTCAGCTTTAAAGAAGAATGAAATTATGGCATTGCCAGTAATGGATGGAGTTGGAGAATACCATGCTAAGTGAAAGAAGCCAGTCCACCCAAAATCAAAGGTTAAATGGTTTCTCTAATACGTAGATGCTAATCCATAATAAGGGGGGAGGTGGCACTAGAGAAGAATAGAGGTACCTTAAACTAGGTAGAGGGAAGTGAAGGGAGAGGAGGAAAGAGGATGCAGAGATAGGAAGGACAGTAGAACAAACAGACATTACTGCTTTATGTATATATGTGACTGCATGATCCATGTGATTCTACAACATATATACTCAGAAAAATGAGTTATTATATCCCATATATTTTGATATACCAAAGTACATGAATGCAGTCTACCATCATATATATAGCTAATTAAAACAAAAAAGTAAACAAATAAATAAAAAGTTTGTCCATAGTATCAAGGAGATTTTCAATAGATACTAATAATCAATTCTAAAAAATGTGTTAATCCAGAGATCTCAGTCATAATGTCACACTTAAATATAACACATTAATTTAACACCATTTAGAATAAAGACTTCTGTCTAAAAAAGAAGTTAAAAGCATGTTATTTAATAATTATTTCCTTAAATTATATTGTAAATAGAACATTTCTGAAATTCCAAATTCCCACATGTACTTCAAAACAGTTGAAATATCTCTGTTTTTTTGTTTTTATATGAACAAATGTCTACTTGAAGCATATAATTCAATATTTTGTAATAATATGATACATATATATATACATATATATAGTCACTTTATTATTAAAATTGCAGTGCATATATATTAAATAATTGGGATATTGCTTTAACTGGAAATAGCTTCGTTAGTTTGTTTTTCTTTCCAAAAAAATAAAATAATTTTAAAACTACAGGGAGGGAAGTAGGTAGGCAGAAGTAATTACAGAACTGGAACTTCTCCAGAACACTGGGGCTAACATCCTGATTATTAGAGCAGAATCTTTTACAGCCACAAGTGATTTCAGAAGACCTTAATCCATCAGTTCCTGCTTTCCCCAAAGATCCTTTTCAGTTCCTGCTGGAGCAATGTCCACCCAGTAAGATTGGTGTTAAATTTTCTTTTCAGTACACTGTAACTTCCAAAATCTGCATAAAACCACACTTGATTGCTTAGGCAGTTGTCAATATGAAAACATTCTATCCTGTCATCAAGGGAATAAGATGCTGTGGCACAGAAGTTATAGTCATGTGCCATAAGAAAGAAAATACTATGAAAATCATTTTGCTTCAGACTGTAAAAACATTTCATGAAAGGGAGGAGCATAAATGGATCTGCAGAACCCCTCCCAGCATATTGTATATGAAGAGAAAAACAAATGTTAAGTGAATGAATTACACAAATCATGACATCTAGGTCTTAGGGAGAGAGGCAGAATGAGGAATTTAAGATACTCTGGTATTGTTGGAGTATTTTTAAGTTTCATGAAGGAATTTAGGGAGAAATATCAGGATATGTCATCACATTATTCTTCTAATTTATAATCAGAAGATCTGCAAGATCTTCACTATTACATATAATGATTAGATGAACTTGTTAAAACTGATTCATGACGTTCACACTAAAAATTTTAATGAATAAGTGAAAGAAATGCAAACACACACACAGACACAGATGTACACACACCACACACACACACACACACACATAGAGAGAGAGAGAGAGAGAGAGAGAGAGAGAGAGAAACACAATCTAATTACCAAGGAATAATGTCCTAAATTTATCTACTGCTCACATATTACTTCCTGGAAGAGGCCAGAATTAACATAATTTACAAAAATCACTCAAACCTTAACAAGAAAAGGAAAAAAATCCCTCACCATTTACATTTTTCTTAATAAGTTGTCTTATGTGTTAGTCATGAATACATCAAATTAATTCTGTCTTTGTATAAGTCATTTTGCCCCAAGTGGCAATAATCTTCTTACGTTGGTGTAGCTAGCTGCTATGCTATAAAATTATAGCAAATATCTTTATCTGAGTCTCAAAGTGTTCATTTTCCAATGATTTTGAAATTTCAGGAAATATACATTAACTGTATTTCAGATAATTCATATTTCAAAACACACATTTTTGCTCTAAGTAACCAGAAAACTGTCATTGTTTCAATTGACCAAGGAGATTGGTTATCCAACAGTATTCTCTATTGATGCCCAGATTTGTCTTTTGTTTAAAGAGTGACCTTTTTTATTATTATTAAAGCATTCTTTTTAAATCTTTATTTCATATATTTATTTTTATGTGGTGCTAAGGATCAAACCCAGTGACTCACACATGCTAGGTAAGTGCTGTACCACTGAGCCACAACCCCAGTCCGAAAAGATTCACTTTTTAGGCTAGAAAACAACTACATTTACTCTGTTCATGTAGTACACTGTATCATATTGTGCTGTGTTTTAAACTAAGTAATATTGCCTTAATTTTGTCATGGGGAACAGGGCAAATATCAAAACTTGGTGCTATCAAGAGGGTTAAACAGCAAAAGACTAATACAATATAATTAAATAATGCAATATATAAATGTTATTTCCTAATTTCTTACCTCATCATCACCTTTGTCCTTTACCAAGTATTCTAAAACTGGTATTCCTAAAAATTGACATGTGACTTCATGATACAAAATGGAGGATTGTGCTCCTCCAAGCAAATAATTTATCCAGAAGTTCTATCCAAGAAACACAATGAGGCAGAAAAGAATGTAGATGCATATTTCCACTGAGTATTGATAGGGAGGTTAACAATTAAACTATTAGAGTAAGTAACTGTACCTCTTGCTTTGGACTTTAATTTCATTTTCAACACAGATCACAAAATAATCCATAAAAAGAGATGGATTATTAAACTAAGAATTTAAAGTGTTATTGTTCTTTTTCTCTAAATAAAATTTCATAGGACATCATGTGGATTCTCAATAGGTTGTGTATAACAGGCATACACATTCTATATGGTAATATTTACAAATTACAAATTTGAGATCCAGGTTTGGCACAAGACCAATAGATATAAAGAAAGAAATCCCCCCCTCTAATAGCTTTTATCATGAAGAATTGCAAATATTCATGCAGAGGGCTTTATTCCTGGTTAGTTTCTAAATATATTGAGATTAAAAGATAGACTTTTCTATCTTTACTATTTATTTGTGTCCCTAGCACAATGTCTGGCTTGTAAAAATTATATAACAAATGCATCATAAATTAAACTAATTAAAGATTAAAATTTATTCTTAAGAGGATGGAGAGGAGACTGGGTTACTCTTTCACACAAAAGTATTCCACTTAGGGTGTGGAATTTGATGTGTTTATTATGTATTCAAGCTAACAAATTACCCTCAAGGAGGTTATCATCTTATTGTCATATGCTACATAATAAAATACAGCCTTATTCATGCCTTTACATACTAAAGACACCTCTTATCAAAAATCATTGGTAATGGAAAAATATTTCTAAATCTCGAATGTTTGGAATAAAAAATGAAATGAAAAAATAACATTCTTACAATGGTGCCTCAGAGTTTCTAGCCTGGGTAGACGAATATAGTAAATATACTAGTGACCGTGTGCTTGCATGTATTTCAGATGCAGAAAGAGTTTGGCATTGGTTAGAAAACTGAATTTGTATGATTTTCAACATATCATTTCAGAATCTTTTCAGATCAACCATCAGTGCAAAGGTAAAGGGAGAGAGAACCATATGGCCACTTAATGATGAGTAAGTACCTCACACTGTGAATAGGATGTCTTAAAAAGAAATATACTTCATGCAGGTGCAAACTGCTGCATTTTAAGAATTTAAATGAAACCTTAATTTTCAAGCAGTCCAATTTGAGTACTAAGGAATCAAGATGTCAGGCACTAATAGAGATATTGTTGTTTTTAAGTACTATGATTCAGATAGAGCACCTGTAGCATTTTCTGCAAATGGGAATGAATTATACAAGGAATATTCATTTCTCTTCAGAAACAATTACTTCTACAGAACAATGCTCTTAACAATCAAGCCTGCATATATATATATGCCCATGTGATTGAGGAAATATATAACTTTCGAAAAAATCAATTTCATAATGCTATGCAGATGTCATTTTGATATGTTCTTATTATCCCTAAATAATGTTAACTAATTAAATATTTTGTTTCCATTATTTTTCTAATTTATTTGCTTTATATTTTGAGATAGCTATAGAGTCACATTCTTATAGTTCGGAACTGGAATGTCTCCAAAAGACTCATATGCTGAAAACTTAGTTTCCAGTGCAGACATATTCAGGGACTTTTTGGAAGAGATTGTATCAAAGTCTCTAACCTCTTCAGTGAAGTCATCCATCAATGGAGTCATAGCTAATTGGACTCTTGGGAGATAGCAGAAACTGTTGAAGGTGGGACCTGATTAAAGGGAATAGATCTGTGGAGGTGCACACTTAGGGATTTTATCTTGTCCCAAGACTGCAGTTCTCCCCAACCCCTCTTTCTCTCCTTGTCTCTTGCTCTCTCCTCCTGATTCCTGGCTCATTGTAAGGTATGCCCTGCTTCACCATAGACCCAGAAGCAAAAAACCAAGCAGACCATGGGTGATAGCCCCTGAAATTTTGAGTCAGAATCTTTTCTACTCTAAGTTGTTTTTCTTATGTATTTTCTCCTATTATGTGGAAAGTTTACTAACAGATGTGTACACTTATGAGAAATAACACAGAGAGATCACTCTATTCTTCATATTTTCCTAAAGTGGAAGCAACTTTCTTAATTAACTATGTTATAAATCACAAAATTATTAGCATTTGTAAAAGTTCTTTGATGTTTTTCAGGTCCACTAGTTTCACAAATACCACTCAGGTGTATAAATTTGTGTGTATTCACACATGCTGTGTGTATGATTGTTTCATTCTAGGCTACTTCATCTTACTCTACATTCCTGTAACTACCACTTGAAAAGACATAGAGAAAAGTTTTATCACAAGGATCCTAAAATCTACTCTCACAAAATTTTCAGTATAAAATATAATCATTAACTTCAGTCCTTCTCCCATACATTAAATCTCTGGGTTTATTCATCTCACTTAACTTCTAATTTGTAAACTTTGACCTACACAGTTTTGAATGAACATTAGTTTTCAATACCCAGGTATTGTATAACTAGAATTGAAATTTCTAGGCCTTATGGTAACTCTATACTTAATTTTTTGAGGAAATGCCAAATTGCTAACAACAGTGCTGCAATATTATATATTCCCACTAGCAATCTATGAGGATTCCAGTTTCTCCATTTCTTTGCCAACAATGATAATTACCATTATTTTTCATATCCATCCTGGTGGGTGTAAAGTGATATCTAATTATGAATTTTAGTTGCATTTGCTTGATGAGTAATGATTTTTGAGCATCTTTTCCTCTACTTATTTTAAAAAATGGGTACTAATTATTCTTTAAGTATTTGGTAGAATTCACCACCGTTGATGCCGTGTTTTTGTTGGGAGGTTTCTTATTACTGATTCAATCTCTTGTTAGACACACTTACATTAACTATTTTTCTACTTTCAGATTTGTATATGAAAAAGTCTCCCATTCTTCTTCGAAGGGAGATTTTAGTTCTTTGTCTTGATAAACCAAGGAAAGAAGGTATATGGAGTACCAATTCTCCCATTAAAGCTTGAAGATGCTTATGCATTATGTGCTGTGTTTTCCCAGGTGCAGGATAGTTAAAGCCAGAACCACAGGAAAATTCTGAGAAAGTTTGCAGAGAAACCACTTCCAGGGAAAAGTTGGAGGCAAGATTGGTCCCAAGGGTTATAACTCTTGAGAATATGTGTATCATTTAAAAAAAAAACTTCCCTTTAGTCTGTGATTAAGGGAAATCATCCAGTGATGGGCAGTCTCTGCCAATCCTCAATCAAAGTTTTTAAAAGTTAAACCTATCAATATGGACTGTAAATGTTAAATGCCCCTCATCCTTTAGAAATATGCCGAGAACTGGGTATTTGTAAAATTTTAAGTCATTGTACCCAGGATTGACTTATTAAACAAACAAAAGTATGTTATTATTTTGATAGTAATATTTTCTCAGTCATCTGGTACATAGAAGACTTTCATGTATACTTTCACCTATATTTTAGCTTTCACTCACAGAGAATATATGTGTATGCATTTATTTGCTCCGTCTTGGGAGGAGGGACAGTCAGGAACTTTCTAATTCCACCATGTTACAGATGTAATTTTGTGTGTGTTTTGTTGTTGTTGTTCTTTTTGTTTGTTTGTTTGTTTGGTTGGTTTTTGTTTTTTTATTATCCTGTAGTTTTACTTTTATGTGGGGATTCATAAAAATCCCAAAGTTATGCTTCCACTGGTTGATAATCATCAACCTGAATTTAAACAAAATTGTTCATACTAATTATTTAACTTTTGGAAGTTTAATCATAATTTTACTTAAATATGTGCATTTTCTCTCATTGAAAATATGTATTGTGACTTTCATATTAAGTAAATATATTCAACAAAGCTGAACCATATAACTTTTCATCTTTTAATACTATTAGATGCTTCAAACTATAAATCTAAAATTAAAATATTGGGTTCTGTATAATTGACACCTATCAGAAAAGAAGGTAGCCAAAAAGAACTTATGAGATAATTGATGTTACTTATTTTGAAACCATGAAATACATTATCTTCTACACATTTTGATAAAAACCATTCTATGACAGCACTAAAAGTTTCAGCTAAATGTCAAAAATCACAGGCTGATGAACTAACCTAAATATATACAGAATAGCCATGAATCAATTTAGATTTCAATATGCTTTGGAAGTAGAAGGAATTCAAAATTCTGCTTTTGCATTAATAAAGTTGTCTATCTGAAGACAATAATTTCTTTTTTTTTTTTTTAACCAACAACTAAGAACCCAAGGGAGTTTCAACTTCCCATTTTAATCCTAAAGTAGTTCATAAATTGTTGGTAAATATTTGAGGACCTACAAAGTGCTCACATCAGTTCATCTTCTCTGAAGTAGATACATCTCTAAGAGGGTACACAATAACAGCATCACTGCAGAAAAGGAAAATGAAATTGTCATGTTTAGTCACTTCTTTTCCCAAGAAGAAAGATTTAAACTTGTGAAAATGGAATCATTCAAGTCAGAATTAGGTCAACTGCTTTGACTGATACTTCCAATTGCCCTGCTCAGTATATAGAACATAAGAGACATTCAAAAGTTTCTTCTTGAAAGAATGAATTAATGATTGAAGAGTCATTTTTTTTCTCTTGAAATAATGAGTTAATGAGTGAAGGAACAATCAGCTGTTTTTGTTAAAAGAACACCAAAAAAAAAAATGTTTAGTAACAAGGATGCAAAACAGTAGGCATGACACAGTATGAATTTTTAATCACATAAACTTGCATTTGAATCTTATTACTGCCATTAACTATTGAGAAAATATCTTTGTCATAGTTTACATAATTTTAAAATGAAAAAAATATATTATTTTTCTAATAAGGTGATACCTGCTGCCCTCTCCCCAGTTTGTACACAAACTGGAACCACTTAGTACTCTATATGACCTGTTTTCTATCGCTCAATAGAATGGAACTTTGCAAAGATATGATAATGAAACATGCTTACTAAAGAAAACGGTAAAAGTATTTATAATGTGATATTTAAATAATTCCAAAGTTGCTGGAAAGAAAGATTGATCCATTCAGCATACATTTTGTATTCCTCTGGTTCAGTGATTTTTCACCATATGCCATATCAATCATTCATAGCTGGCACCATTGATAATTATTGACCTATATGCTCAACCTTATGCATGTTTTCATACCAATTTTAATTAAATAGAAATTGCATTGGCTCTTGAACACTTATTCCCAGTTAGTGGGCTTCTATAAATATTTTGTGTGTAAACTAAGCACAAGAAAGCAAATAGAATAACTTTTGTTCAAAGAAAAAATACAGTGAAATATAATCTAATTCTTAAAAATTAAATTACTGTACCAAAAAATGATTGCCAATATAGAAGCAGAGAAACATTTTCAAAATGGACTTGGAATACTAAAGACCAAAGGTGAGTAACAGGAGCTAAATAGAAAACAGACATCCTTTTCCCTTCTTCACTTTATTTCTTCCCTGCTTTGTCTCTTTCCTTATCTTTTGACCATACTCCATTTCAGGTAGCATTTTAATTAGCATGCTTACTGATACAAGTTTAATTTTTTGAATTTAATTTCCTTAAAATAAACAGAGGAGAGTGGTATTCTTTATGAGATTATTGGGAAAAAAATCCTCACAATTCTCAATGATTTTTGTGATATGTCTTTAAAATAATTTATTTTGTGAGACTTAATAAATAAACAACTGAGAAATATCGTGAACATATGCCTTAGTAACATCCTATGGCTAATACTTTAGTGGGTTTTGTGTGGTAATTCCTTATAGTTCTCTTGGCTAAAGGCATATCTTATTATTAAACTGTAACTCATGGAACATGGGTTCTTTGAGTTAGTGAAGTATGTTATTGTAGTGGTGTGGCTTGAAATAGGTATATCTATCAAAGGGGTTGAAACATGTATTTCCAATATTTCCTACAAACAGACCTTCTCTGGGTTAATATGTGATAAGAGCACTCAGGTATGTTCTATGACAAGGCCTGAAGTGCTTGTACCTGGACTTATTAAAGTCAGGATTGTGAACACACTGAGATTGTGATATATTTTATAGCAATTAAGAAGCCTAGCCAGCATTTTGTTTTAATTTGAGGCTTAATCACATACTGCCTGTGACATCTGGCATATAATTGCCTTATCCTGTTACTTAATTTTTCATATGTAGATATCAAATACACAATCAGAATAAAAATTCCTGTGGGCCAAATGCTGAAAATATAAGTTTAATTCACCCAATTTCCTAATATTTGTTGCATGGTTAAAACAAGTAAAGAAGTTACATCCTAGTCAATTAACCAAACTCAGTAGGACAAAAGAAGCATTGAAGGTCATGTAAGTACCACACTCTATAGTTTAAAAGTAGTTACAATATCCATATTACAGCAGTTATGGAGTCTACCTTAAGTGACGCAGCGATTATAATTTTCTAACAGCACTAGAGGTGTGTCAGAGAAGACAAACTTCTTATATATCTACCCAAGTTATCATGATTATTGAAACTTGTAACTAGGTCTACAATTGCCACAGGCTCCAGAAATCAAACCTATAGGTAATTTCTGCATTTTTTTTGTTTCCAAGTGGAGATAAGTAGAAAAAAAACATTTTGAAATTTCCTAGACTTTCAACCTCAAGTAGGCAGCTAAGATTTGTTCCCATAAAAGTATATCTCCACTCTGATTACATTTATTCATTTCATTCTGATATTCTTTGTGCAATCCACAAATGAGCACAAGCATACACAACAATGAAAATAAGCAAAGACCAACTAGATGAGAATAGCAAAGTTCATTAATTCTGAGCTTGTGGTAACAAGGGAGTCAGTCACTATCGCATGTGTTGGCAAGACTCCAGGCAGGGAGGGGGATGGAAATGCTGGATAGTGGAAGAATTAAGAAAGTTTCAGATGTGCCCTGATTGGAGGTTGCTGGCACAGGGAAGTTGGAGGCTGGCTAATTAGAAGAAGGATGTCATATATGATTGATTCTAAGTTGGAAAGAGGGATAAAAATTGGGAAATTTGTTCAGTTATTAATCAAGTCCTGGACATTTGAGGTCAATTGTGACATAAGTAATTTTTTAACTTTCTTGATTTTCACTAGAGATAGCAACATGGCTATTGTTGATATATAGCAGACTGTTTCCTGGGTTGTTTGTTGTAGATAAGAGTGTTTCTTTCCTGAACAGGTGGTTGAATGTTAAAGCTTTGTTTTTATATTTATTTGGCCATTTACTGTATATTTAGTGTCCACACACACACACACACACACACACACACACACACCCCACATAAATAATTCAGAAAGTGTAACTAAGAACTAAGTTGCATGCCTGAGAAAAAGACAGCAGTTCACATCAGGAGTTACTCAAGCTCCAGTCATTAATTTCTACATCTAGCAAGATAATCAAAAGGCATAAAGAATCTGAGCACTGAATGAACAGGGCATAAAAGGGAGAAATATGTTGCAGCTTGACCCAATGTTTCCTTCTAGCAGTTCCCATGTTTCTGGTCTAACTCCTAGGTCTTTGATCCACTTTGAGTTGAATTCATGTAGGGTAAGATAGAGATCTAGTTTTATTCTTCTACATATGGATATACAGTTTCCCCAGCATCATTTGTTTAAAAGGCTGCCTTTTCTTTATTGTATGTTTCTGGCATCTTTGCCAAGTATCAGATGACTATATGTCAGTTTGTCTCTATATCTTCCATTCTACTCCATTGTTCTTTGTGTTTATTTTGATGCAAATACCATGCTATTTTTGGTACTATGCCTCTGTCATATAATTTGAGATAAGGTGTGGTGATACTGCCAGCATCACTGTCATTGTTTGGTGTTGCTTTGACTATTCTGGTTCTCTTATTTTTTGATGTAAATTTTAACACTATTTTTTCTAGGTTTGTGAAGAATGTCATTGGTAATTTGATGGGAATTGCATTGAATCTGTATATTGCTTTTGGTAGTATGGACATTTTAATAATATTATTTCTGCCTATCCAAGAACATGAGAGGTTTTCCATCTTGATAGATCTTCCTCAATTTCTTTCCTTGGTTTTCTATAATTTTTACCTTAGAGGTTCATCTCCTTTGTTAGATTTATTATAACAAATATACATATGTATGTATGCATGTTTGTGTGTATTTTCACATTTATTGTTAATAAAATAATTTTTAATTTCTTTCACAGCAGATTCATCCCTGAAGGATAGGAGATATTAATTTCCATATGTTGATTCTGCAACTTTGCTTATACTCTCTAGAATTCTGGTAGAGATTTCTAAGCTCTTGTAAGTATAAGATTTTGTCATGGGCTGGGGATGTGGCTCAAGCAGTAGCGCGCTCACCTGGCATGCGTGCGGCCCGGGTTCGACCCTCAGCACCACATATAAACAAAGATGTTGTATCCGCCGATAACTAAAAAAATAAATATTAAAATCTCTCTCTCTCTCTCTCTCTCTCTCTCTCCTCTCTCATTCTCTCTTTAAAAAAAAAGATTTTGTCATAAGCAAAAAAAAAAGCAACTTTGACATCTTCTTTTTCTGATTTTCCTTCTCTTGCCTCATTCATCTGGTTAGAGTTTCAAGAACTATATTGAATACAAGTGGTAAAAGTAAATGTCCTTTTCTTGTTCCTCATTTTAGAGGCAATGCTTTGAGTTTTTCTCCACTCAGATGACATTGACTTTGGATTTGTCATATAGAGCCTTTATAAAGTTTAGGTAAGTTCCCACTATCCTGAGTTTCTTAGGTGATGGATTTTGGTTTTTTCTCTGTATCCATTGTGATGATCATGTGATTTTTGTCCTTAAGTATGTTAATGTGAGGAATTTTATTGATTTGTGTGTATGTCAAAATAAACTTAGATCCATGGGGTGAAACCAACTTGATAACAGTATACAACTTCTTAACGTGTTTTTAATGCAGATTGCTGATACCTTATTAAAGATTTTTACATCTATATTTATCAGATCTGTAGTTGTCTCTCCTTGATGTGTCTGCCTGTTTTGGGTGTCACAGTGAAATTGGCATCATACAATGAATTTGGGAGGGTTCCTTCCATTTGTAAATCATGAAATAGTTTAAGGAAAATTGACATTAGTTCTGCTATGTGTGTGCATAAATATATCACAGTGAATTCCATTTTAATATGTAAGTATAATATGTTTTGAAGAAACTTTCTCACAATAACTCTTTCGATGTTAAAACTTATATAACAAATAAGCTGAGTGGGTTCTGGGTCACTATCTCCCCACCAGGATTTAGTGATCCACCGAGCCCCAGCTTTCTCTATTGGTGTGTCTGGGTGTCTTTTCTTCATCCCCTCATCACACAGCCCAGTTTCTTGAATTAAGAGCAGAGCAGGTCGCAGCACATAACTGCTACAATTTTATAAAAAACAAATAAATAGAAGGAAGACTGATAGAGTAAGGGAAGGAGTCAAGGAGAAGGAGGAGGGGAGGGAAAAGGGGAAATATTAGGGATTGGAATAAAGCAACTTATGTTATATACATCAATGAATATGTCAACATTATACCCATTATTATGTCTAAATATAACATATTAAAAATATTTTTTTCAAAAGAGTAGAAATAACAGCTATCCATCTCTTTTGTGAGGAGGTATCAGAACCAGGTGTATGAAAGAAAGGTGAAATTTGAATTTATTGTGATTGGTAATAGTCAGGAATCAAAATGAAATATACCTTAAACATTTTATCCAGAATATAGGAAAGCATGTTTCCTTTGGCTCTTGACATCAAATAAAAGATTAGATGAACACATTCTGTATGTTCTTAGAGAAGCTACATTCTCAATATTTTCAGACAGATAATTTTCCTATGAACAAGGAACAACAGTGTTTTTAGAGGAAAGTGGTAATGCATCATACAGATGTACATAGACTGTGAGGTGACCACCCGCGGACTTTGTGTGTGCATAGGAGACTGGCGTTGAACCCTGGAACACTGTACCACTGAGCCACATCACCAGCACTTTTTATATTTTATCTTAAAATGGTGTCTCACTAAGTTGATGAAGCTGGCCTGAAATTTGGGATTCTCCTGCCTCAGCCTCTCAAGTTGCTGGGATTAGAGGCATGTGCCACCATATCTGCTCTAGGCCTCTAAATTAGTGTCTGTAAGCCCTGTGATGAAGACAGTACATTTGTATTATTTCACCTACATGTTGAGATGACTATGCAATGCTTTTGTCATCACTTTTGGTTTGTTGGGTGGTTTTCCTGGCTTATTAGTTGGTTTGTCTCTAAAAGATATATACCAAGATGGAAGAAAAGTCCTAATGATATCTATATCATCGATCTCTGAAATGGGAAAAAGAAATGTAAAGTTCTGAAGAGAAATCAACATATCCTTCCTGTCCTGATTGTCATCTAAACTTGATTAATACTCCGGGATGCAATGGACCAGATGATTTAAAGTAAACAAATGTAAACTGGAAACTGAAGAAAGATATAAAGGACCAGAAAAGAAGAACTGGTTGTGCAGATTTTGTGGATACAACAAACATGTTTTAAAGTGTATGTCCTTTAATCTAAATGTAACTGTGACTGAAGTGCATAAATTATAAAGAACTAAAGTATAAAGAAATTACAAGGAAAAAAATCACATTTTAAAATGTTAAACAGCAAAATTATTCAAAAAGAATCAGGATGATTTGTTAGGAATTCTCTCAGTCATTTGTCTCTGGACAAGCTTTTCATATAGTCTCAAAGATACTCCAGACTTCACATAAAAGACATAAGCCCTAAAAACATAAGCTCAATCATGATTTCAATTATATAGTCACCAATTTCTCCCTTATATATATTAGTTTTCCTCCTTCAAAAGATTTAGTTAAAAAGTTAGACCCCTAAACACTCTCTCAGCAGATTTAAAGTGGTGCTTAAGAAGTTAAGTTTTATAACATTTTTAGGACTCTCTTTTTTCATGTGAAGCCCTAGATATTTTATTGCATTTATGTCTCTGATGAGATTTAGTCAAACAAATGTTCAACATGACTAATGGACCATTCTCCATTGTTCTGACACTATGGAGATAAGTGCTATTGACATGTCAAAAAATGAGAAGGAACAAATAGCCTACCTCAGGCAGTAGTTTCACCAATAAAAATGACTACATTATATAGCATAAAAGGTAAAAATTTGAAATCAAAAATAAGTGCTGATTATAACATGAGCTAACTTAGTGATATTGGTCAAGTCATTTAAACTCTATTTTTCCTTTTCTCACCTAAAAATAAAATGGTAGAGCTAAACTAAATACCATTAGGGTTTCTTGTTGTTCATGTGTTCAGTTCTTAGTGAAGAACCATGTGATTTTTGCTAACAATAGACAAAACCAAAAATTTTAATAGTAGTAATGACTGAATTGAACATTAATAAATAAGGCACCAACGTGAGAGTTCAAATATGTAATTGCTTTTTCAATAGGAAACCCCCTTATAAGAAGTGAAGGGAATTCAAATTTTGTAAGTGCCTAATCCATACCAAGAAGTTTTATTTTCTTTATAAAACTCAGTTCCATATAAAACTTAAGTGAAATAATTGTTAATAACAATTTATTAATTAAGAGAAAATTAACGTAGAAGGCAAATTAGTATGACTCTTGGAAGCAGTGACTGAATTATGGTCCTTGGGCTGTCCTGCAACAGACGTTATGCCTCTCCTGGGAACTCGCAGTACCCTGTCACTATGGTAATGCCCTGTTCGAAAGCAAGTTCTATGCTAGCCTCAGGACTATCATTTTTTGACCTTGAAGTTCAGACAAGAGCTGCCCTAGGGGTAGAAAATTCTGGGCTGCAAGATGATAATTATAGGTGGGCTGCTCATAACTATGACCTTGGTTCTGCTTGTTTTGAAGAAACTTTCTCACAATAACTCTTTTGATGTTAAAACTTATCTAATAAACAAGCTGAGCGGGTTCTGGGTCACTATCTCCCCACCAGGGTTTAGTGATCCACCAAGCCCCAGCTTTCTCTATTGGTGTGTCTGTGTGTCTTTTCTTCATCCCCTCATCACCCTACCTAGTTTCTTGAATTAAGGGCAGAGCAGGTCGCAGCACATAACTACTACAGTAATCAGTATGGATGATTCTCAAAAGGCAAAGCATGGAAACACCATATGACCCAGCTATATCACTTCTTAGTGTTTATTATGAAGAATTAAGGTCATCTTAGTACAGAGATGCATGCATACCCATGTTTAAATTCAAAAAATTCACAATAGCCAAACTGTGTACTCAACCTACCTGTCTATGAACAGATGAATGGATAAAGAAAATGAGGTATATACACACAATGGAGTTTTATTCAACCATAAAGAAAAATGAAATTATAGCATTTTCAGGAAAATGAATGGAACTAGTGACCATCATGTTAAATGAATTAAGTCAGACTCAGAAGATCAGTTTATGTGTTTTCTCTCATATGTGGAAGCTAGGAAGAAAAAAGGAAAACAAAGGTGGAGGTAGATCTCCTAAAAATTAAATGGAGATCAGTAAAGGAGAGAGACTAAAGGGTGGGAAACAGAGAGAAAGGGTAAACTTGCTGGGGAGTGATACTGGTCAAATTATATTGTTGTATTGTGTGAATGTATAAATGTGTAACAAGAAATTCCACCAATATCTACAATATAATGCACTGCACCAATTTAAAAAAGTAAATAATAAAAGAAATCTAATTGAAGAACAGATCATTTAAATATTTTTTCAAAATTGTGTAAGTACTTAGGAATACTGTAAGAGTGATATAAACTGTTCCCATGTGAATATTACAACAATGTGAGCAATAACAGTGTTTTCCAGTTTATTGCCAGTGTTTGCCAAGGCTGGATGAATTTTACCACCATTTGGTCAGTTTTATTTTGCTATACATGTATGCTATCCATGCCTTTTATTTTTTCATTCTTAAATTTTGTGACCTGAATTTTCTCCAGGGAGATCAAAGGGATTCAGGCTTTACCTACCAAAATAACTACAACACACAGCAAAGTTCAGGAATACATATTTAGTCAGTGAAGTTGATGTTATTTTGTTTCGGCATAATAAATCGTGTTCTGCTTCTTGCTTATGATGGGCACTTAATAAACATTTGTTGCATAATTAGAGGAATAAACATATTAGGAAGCAATTACAGAGCCTTATTGGTACGCTGCATTATCTAGTGCCTATACTAAAATCAGAATTCAGCTTTAATGTTTACCATGTAAATCTGTCTGTCATTAATTGCAGGAAGACATCCATGAAATACATAAGGATCTTCTCTCACACAAAGCCAGGGAGAGTTGGGTCTGGCACTGCAAACTATCCACGACAATAAGGTGCCCAATGCACAGGATCTTTCTCTCTGCTCTGCTACGAAGTTTCCTCATAGTAGCTCCAGAGATAGGCTTAATCTGTTAGGAACTGAACAGCCCAACTTTAACCCTTTTAATCTTTCAATAGAATCTCTTTGATGTTTGAGGATATAAATAAAGCAGACACAGGCTCCGTTTTGCCAGCATCTAGAAGCTTGATCCATAAAATCAGCTTGCCCATTCTGCCCTGCTCTTGGAATTACTTTCTGTGTCCTGTGGGGTTTCTTGCCTTTTCATTTCTCTTAGTTTTATTTCTCAGCCAGCCCATTCCACCTAGGGGAACTCCATTCCCACTGACCATGCAGGACACTGTTAGGAATAACTGAGAGTGCTAAGAAAGCAGGGTGCTTAGGTAATTCATGTGGATTATGTAGGATATTGAACCAAAATATAAATAAAGGGGCCCAAATCCAGATTATTATAACCAGAAGATTTCTCTTTTTTTTCTTTAATAAACTGTCTAAATAAATGTCTCAACATCATTCTTTGCTTTCTTTGTACAGATGCATCCTACATGCAAGCCTGCCTCATTACTCCTGTTTTGGGCTATTCTGCATAATATTTCTGGGGCTTATTCTTCCTAAGTAATGTTCTCCTTAAAGCCTACCTTCTTACCTACTATGAGGTAAGAAGCTATCTTTGGTAATTAATACCATTTCATTGGACAAAATATCCATCTAGCTGGATTCACATGAATATCCTTATTAAAATAAATATTTCAATATGAAATTTTTCATAAGTGTTTACAGTCTTATATTATTTTCTACAGTATATGGTGAGGTATTTTGTTTTTTTCTTTTCTACATTTTACCTGGTTTACAGTAATCCTGATCTTGGAGCCTAAGTATGAGATTACACTATAAATAAATGTTTATCACAAAAAAGACTCTTGTACTTGATTTGGGTCAAGGCAGTTATCCAAAGCATATTTACTATCATTGCAGCCTTAAGTGTTCAATTACAATTTGAGGCTATAACAAAAAATATTCTCTGCAAATTAAAATGCATCTAATCATTGTCCATTACAAAAGCACTCTATTCAAATTCTTTATTCACAAATTATTAATTGACCATCAATAGCTTTCCCTTTGTGATATGCATTGAGGTTATAAAGATCAAATCCCTTTCCCTCTTTCAAGGAACCAACAATGTACTAAAGAGAATTCATAAATAACTAAATGAAATAAACATTTTAATAGGGATTTTGGACTTCATGGCCAGTGTGGACATTACTTGTATGTGCTTTGATTCCCACGGTTGTATAAAAGGATTTCATTTAGTTTTACAAGGGCCAGTTAACTTTCTGTCTTAAATGGAACTTGATTAAATTATCAAAACACTGAAAAATTATTTAAAAAAAAACTCCCAATAGCTAATAAAGAACTATGGAACTAGAACTTTTCTCTTCTTGCAGAACCAAATTTGTGTGTTCATGTAGGCATTAATGTATCAATTAACCAATTAATTAATTGGTTTACATCAATAAACCAAATAAGGTTTTATCTCCTGGGTGGTCAGTTGTATAAAGGGGGAAAAAAGGAGGTGAGTAAAGCAAACCAATTCACAAATTTCATCATGTAAACTATATTTTACATATACATAAATTTTACTTTAAATAAGCTGTGAACTTTTGCTATGATACCTGGACTTAGCCAGTCAGTTAGCAATCTATTTGTATCTTGAGATTCTGGTTGCCTGAGCAATTTTACCAGAAAGGAGAAATAAGTTTGAAATGTTTCTCTTCTTTGTAAGTGCCTTATGCAAGTTTAGGAAAATTTTAACTAGCTAAAATATGCCTTGACATGAACCTTCAGTTGAATGTCATTATCTAGAGAATATCATTTATTTGTTATGCTATATGAAAAAAAATCTTTTAAAATAATTCCAGAAAATCTTTCTAAAATATAATAGCCACCACTAAATGAAATGTACTTGCATATTTCCTGAGTAACTTTGTATGTTGACATACTTCATAAGCATCATTCTCACTATTAATCTCATTGTAAAGTTAGACAGCTACAGACAGTTTATTAGGCAAAAATGAATGAACAACTACTTTGAATTACTCCTTAGAGCATGACTAACACATCTCAATTTGCCTATATGAATTCTTATTCACATGACATCCTTTATTTCAAAAGTGAAGGAAATTTTATAAATTGTGTAATTAATCAACTTTCCCATTACTTCTATATATGTATTTTAAATGTTCTATATCTAAGAAAAATCTACAACAAAAACCTTTCCAAAAATTAAATTAAATTAAACATCTTTAATTAAATCAAAATTAAACGTTTTAGTTTTTCTAATTAATAAGTATAGATCAATTTTATTCAAACATTAGATGATGTGAAAGTGATCTTAAACATTATTTTCTAAAGAAATCCTTATTTCATACAGTATCTAGAAATCAGTAAACAAGTCTCCTGAGTATAAGATAAAAACATTTTTAATAAAGCTTCATTGCATCTACTACCGAAATTTATTTATAAATAAAATAACAAGTCTACTAAGAATAAGCAAGGAATAAATAATATTTTAAGTAAGTATCACTATTATGTATAAAACAATTAAAATTATAAAAATTTAAATATATAAAGCTCTACACAAAAATTTTTATGATTCCATTACCTGGTGATTGCCACTCTTAGCTTCTTTGGTATATTTCTCTCCATATTTTTTCTCTGCATTTGCACATCTGTGTTTGCATAGTGGAGATCATGTTGCATGTAAACTTTATTTACTCAATATTTATCAATTTACTATTCTTATTTTACCAAATATTATAGCATATTCATTATCTATGATACCAACATAGTTTTCAGAACAGCTGTTTTACTGGCTAATATCCTAAATATGGTACATAGAGATATGTCATAATTCATTTCTCTACTGATGAACATTTATGTTCCAAGATTTTTTCTATTATAAGTAATATGATAATAAATATGTTAGAACACAAATAAATATTTTTTCCTTTAAATTGATTAAGATATGTTTTTAATGGTATGTTTTTTTAATAAATGTTCGAATTAAATATTATTTTAGAAATGTTAAAATCTTCCTATAGGTCTTCAATGTTAGGAAGTGTCATTAGGGTGGTACAATTAATTAATGCTTTGTATTCAAAATTAAAAATATGTCATGTCTCTGAAAATAAATTATTACATGTCTTTTTCTAGGTTAGATAAAGTGAAGGGAAATGGAATGAATTCATATATATAATTAATTAGTACATAACAATGAATTTTATTGTGCAATTTTATAAAAATAATTTAACTTGTCAGAAATTCAGTTTCCCTGTCAATGAAATGGAGATTATACCATTAGTTCACAGCATTGTAAATGAAATGGTACAAAGTAAACAATAGATAGATAATTTCTTTTTCTTTTTTTATCATGATTTCTATGTAAGCATATTTCTAATATAGTTATATAGACAATTTGTTATTGCTGTTATAATTGTTTAACTTACTGTTACATCATTTTCATATTTTGAAATGGAGAAAAATATCAACCAAAATAGTGTTTTCATCAATCTTAAAGATTATATCAAACAAGCTAAATAAGAATGATATTTTTAAAATCTATTTTTAACAATAGATCGACACAGGACTTTTGTTTGATCTTGCTGCCTTTGATCTACAGGTTTGTAAAAAAGTAATACAGTCTTAGTAAATATAGAGCATTAGAGATTTCTACTCAGATTCACCATTTGCCTTCTTTATGATGATATGTGTAATATAATGAAGGGAGCAAACATCATCCATTAAAGCTGAGCCTGAGATAATGTTGTGTAGTTTTGAGTCAGAGATGGCAGATTAAATACATATCTAGAATTTCCTTTATTAGAACTGAAGTAAGATAGGAAAGGCTTTTGAATCATGGTCTTTCCTTAAGGGAACAAAAGAAAGCTGGGAAATGGAATCTTCCTTCCTTTCTGGTCCTTATGATTTATGAGTATAATAAAACTGAGTACACAAAACCTTACATTGTTTCAAAGAAATGCTAAGTGCCATCTGAACACAATCAAATGTCTGGCTTTCACAGCAATAAAGAATTACAGCAACCAGTGATTTTACCTTCCTACCCATTTACTTACAAAAGGCATCCTGCCCTGTCCATTTTCAAGGTACACCACCTTTAAATATGGCCTAAAGGAAAGGGTAGGGGAAAAATACAGAAGGAAAGAGTTAAATGCAGTAAGATGGAAGGGTAATAAAAAGCTGTTCATGAGGGGGCACAATATTGGGTTCTTTCACTGTTGTGCTAGCTAGGAGATTTGGGGCTAGGTTCTAGACGTTCATCTTCCCACTTGTGAAAGAATAAGAGGTTGAACTGAATGATTTCTAATTTGTATAACCCCATTAATAAAATAAACCTGTGTAACATAAATGGAAGAAAAAGTAGAAACAAAAGATATTGTATAAGTCTTCCAAAAATTATCCTGGTGAGAGAATTAACATCAGACACAGTAACTATGATTATGACACTATTAGTTACCTCAATTTTTGTTTCTTACTTCATTTCTGCCTTTTCCACACCCATCTCTATGTTCTTTGCCTACTTCCTTTGTTCTCTCTCTTACGGTTTTATAAAGGAATTTTTAAATTGTCACCCTTAATGTCATTTGCACAGTGTATGTTATGCAAATGTGTTCTTCAGTCAGTTGAAATGAACATAATAACATTGAAGGAGATAGCCCAAATGCTAATTCAATATGCTAGGTAAAGTATCTAGAAAAGCAATGAGGAGAAAGTCACAAATATGGACTTAGAGTTTTAGGTAACTTTAGAAAAATTATTAAAGAGGATATGAAATTTAACAAAGAGAATCATATTACCCAATTCAGAGAACATTCCATTGAAGAGTAGGCATTTGAATCAGAAAATAGCGACACAACAGTCAGGAGTATGATTGTTAGAATATTAAATCCAAGGATTTCTTTGTTTTGTTTATCTCATTTTAGTATATTTTTAAATTTTTAATTTGTTTTAATTAGTTATGCATGATAGTAGAATGCATTTATGCACTTTCATATATCACACATAAATGGAGTATAATTTCTCATTTTTCTGATTGTACACATTGTAGAATCACATCAGTCATGCAGTCATATATGTACAGAAGGTAATAATATCTGTTTTATTCTACAATTCTTCCTATTACCATGTCCCCTCCTCTCCCTTCACTCTCCTCTACCTAAAGTAACTGTAATCTTCCCTAGTCTCCCACCGTTCCAGTCACATCAATATTTCTAGCAGCTCAATTCACAAAAGCTAAATTATGGAACCAACCTAAGTGCCCTTCAACAGATGAATGGATAAAGAAAATGTGGTATGTATACATGTTCAATGGAATATTACTCATTTTAGTATATTGACCATCACCACAATTACTTGAAGATTATGTTAAATCTTTCAAAAAAAGAAAGTTCTAACTTAGTTCTCAGTGTCAAAATATGCTTAATTTAGGATTTTAAATAGAGTGACACTATTGGATTCTGGACACTATCTAAATCTGTGTGTACATAAAGCTGAAACAAGAAGACTAATAAAAAATCAAATCAGTTATTTCAGTTATCTTGATGAATAAAATATTAAGAATTTAGTTGCTGTATTCATGTAATAAATATCTACCAATGCAAAAAAAATCCAGAGAAAAATAGCAGTAATATAGTAAGCCTTACTATTTCATTTCCAACAAAGATGCTTCACTCATGAAATCAGAAAGAAATAACAATCTGTTGATAGAAAATTCAATTATACTATCACAAGGTTACTAAAAACATTCATTTCAAAACTCCATTTGGCTCAAATTAATGCAGAGAATCATTTGTGAGGAAATCAGTGGTGTCCAGAAAGAGAAACAGAATATCAAAATGTAAGATAATTGGGTGTATCAGAAAATACTGAAATATCAGAACATTTTACCATATGAGTAAGGTCATCTAAAAACAGTCTGTAAATATATGAGTCATTATTTGGATAGAAGTTTGGCCAATATTTTGTTCACTTCCATTTTGGTTATAAGATAAATAATCCTGAATCTCAGTGAGAGATTTTGATATAAGTGGCTACAAATGAAAAAAAGCAGCTATGTAAAGAGATTAAAGCTAACAATTTATTTAAGTACAGGTAGAAAACCTCTGGAAATTCATGAAGGAGAAAAAAATGCAAAAATTTGTGACTAACAGTATTTTTTGATCATCAGAGATTGAAGTGAATCTATTCCAACTATTCTTAACAGCAGTTACAGGAGACATTGTTTTCCTGTTTCTTAAAAAACAACAAAATTGGAATACATGAATACACTTTTATGAACTCAGAATAATTTTTTTATACAAACCAAAATGATGTGTTAGCACATTGAAAGTTCTCCATTGTTGTACAATCCTGAATTCTTCAAGTTTAAATGTCAACATGACTTGGTGTGATGCCCTGTGATGCACACTCAGCCAGAGGACAGGTTGTTTGGTGGAATAGGATCCATTCCAGGACTACCTTGCTTATCCTTACCTCAAGCTTTGAATCCAACTAAAAGGAAACAAACAAACAAACAAAAGATTGTAAAAGACTATGGGAAGAGAAAGTACAGGAATGGAAACTATCAGAAACCTGATTATTATTCTCCTCTGAAGAAAGAAAGTAAAGGGAAATGACAGGCCCTGAAAATTCTGGTCCTTGTCAATCCCTATTACTATCATTTTTCCAGGAAAAGTAGAATACAGATGGGTACAGAACAGAGAGAAAAAAATAATGATCTGCTCCAAATACTATAGAGATTTTATTTTTTTAAAATACTAAACAAATAAATACAAAATAATCCCAAAACCTTATTCTAAACAAATCTCATTTTATTCTATGGTTAAACTTTGAATAGCATTATGTTAATACCTGTTGACTATTGTAACAAAGTATTATAAACATAAAATTTATTATTTCCCAATTCTGGAGGACAGAAGGGTAAGCCTAGTTTTTCTGGGTGTGAGTAGAGTCATCTTCCTTTAGATGTTGATGGGGAATGGATCATCTGTTTCTTGACTTCCAGAATTCTTTGACTTGTATCCATATTAGGACAGGATTTGCTTTCCTTACCATATTGTCTTTTGTTTGTGTGTCAGATCTCTCTCTTGTAAAGAGTTGCTCCCTCTTATGAAGTGATTACCATTCCAGCCTACCTGGATAAAACAAGATACTCCCCCCAAACAAAATCAACTTAATACAATGTTTGACCACATAAAATTATATTCATAATTTACATAAATTTTAAGGTATGATTATCATTGGGGAGCTACTATTCAGTCTGCAACAATCATATATTTAAAAATTTAATAAAGAAAAAGTAGTAGCATTTAAGAAAAATAGATTCAAGTGCAATGAATATTTTACCCAACAAGATTAAATTGAACTATTCAAAATGCTTAAAGAGTACTTGTCCTTTTAATATTTAATAAATTACTATATTGCATAAAATTGGTAAAAGCTTTTCCCCTTGGTTCAATAATAAATGGGGGTTATTTGGTTAATGAACAGAACCATATATGAAAAATTAAATTGGAAAACAAGCCTTATTAATTTTTAAGTTAAAATTAGAAGTGTAGTAGGGAAAGGTGTTCAATATGTTTTTTGTTTGAATGATTATCTTAAAAATTTTTTAAATAATTAAGCAAATTTTCATCATACAGTTTTTAAAGATATAGCAACATAATTTCAATAAAATGCCATAGTATAAAATACTCAGTGCAGATTAGATTGAGAAGATAATGAAATTTTGAATCTAAAATGCAATTTCATAACTAAATATTGGCATTAGGCCCAATCCATTTGAAAAAGATTTTCACGTAACCAATGGACTATAATTTTCACCTCAGGAGAGGTACTTCCTTCTTATTTCTTAATCTTAGATTTCTATAAAGTAAAATAGTCAAAAATGTTATAGAGTTGTGGAATATAATATGGGTTTTTAGGAAGAAACCATAGTGAGTTCTAGGAAACATCACATTTACAAGCTTGTTAGAATGGTCATTTTCCATTTCCAGTGAATGCTAAAGGAAAGTAATGAATGACGGTTACATTCTGCCTAGGTAATCATTCTATTTTTTATATAAACAGTAAACGAAATACTGGTAGAACTGAGCTAATTTGAATAACATTTAAAACTAAAAACTTTTTTTTTTTAGTAAATGTCTTTCTTTTATATTATGTTCTGGAGACAGGATAAAGTCTATAATATGACACATGGCTTAGACCTGAAAACTAGCCTTTCTTTTTTTTTTAATTTTTTTTTCAAAATAAAAGTATTATGCCTCAAAGTAGCTTAATATTAAAATTAAGTAGAAAGAATCTGACTAGTACCAGCTTTTCACTGTTAAAAGAAAGGTGCAACAAATGGAAATTAATTGTATTTTAAACATATAGTATTAATAATTTTAAGAGAAATTTGACAATAACTGAGTGTTACTAAAATAAATAGCATGGTATATTTAGCATGTTACAGTACATATTTATAATATGAAAGTTTGAATGATCCTATTTACTTTGAAATAGAAAAAAGAAAATGAGCAGCTTATTTATTTAATATCTAGTCAACTTTTTAATCAATTTTGATATTCAACAAATATTTATTTGTGCTACTGGGGATAAAAGCTAAGCATGATCACCTGCCCTCAAAAATTTTGCAGAAGATCAAGAATGTAGAGTCTTAGCGTAAATACCTATACATCTAAGTAATTGTGATAATTTATATGGGAAATATACAATTTTATACTGGTTAGAAGAAGGTAGGAATCTTGTTATTCAGGGAAAAATTGAACTAGGACTATATCCTCTTGGTGACAATTTTTTGTCATTTCTAGTATTCTTTCTCTGTGTAGCGCCTTTTCTGTACTCTTTTCTTTTCTGTAGCACCTTTTCTGTACTCTTCATACTCTTCTCCACACATTCCCGCCATCTTAGCCATTTCATATTTTACTTAGACTACCATGCTTTCTTTATATTCCTCTTCCCTGTGCAAGACAGAAAGTTGTATAGTCATAGGTCTTACTTAAATTGTAACCCCCAGTAATATAGGGAATAAACGTGGCAATTAATGAACCTTGTTCTCTTGTTACTGAGATTTCAATTCGAGATTTACAGCTTCCTTTAGTTGCCCATGATAAATAAGAGAGATGAATTATAGAAATTGTTTCATTTTCAAGCAGTTAGAACAAACATAAAGAAAAGAACATAGTGAAAGGGATTATGAGTGCTAGATGAGATGTGATAAGATGAATAGCTGTAAGGGGTACCAGTGGTGATATTAATTAGGGTAGTCAAATGTATTTGGGAAAAAGAGAATCGAAGAAAGCTTAGAAATAATTGAGCCAAACATACCCCAAAACTGTATACAAAGTATACAAAGTAGCTGTAAATAGAAGACCTGAGCAATGTCACTAGGGCAAGGGCATGCTTAGAATGTTAGAAAAGCTTTCAGGAACTAAGTGAATAGATGAGCAGTGGAAGAGAGCAGGTTAGGACACACACCTCCTTGTAGGCTGTGTGAGGATTCTTGCTTTTTAAAATGCAAGGCCATTGGTGTGGTGCTCTGATCAGAGTTGAATGACACTTTTTGACTCAGGAATTAAGATATTTATTCTGAATGATATCTGGGTAGGAGATAATAGAATTTTATAGCAAAGGCAGGCCAAACTTAGGAAAGAAGAAACCATCTAGAAAGCTATTACAGCTATTTGCTGGAGTGCCACAAGGCATGAACATCTGATTATGAATGTGTTTTAAAAGTTATCGTAATTTTCTGAAGGTTTGAATAAGGACTATGAGAGAGAACAATCAAGAATGACTCCAAGACCAGAAAATAATAAAACAGGATTTCCTTTAACCAAGATGGAGATGGCTGTGGGTGCAGCTTATCATGAGCTAATGAAAACAGGTCTGAAAGTGTTGACTTTACGGTGAGTATGAGAATTTCTAGTGGCCTTTTAATATTTGATAATCCATAACAATGATTGATTATCTACCAAAGCAATTAATCATGAGACTACACAAGGACAAGATCAGGACATTTCATTTTAATTTTCTATGGTATCTAGTACAAAGTAGAATACATTACAATATCCAAATGCTTTCATACAAATTACTCACTGTATTTATAGAGTATTCCACTGAATGACTATGTCATTTTAAACAAGTGCTAAGTATGTTACAAGTGCCTATAAGATGTTATGTTTAAAAAATAGAAGTAAAACAGCTTGAAGTATAAAATATACAATAAAATATGCAGAAGGGAGTTCCTGTGAATAAGATTTCCTTGGCATATGCAAGATTTGTTTTAGTAAGTCAGAGCAATCTACACAACAGCACTAAACACATCTTTTGTATGTTTCTGATTTATGAAGGCTCTTCTACCATCTTTGTTGGTAGAAGAGCCTTCATACAACTGCAACCATGCTACAGAAGTGTTTTTCTTGAATTTCTCAGAATCCTATATAAAATATACCATTGAAGAACTATAATAGGAGACTATGAAGAGATAAAGCAGATAAGCTATGTAAATTACTTCAGCAATTTTGCTTCTCTTCATGGTTAATGGTAATGTTGAACATGGAAATGGAGAATTCATATCACTTATGAACAAGGAATCAAAAAATTACAGTGTGGAGTAAATACTAACATTTTAAAATATAAATCATTACACATTCATAAAAATAATTTCCTTGTGATTTTTCTAACTAAATTGTTTTCTCACAATCTAATTAGAATGATTTCAGAATTTCAAAATAAATGAAAAAAGCAAGGAAAAAGTCCTTTGTCCAAGGAAAAACCTCAACAAGGAAGATATATAAGGAATTGTGAATTAAAACAATGAAAGAGTACTGCATATCTACTATAAACAATTATCAAAATTTTGACACCAAATGAAACGGAACAAGAGGGATTGTCATTCTTTATTGATGGGAATACAAAATAGTACAGCCACTGTTCTAAAAAATGTGGCTTTGTTCATATTATTCCAATTGAAAAATCATAAATATATACAGGTATGGGCTATATTGTGATATTTTGAGATATGTGTACAATGAGGAATGAGTAAACTTGATATAGCCATTATATAACTTTTAATGTTATGTAGTGAGATATTGGAAATCAACTCTTATTTAACTCAAATCTACATTATTATTGCCTGTAGTCATACTGCTGCACAATAAGTCTCAAAATTTATTCTTCCTGTCCAGCTGATGTCATATTTTAGCAACTCTCTAGTCACACCCAGAATCTGGCAGCCATCACTTCACTCTCTGTTCTTAATGGGCTCAAGCTTTTTACATTTGACATGAGATCATGCAGAATATGTCTCTGTGTTGGTTTATTTAACTTAACAAAATGATTTTGAGATACACCCATATTGTTGCAAGAGACAAGATTTCATTCTCTTTATGAATGAATAGTATTCCATAATGTGTGTGTACTGCATTTTCTTTATCCATTCATCCATGGATAGACACTTAAGTTGATTCCATATCTTGGCTATTAAGAATAGTGCTGTGGTAAACATGTGAGTGTGGAAGTCTAATACATTTTCTTTGGATATACCCTATAGGATTGCTGGATCAGATTATAGTACTACTTGTAATTTATTGAGGAAGCTCCATACTGTTTTCCATAATGGCTGTTCTATTTTACATTTCTGATCTCAGAAACTAAACATGGCCAGGCCTGATTGGATAGATGCTATCTTTGTGTATTCTATCTATCTATCTATCTATCTATCTATCTATCTATCTATCTATCCATCCATCCATCATTCTGTCCCCTCCATTGTCCCTCTCTCCAGCTCCTTTTCTCTCCTAGTCATCACAGAACATGTGATGAAAATTGACTCAAATATTCTCATTCTCTCTCTCCTCTCTCATTTATCACCATACCATGGTTTTCCTTACAAACGTGAACAGGGAGAAAACAGGTGTAGAAACAATGAAATCACAGTGGAGGGAAAAGGAGTTCATTAGTAAATCAGCAGAGGAACAGGGGAACTCTAATAATAAAATATATATCACCAGACGCAGTTCACTACCACATATGTGATGAGCAGGGAAATATACTCTGCTTTAAGTATTCTCCAGAGTACTTTCAATAGCTTGATAACAAACTTGTCTTTTATGCAAATCAAATCTGTCCTTTAAAAATGGATTATCATTTTAATTTTCACAAATATTAAAGTAAATGCTAGACTGAGAAAATTATATTGTTTCTGGGAGAATAAAGAGAGGAATCTTAATAAAAATTTTTTTATAAAAATTAGGCACAAATGGCTTTATAGGAAAGCACTTGCTATTCAACAGTGTTTGAGTAAAGAGTGACCATAAGTATAACACATATGAAAATAAAAATCAATTTTCAGGAGCTGAATAGCTTGATAGTTTTCTGAAGTGAAAATATGGATGCTTATTTTGCAGGTGATTGATTTTTTCCTTAATTTTTAATGTTTCCCAAGGGCCTTTGTATGAGAAAAGAAAAATCTCTTTAAAAATCTACAGGTTCCAAAAGGGAATAACTGGAAAATTTTTTAGTAAACAAATGTACATATGTTTCTAGTGCTATAAATGTTATAAGCAATACAGTAGTGTAAAAGCAGTATAGTTTCTCATCAGTTAAATGAGTCTAACTCACTGATGCATGCATAAATGTACTCATCCATCCATCTATCTCATTGCTTCATTCATCCATCCATTCAACTATTCAACATTTATTAAATGGCTTTTTTTCAGGTTCTACAAAATGTCTTTAAAACTGAGAGAAAGACATGATTAAATTATTCCAGCAGATATTACATGGCACCTCTCTATGACATGGAATATTTCCCTCAGTAAGTGATTTATATTTGGTCATCACAATTTGTATCAAAACTATCTACATCTTCCCACTTTTCCTATCACTATTCTCAACTGAGGTGCCAACATCTGTCTCCAATAACAGCCAAATAATTTGTCTTTGTATTAGTCTTTTACAAGCTTCTCTCTCAATGCCTACTCAGTCCCTACATTCTTAATCCCTTTCTCTTCAAAGCAGGCAGAGTGGTAAACAGAAGATTTAATGCTGGTCATGTCACTCCTCCACATAAAACCATTCATTGCCTTTTTTGTACATTTTTTACACTTACAGAACCCATAACATTTTTAGAGTTGAATTCTATTGACTGAGACCTTGCCATTTTTTAAAAGCAGAAACATTCATTTGGATAGTCATCCTTCTATAACCAGTGCCTAATATAATCTGGAATTCATTTTAGATACTCAGCCCTCATGTTTTGAAAGAATAAATGAAATTTATAAGAGAAATATTATTATTTTCAGTTCACAGTGCTGAAAATATGCCTGCAAAAATGGGTGGAGACAGAACTAAAAGATATTTTATATGTTTGGAAGATATTTAGGTGAAGATGTAAAGTAGTTTCTTAAATATGAAAATGAAGCTGATAGGAGAAATCTCTGTCCCAGCCCCTGACCCTGGACCCATATGATAAAACACAAAGAAAGGAAGTAAAATAAACCCCAAACTCAAACAACTACACCATTATGCCATTTAGAGCTCAGATAGAAATGTGGGATTATTATGAAGATTAAACATAAGAATCAGGAGAAATAAGAGGAAAACCAAGTAGGATGAAATAGTAGTGGAGAATTTTTTAAATTAATAAATGTATTTGTTCTAATTATATCTACATGACAGAAGAATGCATTTCAATTCGTTATACACAAATTTAGCTCAACTTTTTATTTCTCTGGTTGTACAAAATATAGAGTTGAACCATAGGTGCAGTCATACATGTACCTAGGGTAATGATGTCCATATCATTCCACCATTTTTCCTGTCCCCATTCTCCCTCCCCTTCACACCCTCACCTTTTTCCAAAATTCCTCTGTTTTTCCTATGCACCCCCACCCCCATTATGGATTAACATCCACTTATCAGAGAGAACATTTGGCTTTTGATTTGGGGGATTGGCTTAATTCACTTAGCATGATATTATCCAACTCCATCCATTTACTCTCAAAGGCCATTTTATTTATTTTATTTTATTCTCTTTTAATGCAAAGTAATATTCCATTGGGTATGTATACCATGAATATCATGCAGATGAAACATACATATCTCTGTGCATCTCATACATGAAAGCCATCAATGATCTTGGCATGAAAGACTTAATCAGATTGAAGGTGAAGATACTAGATGGACATGAAGAAGGAAGGGGAGGGAAGGTTTTGTTAGTATCCTTGCTGAGGGATACTGCAATATGCTGTTGGAATGACAGATATGAGGAGGGCAGAGTATTGAAATACGCAAAAAAAGAGCTTTTCACTATGATTAGATGTATGGAAATTGGCTAAAATACACATTAATTCAATGAAGGTAGACCTTAATATCATCAGAAATATTACATAGTATTATAGTAAATTTTAAATGCATGTTTTTGTTGTAGATGGAAATATTGCTTGTGTTATATTCTTGATTAGTTCAAATTAAATGTGACATGCACACACAAACTCACACAATTAAATTTTATTTGCCGGGGCTGGGGATGTGGCTCAAGCAGTAGCATGCTTGCCTGGCATGCGTGCGGCCCGGGTTCAATCCTCAGCACTACATACAAAAGATGTTGTGTCTGCCGAAAACTGAAAAATAAATATTAAAATTCTCTCTCTCTCTTTAAAAAAATTTTGTCACTGAAATTTTTTAAAAGAAGGTGTCTAAGTTTCAACTGAAACAGCAAGGAAGGGCTCAGTTGATATATCAGATACATCTTTTCACAGAAAAAGAAATGTGAGTTTGAAATATTAAGGTCAACTCTTCTGTAAAATATACAAATAGGAATGAAAATAATTTAGTGGAATACACAGATGGCAACTGAGAAGTAAATATGAATTAGAGATATTATTTAAGAAACAATAAATAGTATTGAAATATAAGAATGGATGAGGTAATTGAAGGAACACAGAGTTATAAATGTTAGAAGAACTGGCAATATCAAAACTATTTAGGTAGAATAAATCTAAGGTAGGAGGGAAACCAGGATCTGAGGATTGATTCCTAGAAAAATGAGTGACCCAATGAAAGAAGAGTAGTAAAAATATTGACTTCTGATTAGACTTCAAGTTGGGACAAAAACTTAGTCTTGCCTTTTGGATTTAGCAGTATGGAATCATTATAAATCTACTTTTAAAAGAAAGTAGGATTTGAGCTAGGCAATGGCACTGAGGCAGAGGGATGGTGAATTCAAAGCCAGCCCCAGCAAAAGCAAGGTGCTTAGCAACTCAGTGAGACCCTGTCTCTAAATAAAAATATAAAATAGGGCTGAGGATGTGGCTCATTGATTGAGAGCCCCTGAGTTCAATCCAAGAAAGAAAGAAAGGAGGGAGGGAGGGAGAGAGAGAGAGAGAGAAAGAAGGGAGGGAGGGAGGGAGGGAAAGAGAGAGAGAGAAAGAAAGAAAGAAAGAGAGAGAGAAAGAAAGAGAGAGAGAGAGAGAGAGAGAAAGAAAGAAAGAAAGAAAGAAAGAAAGAAAGAAAGAAAGAAAGAAAGAAAGAAAGAAAGAAAGAAAGAAGAGAAAAGAAAAGAAGGTGGAAAGGTTGGTTTGGAAATATGATTGAAATATGTTCTGTTTTAGGGCACGAAATGGAGAATATTTGTTATATATAACTCAATTGAGAATGTTGACTGTGAAGTACAGGTGGGGTGACTTGAGGTAAACATGGTATCAATGAAAGAGCTTCTTACTTTTTGAAAAAATGGAGAGCATTATGTGCACTTTAAAAATAATTGAGCAGAAGAACTTCATTGAGAGAAGTTGTCATAAAATTAATGCTTCTCTGATGCTGGGAAGTGAACAAGGATCATATAAAATAGACTAAAAAAAGTAAGTAATAAAATCAGGGTAGTCTTCTGAGCTTAGGCAGGGAAATAGAACCATTTTTCTGGGAATACATAACATGATATTTCATAGTCATATAAAAGCTAACATGTTTTATTGCTTATTAGATACGAATTATCTCATATTATGAATAGAAAGATTATAAATCTATTAACTATTTGTATTTTGTTCCCTAGAACGATCACTGATATTAATGAATATATCATCATCTATTTGCCTGTACTTTCTAGAATAAGGGACTGTGTTTATGGACTTTTTAATCAAAGCACTACATGTTTAGAGACATCATCCAAAATCCTTCCACTGAAACCAAAACTACAGCAATGCTTTTAAGTCTATCTCTGTTAGCTGATATTTTTATTGGATATTTCATTTTCATGGTGATAAACTTATAAATTTTATACTGAACATAATTTTTAATACATTATGGAAGATATTATGGAAAAGAAGAAAATAGTAACTTAAAATAACAAAAAGAAAAGACTGTTTTTCTAAAGATATAGTTTATATACATAATTAAAAATCAAAGCACAATCATGAGTTTAGTTTGACAGATAATGTGACACCATCTGTGAGAAATATAAAAGTGATGATTAGCATACATTATTTACTTCCACCAGGGTTCATCTCCTGGTGTGATCTGATATATCTGTCTCAGCAAAATGTTTAAAGCACATTTTATAAATATTTAAACATTAAATTCACTGAATCAAAAAATTCTACATTAGATAATATAATTTTGATTATCAGGCAAAACATAATAACTAGGTTTTCAAACTACCAAAAGCAAATAGGACTAGCACATGTGATTTTCAAAATAAAGTACTATGAACAAAAGTTCTAAAAGTATTCTAAAAGTGTTGAGGTTTCTTGAGATACTGGTACAGACCCAGGTTATAAAATACATTCATTAAGAGTACGGGATTTGATGTCAGAGATGTATGAGTTCAGAGTGGTGGCCCTATACACTAAATGATTATTGTTCAGAAAATAAGATTTCCCTTTAAATCTCTTTCCTCATCTATAAAAATGATCAATTATTATTGTACTTATGTCATAGCTTTCTTAAGTCATAAAATTCCTTAGATCAAATGTTCATTATAGTACATAGGAAATAAAAAATGTAGTGTGTTATTTTTTTAGAGTACTCAAACTTGTGAATAATTAGGTACTTTTGATATAGTGAGAGTTATTACATGTCAACATGTAGACAACTCTGAAAAAGTTGGTTATGGTTGTTCTCATAAAATACTACATAGCCCAAAGCACAGATGATGGTGGGTGGTTGACTTCCCTCAGACTTCCTTGCTTCCATTTACTTTCAAACTAGGTGTAGATACTCACACTTTTGTTAAACCAGACTCATATCTTATATGAACCATCAACATTTTAAAAAATAAATCCTTATGTGTGATTTCAGTAAAATATAACTTTTGTTTTAGAAAAAGTATATGTTTGGGCTTCTATATTTTATTCGTTAATAACAAGTTTGCTCTCACAATTTCCAACGTTAAAAAATAGAAAATTATTTGCCATCAAAACGAAAAAGTTATTTTTGCATTTAAATTTAAATTTGTGTGTGTGTGTATGTCTCTCTCTGTGTGTGTGTGTGTGTGTGTGTGTGTGTGTGTGTGTGTTTGGTACCCAATTACTTGGTAAAATTCTCCTAATCTTAATATTAAATTATTTAATTGAGAACCAAAATGAATCTTCATAATACCTTGGATTAACTTTTTTTCAAGAGACAAAGACTGAAAATCATAGTATAAAGGAATAGGTCTATGTTGTTCAAGCAATTAGTGGCACAGAAAAGATGAGCATTAAAATTCCCCAAGTTATAAACTTAGTTTTCATCTATAATGTTATACTTGATTTGTTTTTTAAAAATAATTCACAAATATTTATTTAAAGAAGATTCTATTCCCCCAAATCCCTTGTCTGAAGTCTTTGAAACTAAATATATTTGGGAATCCAGGATTAATTTAAATATATATGCATATAGATACATTATCCAACATGCCCAATAGAATCTGGTATGGTAACCTTTATCAAAATAAAATTTGTTTCTAAAGTGAAGCATAGGAATAGACACAATAAATGGGCAATATATATATATATCTCCAAGAAGAAAGAAATTATATTTTCATAGAAATAACTATATATAGATGTTCAGAGAAACATTATCCATAATAGGTAAAAGAGAGAGAAGAAAACAAAACACTGATACATTCTCTAACAGAACCTCAAAATCATTACATCAAATAAAAGAATTTGGGCATAAAAGATTATATATTGTGTTACTACTTCATATAATTTGCATAAAGACAAATGTGCACAGACAGAAAACATAATCAGATGTGACTGGAGCTAGATGTGGAAAGAAGAATGACTGAAAGTCAGCCAAAAGTTTGTTTTTTGTTTTGTTTTGATTTGCAGTGATAGAAATATGTTAAGTTTAGATTTGCTGATAGTTCCACAATCCTACAATTTTTCTAAAAACTAATTAATTTTATCCTTGATATTAATAAATTTAAAGCATGAAAATTATAAATTAATGATGCTGAAAAATTAAACCATTTTTATGTTACTTCTTCTAATTTTTGTAAATTTTTCTTTTGAGCTTAAGTAAGAAATTATTAATTCCATGCTAATGGTATTGTTCAATCATATATCAATAAATCTTTCCTGTTAGTTTATACTTCTTTCAAATTTCACTGTATTTTGAAGATATTTTTAAATGTTCTGAACTACACATTTTTAAAATATCTCCCTTGTTAAATTTTTCTTAACATTATAATTTAATTGTATTGGAAACACTCTATTGCTTAAAAAAATATAGTTTTGTAAGAGTCTATTGCATAGTGTTTAGTGGATAGTGTTTAGCACTTGACATTTCAGTGTCCCCTGTTTTAGTGATAGTCTATGGTCCACAATGTGCTCTCTTTTGTAAATATTTCATGGACTTGAAAAGAATGTATATTTTTGTAGTTGATGGATTATTCTAATGTCAATTGGACAAAGCTAGTTGATTTTTTTAACTTCAGTTCTACTATTCTTTAGGGATTTTCTGTCTCCCTTTTCCATTAATTATTAAAAGAGAAGTATTAGAATCTCTTACTAAAATTGTGGATTTGTGTATTTCTCTTTTGAATTATATCAGTTTTTACTTAATAATATTATGTAGCAAAATGTCTGTTTATTATGTTCTTTGTGATTATGGCATGTTATTTGGTATTATGAAATCTAATTTGTCTGATAAAGGTACAGTCATTTCTGATTTACATTGATTAATGATAGCATGTTGTATATTTTTCCCACCTTTAACTTTTAACCTATTTGTTTCTTTATACATAAAATAAATTTTCTGTAAGGAGCATGCAGTTACATCTTAGGTAACTATCTAATATTCTATGAGGTTTGTTTTGTTTTGTTTTGTTTTGTACTGGGGATTGAACTGAAGAGTGTTTAACCACTCAGGCATATCCACAGTCCTTTTTATATTTTATTTAGAGATAGGGTCTCACTTATGGCCTTATTAAATTGTTGAGGCTGGCTTTGAATTTTAGTTCCTCTTATCTCAGCCTCCTGGGTATCTGGAATTACAGACATCTGCCAATCTATGACTTTTAATAGGAGATATTTAAATCTTTAAATTAATGGGATATGAATATTTTTGGTTTAAATCTATCACCTTGATTATTCTTTGTTCTTTCTGTTCTTTGTTTTCTTCCTCTTGTTTGGCCTTTTTTTAAAATCAAAAAACTTTCTTTGAACCGCAGTTTTAAGCTCACATTAAACAAGGGGAATGAAAAGAAGGGAGAGGGAAACAGAAAATAGGAAAGACAATGGAATGAATCTGATTTAACTCTCCTAAGTACATACAGAAAACAACATAGTGAATCTCCACATCATGTAAAACCACAAGACTGGGATTCTAATTAGAATAAGATGTCCTCCATGTATGTATAAATATGTCAAAATATACTCTACTGTCATGCATAACTTAAAAGAACAATTTTAAAAAATAAAAAAAATAAAAAAGAAAGTTCAGTTTATAACCATTGCATTTCTACATATGTAACAAATGATAAATCTACATTATGCATCATAATCACCCAAAGTCCACAATTTACATTAAGATGTTCTACTTTCTGTGGTTTTTGACAAATGTACCATGATATGATCTTCCATTATAGCGTCAGACAGAATAGTTTAATTGCCTTAAAGTTTCTCTGTGTTCTGCAAATTTATCCTTTTCTTCACAGTTTTGCCTTTTCAAGAACATCCTGTAGGCGGACTCACCATATTGAGCTTTTCCATGTTGTCTTCTTTCACATAGTAGTATGCATTTTGGTTTTTCCATGTATTTTTATGCCTAAATAGCTCATTTCTTTTAGCAGTAAATAATATTATGTTGTCTAAATGCATCAGTGTTCTTACCTGCTCATCTACTGAAGGACATCTTGGTTGCTTCCAAGTTTTGGCAATTATGAATTAAAGATGCTATAAATATTCATAGGCAGGCTTTTGCATGGATATAATTTTTCAATTCATTTGAGTAAATACCAAAGAGTGATTTTTTAAGGTTCTATGAGAAGATATATTTACTTTTGTAAGAAATTGCTGAACTATCTTGCAAAGTGGTCACATCATTTTGGATTGCACCATCAATGAATAAGAGTTTTATTCCACATTATCATCAGCATTTCTTATTATCAAGGTTTCAAATTTTGGACATTATAACAGATGTAAAGTATTATATCATTGTTGGTTTAATTTGCAATTCCCTAATGGCATATTAAACTGAGTATCTTTTTATATGCTTACTAGTTATTTGTAAATATTCTTAGGGAAGTTATCTTTTAAGATGTTTTACAATGAGGTTGTCTATTTTGATATTATTTTTAAGTATTCCATAAATGTTTTCAATAATTGTTCAATATCAGATATGTCTTTTGAAAATACATTCTCCTAGGCTGAAATTTATCTTCTTGTTCTCTTGTCCTGCCTTCTCTTTGACAAATCAGAAGTTTTAATTTTAATAAATTATAGCTTATCAATTATTTCATTCCTGCATTGTGCCTTTGATGTTATATATAAAAAGTCATTATCACATCCAAGGTTGTCTAGGTTTTTTTCCTATGCTAATTTTAAGAACATTATAGTTTTTTGCATTTCACTTTTGTTCTAGGAATAACTTTAAATTAATATTTAAAATGGTAGTCAGGTCTATTTTTATATCCATTTGTTTGCATATGGATATCTAGTTGTTCTAGTATCATTTTTTAAGAAGACAATTTGCTGTATTACACCGTCTTTGCTCCTTTATCAAATATGAGTTTATCATATCTACATTCGTGGTCTACTTTTGGACTCTACAAACTGTCCATTACTTGTCTATAATTTCATTCATGTCACACAGTATTAATTATTTTTATCTGTATAGTAAGCCTTGATGACAGGAAATACAATTCTTCTGACTTTGTTTTCCTTCAGTTTGATCTTTGCTACTGTGAGTGTTTTGCCTTTCTTTAAAAACTTGAGGGTTAGTTTTCTTATATCCCAAAGAATTTTCATTCATCTTTCATTAAATCTAAAGAAAATGTTGGGAAGAGCTGACATTTTTTTGATGCTCAATCTTTTTATTTATGAACATGATTATATTTACTCAATGTATTGAGATAATCTTTGCTTTCTTTTTTAACATTTTGTATTTTCTCTTATGTATTTTGTATAAATATTTTGTTATATTTATACCTAAACTTTTTTCTTTAGCTGCTAATGTAAATGGTGTTATGTTCTGTAATTTCAGATTCCAATTGTTCATGGATAGCATAAAAGACAATAGTTAACTTTCTGGTTAACCATTCCCAATGTGTTACTCTGCCAACTTGTAATAATTATTTACTAATTCCAGAAATTTTCTAGGTTTTTGTTTGTTGGTATTATCTACATGAATAATAATTGTATCTGTGAATGATGTCAGTTTTATCTCTTTCTCCCTAATGTGCATTAATAATAAAATGTAATAATTTGCATTATTTTATTTTGTCTTGTTGCATTAGTTAAGATTTATAGTAGTATATTGAGAAGCAGTGGTAAGGGGGACATCTTCATCTCTTTCCTAATCATAATGGGGAAACTTTTTCCCATTAAAGAAGTATAATGTTAACAATGGTGAGGGTTTATAGTAATATTCCTTTCAGATGGAAGAAGCTCCTCTATATTACTAGTTTGCTGAATGGTTGTTCTATATTGTTAAATGTCTTTTCTGAATTTATTAATACAATAATGTATTTTTTCTTCTTTAGCATGCTTAGGTAATTGAGTATAGTAATTGCATTGGGCAAGCATTACACATGAAAAAATCTCACATAACTATGATATTCAATTCTTTATATATGTAATTGAATTTAATCTGCCATTTTTTTCACAAATTTTACATATATTTTCATGAGAAAATTAGATTATAATGTTCTTTTCTTGTAAAGTCGTTTCTTTGGCATTAGAGTTGATACTGTCTTCTTGAATGAGTTAGGAATTATTCTTTCTGCATGTATCTCTTAGAAAAAAATGATGTAAAAATTAATATAAATTTTTTTTCTTAAATGTTTGGTGGAATTGACCAGGAAGCATTTGGTTCTTTCTTTATAGAATATTATTAATTGTATATTCAGTTTCTTTAAAGGTTATAGGCTTAGCTTATTCAGATTGTCTATTTCTTCTAGTATGTTTTGGCAGATTATATCTTCTATAAAATTTAGTCCATTTCATGAAGATTATCAAATTTGTGGACATATCATTTTCATAATGCTACTAATTTTTTCTTAATATTCAAGAAATTCATAGAGATTTGTTATGGTTTGGATATAAGATGTCCCCCAAAAGCTCACATGTGAGACTTGCAAGAAGGTTCAGAGGAGAAATAATTGGATCACAAGAGTGTTAACCCAATCAGTGAATTAACTGACTGATAGAGATTAACTGAATGGTAATTAAAGGGGTAGGGTATGACTGGAAGTGGTGGCAATTGGGGCATGGCTTTAGGGTATACATTTGGTACCTGGAGAATGGAGACTCCTTTTCTGCTTTCTGGTCACCATGTGAGCTGCTTCACTCTGCCACATTCTTCTACCATGATATTCTGTTTTACCTCAAGCCCCAAGGTATGGAGCTGGCCTACTACAGACTCAGATATCTGAAACAGTGAGCCCTCAAATAAACTTTCCCTCCTCTACAGTTGTGCTAGTTGGGTCCTCTAGTGACATGAGCAAAGAAGCTGACTAAAACAAGGTTACTCTTCGTTTATCCTTGATATTCATGATTTGTATCATATCCCCAATCCTCTTTCTCTCTCTCCTCTTTAGTTATCCTGGCTGAAGACCTATTGATTTTATTACAATTTTAATGAACCAGCTTTTTTGTTAATTCTATGTTTATTTTATGTTTTCAGTTTATTTAATTTGTGCTCTAATTTTTATTATTTCATCTTTTGTCACTTTTAATTTAATATGATCTTTTTCCTGTTTTTCAGATGGAAGTTTAGTTTATTGTTTTTAGATATTTCTTCTTTTCTAACATATCAATATAACACTAAAAACTTTTCTTTTAAGCACTGTTTCTGCTGCACTCCTACAATTTTGATAAATTGTATTTCCATTTTTATTTACTCCAAGTTTCAAATTTTCTCTTGAGACTCCTATTTCACTGACATATTTTAAAATGTGTTATTTAATGTCCACATGTTTGGGAATTCACCAAACTATCTTCCTCTTAATTACTTCTAGGTTAAAACTGTGGTCAAAGAGCTGGTATTTTATAATTTCCATTTCATTAAATTGTTACAGAATATTTTGCTACACAGAATATAGTTATAATGTTAGCTTGAGAATAATGTATAATTGGCTGTTGTTAGATGAACTAGTCTGCAGATGTCAATGATATCCAATTGACGGAAACTGCTGTTGAGTTTAATATGTCCTTAATGGTGAGTTCTTTTTGTAGATAACATATGGTTGGATTTTGTGTTTTGATGTAGTCCAATATTCTTTATCTTTTAATTGTTGTGTTTAGGTCATTAACATTTAAATTGATTATTGATATAGTTTATGCCATAATTGTACTGTTTTTTATTAATAGGCTTTTTTCCACCCATTTTTTCCTTCTACATATTTTGTCTTTTGTAGTCATAATTGAGTAATTATATTTATATATATTCTGGTTGTTTTTTAATACATTAATCACACTTATTTTAAAACCATTTTAGTTTTTGCTCTAGACTTTGTTATATATATTTACAACTTCTTCACTAACAATTTTATATAACACTGCTCCACTTTATAGAAAGGTACCTTATAATATTAAAACTTAACTAATTGCTCCTTTCCATCTTTTGTAGCTTTGTTATAATTCATTTTCTTTATATATAGGCACACATAAACTTACATATATATACATGTGTGTATACACATATAATCATATAAAAAGGAACATATTTTACTATTGTTATTTTGAACAAAATTCTGTTAGATCAATTATGAATAGGAAAAGTGGATTTTTTTCTTCATTTATTTTATTTCTTATGTTTTTTTTTTATCTTGTAGATCTAAATAAATCTGCTGACCTCCATAATTTTTCTTCCAGCTAAAAAACTTTTAACATTTCTTCCAAGACAGTTTTACTGGTAACAAACTCCCTCCATTTCCATTTGTCTGAGAGGGGCTTCATTTCTTCCTCTGTTTTTAAGAATAATTTAGTGGAGTACAGAATTCGAGGTTAGTAGAGATTTTTCTCTTCTGGCTATTTAAATATTTTATTTCATTTTTTTCTGGTTTCAAATAAGTCTGATGTAATTATTATCTTTTATTCTGTATAGTTAAGTTACTCCTCACACTGGTTTTCATGAAAATATTAACTTTATATTTGATATTCTGAAACTTGACTATGATATGCCTAGGTGTACAAGTGTAAGTTTGTAAGTATTTTCTTGTTTGTTCTCTCTCTCTCTCTCTCTCTCTCTCTCTCTCGTTTGTTTGCTTTTTGTGGTTTGTGTTTTGGGTTAGGTTTATTTCATTTACATTTTTGTTTGTATTTACCTGGATATTCTATACGCTTCCTAGATTTGCAGTTTGGAGTACTTACATTAACATGGGGGAAATTGGGGGGAAATTTTTAGTCATTTATTGCTTCTTGTTTTTCCATTATTCATATATTAATATCTTCTGTAGCTATTCCAAAGGTCTTGGTATTACCTTCTGATTTTGTTTATTTTCCAGTAGTTTTAATCTTTGAATTTCGTTTTAAAATGCTATATTGGCATATATTCAAGTTAAATTATTTTTTTCACCTTCCACATATCCATTCTTCCAAAGAGTCCATCAATGGTGTTTTTCTTTTTTTTTTTTTTGCAGTTATTTGGCTCCCCAATATTTTTTTGATTCCATCTTACACTTTTCTTCATTATGTTTATATTATCCATCTGTTCTTGGATGTTATCTAGCTTTTCTATTGAAGCCCTTAGGCTTGATTATTCCTGGTATGATAATAAAAAATGTTCTTGCTATATCTTATTCTTTTTCTGATACATGTTCAGTATATTCAAACTGTGTATATGCATGTATTTATTTTGATTTGGCTTTAGTGTTCCTTGTATTTTTTTAGAGGGACATTATTCACTGGGTAGAAGGTACTATGGTAAATAGGCTTTACCAATGTATTGAGAAATGGAGGTACTTCATAGCATTACCATTAGGTCTTAGTCTGTTGTTATCTCATCTACATGGACTATAAACCTCATCAGAGCTTCTCAGTATTCCCCCTGTAGGTGGGACAAGGATGACTAGAGGAAGCTAGAGATAGATGTTGCTCTTCCATGGTGTAGGATAAGTTTTGAATAAAGCCAGAAAATTGAGTCCCTCTCAGTTTTAACTTCTTTACTTGAAACCTCCAGAAATTTGTCAGTTACAGTTCAGATTTTCCTTTGCAAGAAATAGTCCTTGCTGAGGTTCCTGCTCTTATGTTTCTGTTCCATAAAAGTCATGATTCTTTGTGTGTGTGTGTGTGTGTGTGTGTGTGTGTGTGTGTCTTTTCAATTTTCAGGGTACCGGGTTGTCCATGAATTCTTTGATAGATCTAAACTTCATTGATTTTAAATCTTGTTCAGGTCTTTACTTGTTAGGATAGATTGGTGGCTGCTAAGCTTGTTATGTACTGAACTGAAGAACAGATATCCTGACTTCTGTATATATTGAGCATTTCATGGTACTTATTACTAGTATTTATGTCCTCTTTTGGTATATTGACACTATGTTTTTATCCCTCTCATAATACTTAGTTTATTAGAGTCTGAATTTGTATGATATTAATTCACCCACAGTAAAGACCCTTAAAACATTTCACATTTCTATTATTTTCCTCAATTTTACCATTTTCTAATACTTTAATTTACATATAATTAAACCCCAAACTAAAATGTTATTTTTGTTGAAAAACTGTTATCGTTTAAAAAATTAAGTATCTAAATTCTTGCATATTAACCTATGTAGTTGTCAATGCTACTTCTTTTACTTTTGTTTATAGTAAATACCAGAGGTTCATGTTTTTCTCTTCCTGGAAAATTTCCTTTAACTTTGTGGTAGTGATGGTAAACGTCTAAAAATACTCTTAAATTTACCATACAGTTAAATTTTTTTTTCTCTAGGTATATAATTCTAAGTTAACTATTTTTTCAAGTACTTTTAGGTATTTCTCCACTGTATTTTTTTCCATTGTTTGTGATGAGAAATTTGGTGTCATTGGGGAGTTTATTACTCCATACATGTATTTTTGTTTCTCTTCTTACTTTTATTTTTTGCTTTATAATTGGTTTATAGCAACTTGACTATAAATTTTGAGCAATTTTTGGCTTTGGGGACTTAAGTTTCGTTGAACTCTTTGTAACTAAATATTTATAATTGTAATCAAATTTAGTGAAACTTGAGTCATTTTCACATAATTTTCTGCCCCTTATTCTTTCAGGAACTCTACAACCCAAGGATCTGATCTTTTGTTTACTGTGGTTTCTCTCATTACTCACTGATATAATTTTCTTAAAAAAAAAAAAAAAACTCTTACATTCTCTGTGTTTTATTTTGGACAGTTTTGATGACTATGCTTTCACATTCATTAATCTTTTCCACTGAAATATTTAATCTGTTATTAATATCTTCTAGTATATTTCAAATTTCAGACATTATTTTATTTACATTTGAACTTTTAAATTCACTTATCTCTGAATATTTTATACATCTCAAATTAAGTTTTTTACATCTGAATTGAAATTATAAGTAGTTGAATATTTCTTTTTGATGATTTGGATATCTTTGTCAGTTATATGTTAGTATTGATTTCTTCAATATTCTCAAAATTACTGATAATATATTCTTGATTCTTCGCACACCTGGTACTTTTTTATTGGATATTAGTCATTGTAATTTTACCTTATTGGTTTGGTCAATATTATTTTTTTTTAATTTTCATCTTTTGTTGTGACATAGCTATATTACTTGGAAATGGTATCTTTTTTCTGTTACTGTTTTAAGTTTTTTTACATTCAGTCAGAAGATGTTTAGACTAATATTAATATTTCCCATTTGTAAGGCATTTTGTGTATGGGCCCCAGTGTTCAAAAAACAGTGAGGTGTTCCAAATTGACTGGTGTGAAAAGACTATCCTCAGTTATCTAAGTGTACTGGGTACTGGACCCTCTTAAGTTTTATGTTTGTGGTTTAGTAAGACACAAGCATTTTCTTCAGAAATATGCTCTAATCAGTACTCTGCTTAATATTAAAAAAAAAACCTTCTGCAGGTCTCTGGAGTTCTCTTTTTCTGCAATTCCTCACTCTGTTAGTGAGACTCTAAACTCTAGCTGCCTTGATCTCTCTGGTCTCTAACATCGAACTCCTAAACTCAAACATTTTTCTGTTTTCTACCTCTGAGATATGCCCTGAAAGCTCTCAGTATACATTAATATGGGACAGCAGGAGCAATCACATTGTTTTCTACGTCTTGAAGAACATTTTCTTTATTGTCCAATGCCCAAGGTTTTCTGAGCCATTGTTTGTTGCATGGATTTTGTCAATTTTTTCTTTCTTTCCTTCATTTTTGTTTTTCTTCTTTCCTTCCTTCCTTTATCTAGAAACAGAAATCCTCCAAATGTTACCCTTTTGAAATTATTTTATTAAAGGCCTTTACTTAACAAAATGTATTAGTCTCTCATTTTCACTTTTCCCTGTATCTTTTGCATTATTTGAGTATTTTAATCGCTCAATTTTGTCAGAAGCAGCAAATGAATTTTAGTCATTGAACTGCCCAGAGATGCCACTCTTGGGAATTTCTCATGCAAAGGCACTGAAGGAAGATTGCCCAGTTGCTATGGTGACATCCTTTTCAAAAGGGGTTCTGTGCCAACCACAGAATTTATCCGCTCTTAACCTTGGGTTCAAATGCCAGTTGCTCAGGAGTAGAGATTTATGGGTGCAAGTTGATGATTATAATTAGGCTACACAGAAGTTGGTCTTTCACTCTGAGTGCTTTGAAAAAAACTTTCTCACAACAAATCTTTTTAATGATGTACCATATAATAAATGTGCTGAGCTGACTTTTCATTGCATTCCATTGGAGTGTAGGAACCACTGGGTCCCAGCTTTTTCTCTATTTGTGTGTTTGTTTTGGTAATCCCCCATCGCTCCCCATCAGATTTCCTAAATTAACCATCATGCAGGTGGCAACGAAATTTTATATCCATTATGGACATATTTACTGTAAATCTTTGCAATTTTTGTTTTATCTGTTGCCTAATTAATTTATTTGAAATAGAAATAGAGTACTATACTGATAGATAATTTTAAGTTTCAGGTTTTTACATTAAATATAGTAGAAAGAAAAAGGTGAACCTATTTTTTTATATGCTCTGTGTACCTCAACTATACATGATATTATCTTTTCAGTTAATTTCAATATACTTTTGATTCACTTCAATTTATATGAAGTCAGTGATAAGATGCCTTAAATTTTTCATACTATTCTTAAAATTTGGCTTAAATTTTACATTTGTAGCACATCTCTATTTGAATACTACATTGTAAAAAGTAATACTTGATGTGAATTTTTTTTTCTTAATATTTGCAGTTGAAAGTGTGGATTTATACAACCAAGATTTTAAACATATATTCAGTTTTCCATTAACTGAATTGAATACTAAATGTTGTTTTCATTAATCTTCATATCCACATAAACAAAACTCCTTCAACAATTTTTATAAAAACTGATATGATTTTTGAAGAAAAGTGGTACTGATTGAACCTATGCCTATAAAAGTTAAGGAAATTCACTAATTTCTGTATCAACTCAGCTTTGTCCACAACATAGTCAGTAGCATATACCAAAAATGGTTATGAAGACTGGGCATTTTGGTGGATGCTTATAATCCTAGCAACACAGGAGACTGAGGCAGGAAGATCACAAAGTTCAAGTCCAGTCTTGGTAACTTAGTAATACTCTGTCTCAAAATAATATATATATATATATATATATATATATATATATATATATATATATATATAAAAATAACTGGGGATGTAGATCAGTGGTAGAACATCCCTGAGTTCTATATCTGGTACTATAAATAATATATATATATATATATATATATATATATATATATATATATATATATATATATATATATCTGTGAAACTGAATTCTTCAACCAATAATGTGTTCTTACATTTTGGTAGATTTTTGCAACATGTGTATGTGAGTGTATTACACTATAAATCACAGGTAGAATCATATGTATGCTGATAATGTTAGAAAAATGTATAAAACTATAATTCATTCCTATTTTGAAAAGTTTCAATTTCAACACACATTTTATACTATTTAGTTAACAAATGAACTTTTTTTCCTTGAACTTCAAATTGAACTCATTCTTATGCAGTGTGATATTTCCAAGAAAACAAAACACTGCCATTTTTTTGTCTTAGATTATTAACTATTTGGCAGGCATTCCTTTGGTTTCAAGAAAATTTTCAATTGGAATTAACACTACAGTAAATCTTTTTTAAAAATAAAATGCTTCTATGTTGAACCAAAGTAAATTGGCAAAGAACACAAGAGTAATAAATTCATTGTTAATGATTCATAGCATCTGTCATATAGACTGCAGTTTTTACAACTGTATCCATGACGATTTAATAACTCTGCTTCAGAAACCAAGCACAAATATTTTCAATATGTATAATGCATTCAAATGAAGCATTAAGGAAAACATCAGTTCCTTTCATTAACATTCTAATAAGTATTTTTTATTTTTGACCTAATATAGTTGGAGCACCATCTGTCAAGACAAAAACTAATTCTCTCATATCTTGCTTAAATTCTTCTTAACTGAAGTAAAATACAAGATAATTTCATCATACATTCAATTTTTAGGTTTCAAGATAATAAAAATTCTTGGTGAGATAAATTTCTTTGATGCAAATATTTCTGTATATATTAATTGCACGGAGATGGAGTCTATATATTACCAAATTCATTGAAAGCTATAGAAATTATTTGTATTGTTTGAGCATAGAATCTCATAGGGAAATACCCAACATAATTTCAGTCTTTTTGAGTTTAATTTTCATGTGTAGTAAGCCCTTCTGCATCTCTTCTTAATACTATGCTTTTTAAAAATTTTGCCTTTTTTTTTTTTTTTTCTGTACGGACTGGGATCAAACCCAGGGCCTCAGGCTTGCTGGAGAAGCACTCTAGACCTGAGCTACATCTTCTGTCAACTCTGTTTAATTTTAAAATAAATGCATATATTTTTTAGTCTGACAAAATAATATAATCATACAGTAAATAAAATGATTATGTAGCTTTAATAAACAATTGCAGTTTGCAATAGAATGTTGTAATGCATCCTATTTGCATGAATATTTATATAAAGTCCTTACAATGATTAAAATTGGTACATAGAAAATAAAAGCAATTCAAATAATCACATTTCTACTAACTACATTGATGAGTTCTTATGTATAACACTAGAAAGAATTCATGTGCCCAACATATATACTACAATTTAATATTATCTTTGATGATGCAATAGAATTGTGCATTACAAAAGTTATTTTACACTGTTTCATTATATAATTCAAAATAAAATTAATTGGAAGTAAATAAGATTAAAACTTTAGTTCCTCCATTATATTCATCACATCTCAAGTGATTCAACATCACGTGCATATGTATTGACTGACATAGTGGACAATGTGGCTTTAGATGCTAACATGTACAGATATAACAACTCAGCCTACTAGTAAGTGGCATTATACCACTTTACGTCAAAACACTGAAAACACTGTTCTTCCATCTTTATCTTCACTTTTAAACTACAGATTTTACATATGTATTCAACATCTGCTATAAACCCATAATAATAAATTGTTATTTTTGCTTTAAACAGAAAATTCGATTTTATGAAGATTGTTTTAGTGAGCAAAATATGTTTTACATTTATTCACATAGATGTTGGGTTCTGCCCATTTTTTGTATGACTCCAAATTTCTTTCTTGTATTATTTTCTTTTGTCCTAAATAACTTTTAATATTTCTTGTGTTTTTTAATTTTATTAAAAAATTTAAATACATCACTTTAAAACCTGAAAAATTGATTGTTTTGTGTGGCATTCAGAACAAGAGAAAACTCTGCTATAGGTCCAGTCTCCTGTACAAGCAGCTTTACCACTTAGACCATGTGACCCAGCAGATGCAATGGTGTTTGAAGTGTCAGTGATAGATGGGGATGCTATTTGTAGCTTTGGCAGGAGTATATAGACAAATCACAACACATGCTTTTAGGATTTTGGAACAAAACTCTGCCATTCACCACAAATAACTACTTTCCTTTAGAGAAAGAGCTCTTGACCTGCTACTGAGCCTTAGTAGAAAATGAATGCTTAACTATGGGCTTCCAAGTTACTATATGACCTAGCGGCACTTCATAGACTCTGTGTTATCTGACCCACTAAGCTAAAAACAGGCATATACAGCAACCACCCATCACCAAACTGAATGGTTATATACATGAAAGGGCTTAGTGGTCTCCAAAGTCACTCTAAGGCATAATCATATATGCCTCTCTCTCTCTCTTTCTCTCAGTCTACACCTTTGGCCTTGTGGAATATTTCCTATAATCAGTTAACAGAGAATAAGGCTTGAGCCTGGCCTACAGATGATCCTATAAAATATGCAGCTACATATTTTACAGTACTGCCAAAGGAGATCGCTGCCTATTTTCTTCAAATTTTGTAAGTTCATTGTCTTACCTTACAACAGGCACAAAACTTTGTCTTTTAATCTTTGCCATACATTACACACAGACAGACACAACATATACAAAATGTATCTAGAGGACAACCCATTACCCATTTTCTTTTTGTTTATGCTGCATATATACATTTTAAGCTACATGGTTTTTGTTTGTTTATTATGTTGTTAATTTTCTTTTTTACTCTTATAAAAGCCTTCTAGTTATGAGAGCATCCATAAATTCAACGTAAATAAATGTTTATGACAATTTATTCCTTAGCATACTTTATAGCATCCTATAATAAAAGACTAGACAGCATTTCATCCATCCTTAATTTTATAGCAATTATCACTGAAAGTCTTAGAATACAGAATATATTAAAAATGCTAATAATGTTGAAGTTGTGTTATTATAAATATTAGATCAACTAACATATCAAAGAGGAAAGATTATAAAATACTAGATTTATTATAATCTCTTGCACATAATTGCCACTAGATAAATTAGATTTTAGCAGAACTCCATCTCTAGGTATATATTGTTTTCATGGGACAGCAGGAAAATAAAAAAGCACTACTAAATAAATAATTTGGATAAGAAGGATGGAAATTGGTATAAAATTTTGATTGATAGTGAAGAGTCCTAGGTAAATTAATGCATTATCAAATTTGTAAGAGGGGTTGTACTTTATAAGGACAAAGACAGAACAGTAATTTAATGTCCTCAAAAGTGTAAATATTGAGGTTAATTAATATACCAGAGAAGAGAAAGGCCAAGAAAGGTAGGACAGCATGGTATCTTGGAAGACAAAGCAAAGAGAATTACCTATCATTTCCGTGGTGTGTCACAGACACATGTGTGAGAAGTTCTTCTATTCATGAGATAAAGTGTTTTTCTCAGTGACTTCATTATCTTTAACAAACTGCCTCCCTGTAATAATGTCACTGGCCCTACTTCATTCTTTTTCCAAATCATAGAGAACAATTCACAGTAGAACTTTAAAATCCTGAATTACCATGTTTACTCCCAATTTGGGATAGCTGAATAATAGTGACTGGAAATGTACAGTATTGATCAGCAATAGTATTCTTAAATTATTAAAATTAATGTTTTATTATGTTCTACATGATATAATGTTTTAACACTTTGAACAAAAATCTAGCTTCTTACAGCACACATGTGCAAAACTTCAAGAACTTGAAAGATTTGCATTATATGCACACATAATGACAAATTCAATAATCCCTTTGGCAAAATAGCTCTTTAACACTTAGAGTGAAACAATCTTTGTTTCAAGAGTCTTGAGAGCATTCATAAAATAGCACTATCTCTACTAAGAGTATACATGCAGAACCTTACCCAGAGAATAATGTTATATGAAAATAAAGGCCTGGCATTTTAAAAAATTATTTTTCTTATATGTGCTCCAATTTTGAAATTCTATGGAAGTTTTAACTTTTTACCTAGTGGTTATGACCCTGCTAGAGGGATTATAATTTCAAAGAGTGAAACAGCAGCATTTATAGGTGTGAATGAGCAACAAAAGTGCCCCCCCTCCACCCTGATATTGAACAACAGCTGATTTTTTATTTGGGGTTTCTATGTCTAATATATTGTTTCCCAAACTAATAGTGCAATTCTGTTGATCAAGCTTAATGCAGATATGGTAAAGAATGTGGTCATTTATAATAGGTAAATAGCTGCCTGAGCCATTTAGATACCAGACAGCAATAAGTGCTCAGTGATTGAGATGGAAAATGGACATCTCATTTAAAAGAAAGTCAAGCAGTTCATTAATTTATGCCCTTTTAAACCCGTGAATGTTTTGTAATTCCTAGATTTTAGGGAACTTTTAAAAGTCTAGTCTAAAATGCCACAGGCACATTAGCAGAAACATTTAAAGCTGTTAGAGGCTTCCAGCAGATTGTATTATTTATTATGTGCAAGCTCTAGAGGCTAAGAGCAGCTGAAAGGATGGCAGTGCCAACAGCTGAAAATGAGGATTCTCTAAATAAAGGGCCAGTTGCCATTTAGCCTGGTGTGTAAAGAACTGAAAATAAAGTGAAACTCCTGTGAAAACAAAAAATGAGTCCTTCTATCCCTGTGTAACTGAAAGTGGAAATGTTTGTACACTATTTCATCAAAAGGTATAATTAAAAATAGATGCTTCTTTCCCTGCATGAGTGAAAGAGCTGTCATGAACAAATAAGGAAATGAATATGTAAACACATTTTAGATCACAGGACAGTCTTCAAAACCTGTTTTTTTTTATTATCATTATTAATATGATCATACATAATAAATGCCATGAATTTAGTATATGAACAAATTTAGTATACAATTTTCTGATCAAATTTCTGGACTGACTTCTTTCTTTTTTAAAACCGAGAACTATTATTGTCATCTAGATAAGTCCTTACTTCATTTTTAAGTGTGAAGCACTGGATGGGGTGGACATTATGACACAAAGGGATGTTGACAAATAAAGAAAACATGGCTCCCAAGATTGAATGAGTAGTCTTTGTCTAGACAGGTCATGTAAAAGTCAGGGATATGAGTCATCAATCTGCACTCAAAATTTTTCACCAATATGTCTCACTTTATGAAACAGGTTGAAAAAAAAAATTGAAAGGCTATTGTCCACCTTTCCTTAAAGTCTTAGTAAAATGACCCCTACATGCTTCTTAGTGACCACTTAGTTTTCTTTAGTATGACAACAATGTCAAGATTTGTGATTTAGGAAGTAAATAAGACTCCCATGCGGGATCCTCCACATGTCCAGATTAATGAAAACTTCAGTTTTTCTCATTTAAGTTCTGAAATGACCATTGTCTTAAAAATGTGGGTACTTGTCTATGTGTGTGTATGGGGCAGAGGGGGGTCTGAGGATAAACGTGTGCACTCATTCAGGACAAGAAGACAGGCAAAGGTTCTGGGGTGGTTGGAGGAGGCAGTCCTGCTTATTCTAGAACCTTGAGAGCTGCCTTAGATGGATGCCATTTGAGCCTGGAAAATGCCACAGCTGCTGCCATCCAAGGGAATCCGTGTGGCAGCTGCTGCAAAGCAAGTCTGGAGGGACAAGTTTCTCATTGCTAATACCCAGTTTACAAGGTATTCTTTGAGGAGGAGCCATCATATCACTCAGAATAACATGAAATCAAGGGAGTTCTATTACTATAAAGACTTTTTTATGGCCCTTTTTATTCTGTCTGTAGCTCTGAAATGATAAGCAGGGTATTGATATTAATGTTTAAGCTTCACAATCCTTCACTAAACCAGTTTTCTGGGTTTTGTGATCCTGGCAGTATTTATCATTAAAACTGTAATTGCATTTCTTATGGCCATGAAATATTTACTTTTATATCTAATTTTAGTCTGTTGCTGAAAGAATATTCCCCAAACTAGAATGATGTTATCTAAGGAAGAAAGTTATCTAAGGCAAGAAATATTGCATTTTCTCCAAAGGATGTGTCTACAATTCATGTTACTAGTGTGAAATTTCCCACTCCTGTGTTCTGTCTCCTACCTCAGACATTACACAGGATCCTGCCCTACCGAACTTCTTTTGGAAGATTAGAAATTAATAGTTTCTGTTATGTTCAGTAATAAGAATTCCATGACAAAATGGCCAACACAGTGTTCAGATTCATGCATAGGACCATTGCAAGAGTGTTGGATTGAGTTACACCTATCTTTGTAAACCATTGATTTTTTTTCCTATTGTTCTTTTGCAATATCCCTGGAAGGATCTCTTCAAGGATCCCTGCAATTATGAATATATTTCCTTTTGTTCCCCTATTCTAACTTTATTTTTATTTGGTACATTACAGCTATACATAGGAGTGGGAATTTGGTGTTACATATTTATAAATGTGCATTGAAAAATATACTTTCATGGGTCTGAATTTGTGGCTCAGTGGTAGAGCACTTGCCTGGCATGTGTGAGGCCCTGGGTTTGATCCTCAGCACCACATAAAAATAAATAAATGAAAAACTTCATTTATAACTAAAAAATAATTTTTAAAAATATATGTATATATACTTTCATTCGCAGTGCAGGGTGCATTTCCAGAGAAAATTTACTTCTGCCTCCAGAGAATTAGTTTGAGAAAGAACAAAAGTTTATCCAATTAATGAAAGTACCAACACTCCAATTATAAGCATAGAAAAAATGGAAAACTGCTATTTAATTGTCTCTGAAAAAAATAAGGATTCTTAAAAAGACACAGTCAAATTTCTTCAGATAATGCCAAATCAGCAGAAAAACATGGGTGTGAGCCATACAGCTTTGATCAAATGGAATTGCCCTATAAGAAATTATGCTGGAGTTTGTGAGGAGGATTTTCAGACTAATTGTCATAACAGAAGTCTTTTTGAGAGGTATTGTTCACTGATTTAAATCTTTTTCTTCCTGAAGTTCATAGGAAGAGAATTCTTCCTAGTACTACTGTTTAACAGTCATATTCTTTAGAAATAAATTAATTCATTACATAAATTAATAAATAACAAAAGACCATTTTTCTTCTTTGAGGTGACTGCCAGTTAGAGGAAGATTTGTGACACTTTCTTACGAAGATTATACTTGATATTTCACATATATCTTTTACGTATTGATCTAATTCCTTCTCCAATTTATATTCCCTTTGTTCTTTCTTAGCTGTTTAAGATGTTTTATTTATTATAAGCTAAAATGAAGGCCTTTTAGGAAAAAGAAACATAGGCATCCACTTACATGGCAACAAAAAATGTATATATGTAAGGTTTAACAGGAAGAACTCCTTATAAACCCCAGTAATGATAAAGCAGGATGATGACCCTTGCAAAGTCTACCAAACATGGAGCAAATGGAATTTTACCTGGTTCTGAAGATATATTTGCATAGAAACTCATGGCAATAATTCCACATCCCTGATACAGAACATGACAGAGTATAATCTATGTAAAGAAAGATACATATGCTTATTAAAAATACATTAGTACATATTGAATCACATTAAAAAGATTTTCACTAAGATAATGTAAGTTACTCTCTAAAGGCATATTGTTACAGTGAATTTGGAAAAGAGGATGTCTGATTTCCTCTTTAATTGATCAGTATTTACAATATTTATGATCATACCCTATAAATGAGGCCTTTTTGAAGGCATATTAAGACAATGAAAAGCAAAACATGCACTTTACCATGTCTTCATGTAGTCTGAAGAATGGAGAAACAGATAGACCAAGAGATCTTGCAACATTATGTGTTATAGCACAGATTCTAAAAAGAGGTAGCCTAGATTCAAATATTTGCTCTGCCTCTTATGAAAAATTTTTGGCACAGTGTGAAGCCTCTATGACTCATTCATCCCTTCTATAGAGTTCAAATAAAATTAGAGCCTACTTCATAATTTTTTGTGACTATTGAGTTATTATATGAGTCACCTAAACCAATGCTTTCCACAAAATAGATGCCAAATAAGTGTCAACTCATTATTAGCATGTTTCAAAAAAAATGATGATTATAGATAAAAGTAGTAATTCTTAATTGGTGTTTTTTTTGTATGTTTAAAATGTCCTCTGCTAAGTGGACAAACTTTAAGAAGTCTTCCCCCTAAAAAAATAACAATTAGAGAAAATATTTTTTAACACATTTATACAAATTTTCCTAGGTAATTTAAGTATCAATGAACTGCTTAAAATTTATCAAGGGATTGTTGGTTATGAAATGTAGGTTTGAATAATATTTATTATGACTTACTTTATAAATGTTAAAAAGGACCCATATGTGTATGATTTACATTGTATGTTATGGAATATTTAAAAAAAAATATTTCACTGGCTTTTCCAAAATATCTATTTTGGGGACAAAAATTTTAAAATGTAAGTAATCTTAAGAGATTTGCAACTGATGATACTATTTATAATTTTAAAAAAATCAAAACTTCTCAGTTATAAGCAAATTCCTGAAACTTCTTTTTATTGAGGAAAAGAACAGCATGGCACAGCATGACAAAAATATAGCAAAAATAATACAAAAAATATATTCCTCAAAACACCCAGCACCTGTCCTGTCAAAGAAAGCAAATTGAATATTGATATATTTGCCAGCATTAAATTATTTATAATTTGGAACAAATATTAATAAGAGTCCCTCAGCATTTAGGTGTAGAATTTTAATATCAGCCTTACATTGAAGAATATTCTTCATATACTTTCCCATAGAGATAAGAAATAAATATAGTTTAAATTTTGTTATCATGTGAATAAGCAATAGTCCAGTGATACCATTATTTAGAACATGAAGATGTCATTTTTATAGCTCAAAACACCTATTTAATTTGTGCCTTGAATTACACTGCACATTTTAATATGATGTGAGTTCTGAAGACAACAGCACTAATTTCAATTAGTTTTTACTGGTGCTAATTCCTTACATAATTCACACAGCAAAAATAACCCACATTTCTTCAATAAGTGAGAAACCAAATGTTTTCACTAGAAGAAAATCTTCATGAAATCCAGAGTGAGAACGATCAATGAACTTGAGACAAATGCTGATTGTAGATTTGTGAAAGTCTACATTTTTAATCTATTACGGTTTGGATTTAATATAGAGAAAGTACAAAGTCAGAGCAGTTGAAATGGTTCTAGACTCAGGTAACAAGTAATATTTGTTTTCTTGTTTTGTTCATCTCTTTTCTTGTTCCCTCATCTTCCTTTGAAAAGTTCTTCTGTTTCAGAGATGCAATCCCATCCCCTTTCCATAAGAGCATTGCTCCTCGCTTTTCCTTGGCTAGGTACACCTCACATCTCAAAAAAAAAATCTTGTTAAAATACTTTTCTTCAATACTCAGTGACTAAATTAGCAGTAAATGATCGCTTTATTAATTACCATTCTCAAAAGCTTACTAAAAATTAAATACTTGTGTTCACATAATTATGCATAGTAAAATAATAGTAAACTACCTTGTAAGATTATTATTGTAACAGACTACTACGTGCATACCAACTTGTACAACACCTGATCTAAAGAAAGTGCCCAATAATTATTAGTTATTATTATTATTATTATTACATAGATGCTATAGGAGAAGTTAATGGATGTCACAGTTTAAACAACATGGTGAGATGTTATCACTTGCTCCAATTAGACTATAACTTAATTACATTACCAGTGTGCTGATAATCACTCTCAATATGCCATTCACTCATCTTAGTTATATTTAGACATATCTCCTTGGATTTATATGATCATAAGAAAGGAAGAGATAATCAAGTGCTTATATTTACTCTTTTTGAAAAGAAATATTGAAAAGAACAACTTTGGATAGCAGGTAAATGGATGGCATTGGAGAAGATCATGCTAAGTGAAGTTAGCCAATCCCCAAAAAACAAATGCCAAATGTTTTCTCTGATATAAGGAGGCTGATTCATAGTGGGGTAGGGAGTTGGAGCATGGGAGGAATAGATGAATTCTAGATAGGGAAGAGGGGAGGGAGGGAATGAGAGGGGACAGGGGGTTAGCAAAGATGATGTCATGTGATGGACATCATTATCCAAAGTACATATATGAAGACACAAATTGGTGTGAACCTACTTTATATATAACTAGACATATGAAAAGTTGTGCTCTATATGTGTAATAAAAATTGTAATGTATTCCAGTGTCATTTATTTTTTAAAAATCAATTAGAAATTTTTTAAAAATAAATAAATAGTTAAAAATATTGACAGATTAAGAATCAGTACTGCCTTCTTATTTAAAAGGGTCTTTGTCTATAAAGGTAGGCAAGCAGAAACCTAAGAATGGATTACAAGTCATAATATACGGAAAAATCACATACAGTATTTGACTACTTCTAGGGTACTACTATAGTTTTCTCTTGGCATATTTCTAATAAGTATTTTTGTCTAAAAACACAAGATTTATTGAGGAATCCCCAACATGCCAGGCCATGGGCAAGACCATGTTGCTAAAATAATGCTCCATGTAAATTTGTTTCCTGGCTCATGTGACACCAAATTGTAAATGAATAATAAATGTGTTGTATAAATGTATTAAATTATTATAAGAATATAAGGGTTTGAGCACAGCATTCCAGGGAAGGCTACAGGAAGTCAATTAGCCTTCTGAAGGAGATAAAAATATGGAACTCAAACACAATAAATGGCAAATATCTTCAGGAAAAGGGAACAAAACAACAACAACAACAAGAAAAATTCAGGTTTCTGAAGTACTGGGGCACAGGGATTACTAGCAAAGCTGGAATTGAGAAGGTCAAGGAGACTGTCCTGCTAGGAGGTTGTAGAGGCAAATGGTATGATCAGATTATAGATAATCACAGGCCACACTGTTCAATTCAGATTTTGTCAAAAGCTAAGGCATTGTAGAATAACACAACAGAATGTAGTGATAAGCTGTGCATTGGCAAAATTCTTTTTGGTACCAGAGATTGATCCCCGGGGCACTTAACCACTGAGCCATATCTGGCTTTGAACTTGTGATACTCTTGTCTAAGTCCCCTAAGCAGCTGGGACTACAGGCATGCACCACCATGCCTGGCTTGAAATTTTTCTTATATGTGAATTTTTAAAGACTTAAAGATTATTTATTATTATTAACATATAGAAAATATTTATGATTTGAATCAACCAGTAGTACATCAAAGTGGAGATTTGATTAAAAGATTGCTTACTAAAAGAATTCAAACTTTTCTGATTGGAGAATGTGCCTTAGTTTTAGAATAAATCACTTAGCTAATAAAGTATGAAAACATTCCTATCAAGCAACTCGGATGCACTGAAACATGGAAAAGTGGTAGCATGAATTATGGGACAGCAAAAAATGCAGAGGGACCAAAAAAGATTGGAGTCAATGATAGAAAGTGAACTGTTTTAATGGGGAAAAAAAGTTGAAAAATAAAAAATTCAAAAATAAAAATAATAATTCCTCTTATAAATTTGAAATAAATCATCACAACAGACTTCTGTTCACTATTCCACCTCCTCCCTCTTCCCCTCTCCCTCCCACACACAATAAGTAAGCAAACACTAAAGAAATTAATCACAAAGGTAAAAGTCAAAGTGTAAAAAAGTCAGTATCTTAAAATACCTTCTATGTAATATTACAAAAAAAAACTCACAGGATAAAAATGAAACAGCTTTATGACATAAAACTGAATTCCCAAAATTGTGTTGAGAAAATATGACATCTTCATGTTTGAAATAAATTGGAGATATTAGCTGAACTAAAAAAAAATGACTTTCTGTTATGTCCCTTTGTTGGATGTTTATTACATTTATGCCCAGTAATTTGAAAACAGGAAAATGAGACAAAGCTTTCAACTATTGATTGTTGGTTTTGGTATCCACAATGTTCCATGGTTTCCTTTGGAAAGAGAATTCGTTTAATTTTGAAGAATTTGGTATTTTAGAAACATTTTTTAACCAGCGGTTTCAAAGGACATTTAAAACATTAACTAAACTTTAAATGTTCCTACTACACGCATTTCACAGATGGTGAAACCATAGAACTGAGATGTTTGAATTATTTTCACAAAGAGTTTGTAATTCGTAAAAGTATAATATAAAAATCCCAATGTGTGCTTGACTAACCCCAATATATTTCATATTCTGAAAAAGTGGCTATAAAATCCAAAAGAACTTTCTTTACTTCCATCTCTTCATAGAATAAGTCATGTTTTTATTATGATACACCTGTAAGGGAACTAAGGAAATAACAGTTACTCTCATATTTAATGATTATCAAATAAATATAGTAAAATAACCATTTTATAAAAAATATTAAAATAGTGTGAGGAAAACAACAATATTTCAATGTCTTGTTTGGTGCTTGTCAGTAGAGAATTATTTTGGTTTTCTATAGCATTTTCCAAATTATTAAACATAATACAGCATTTGGTTTGTTCAACACTCTCTAAAGAGGATCAAGAGAAGCCTATTTCATAGAATTTTACATTTTGAAAAAATGTATGTTCCAAACATTTAATACATTATTTCTATCAATAAATTTTTTAATATCTTGGAAATTGGAAAATAGTATGTCATTTTAACCTGATGAGGTCAAACGGTTTTTTAGAACTAGAATAATTTTGTTCCATGCATTTATAAATATGCCATAGTATATTCTATTGTCATGTATAACTAAAAGGAACCAATAAAAATTTAAAAGTTCTTTAGAAAAATACTAAATATTACAACAGAAAAGTCATAAACAATATAATGGGCAAGTTTCCAAAGAAAAATACATATTGCAAATAAACATGAAATTTTAATGCAAATTTTAAAATTATAAGATTAATTATTTTTCTTATGCTAAGGAAATACATTCATATTGTTATATGTATGTAATATAATAGTTCCTATATAACATAAATTTTAATGATACATTTTGGTTTATGATAGTAATATATGTAGGACAATATAAACCTTCCTGGTGTTACAAATTCCTAAAAGCAGTTTTTCAATAAACATAAAAATCCTAGAAGCTGGGGTTATAACTCCATTGGTAGAGCATTTGCCTGGCCTTTATGGGGCACTGGGTTCGTTCCTTAGTATCACAAAAAAAAACAAATATATACAATAAGGGTATTGTGTCTTTCTACAACTAAAAACTTTTTTTAAAAATTCTAGAAATAAATCCCATGTTTCACCGAGCATTTTCGTGTCCAGAAAGGCATCCTGAATAATTAATTCCATAATTATTTTTATATAAATGAATGTTGGAAAAATATTTATTGCAGATGTTTGCAGTAGTAAAATGTAGAAAGCTGATTAAGTGTCGAATAATTTCATAGCTCTGGCAATTTCATACCTTATTGTGAATATTTAAAATGATGAGGAAGAATTTTTATTGATGATAAAAAGTGCTTATAATATTTTGGTATTGTAATAGTTTAAAAATCCATTACAAAACATTTATTACATTTATGAAAAAGAAAAATGAATATGAGTGGTATAACTATGGGTGTGTAAAAAGTAATCATACTTTTTAGTATTTTAGTATTTTATTTATTTTCTTAATTTTCTCTAATACTCTTGCATTATTTTTTTAAAGTTTCAATAAAGTTTATTATTTAATTTACTCATTTATTAAAATTGGAGTATATTTTTAAGAAACTGATTTTTTTTAATTAATTTTTATTGTTGGTTGTTCAAAACATTACATAGTTCTTGATATATCATATTTCACACTTTGATTCAAGTGGGATATGAACTCCCATTTTTACCCCGTATACAGATTGCAGAATCACATCAGTTGCACATCCATTGATTTACATATTGCCATACTAGTGTCTGTTGTATTCTGCTGCCTTTCCTATCCTCTACTATCCCCCCTCCCCCTCCCCTCCCCTCTTCTCTCTCTACCCCCTCTACTGTGATTCATTTCTCCCCCTTATATTTTTCCCCCTTTCCCCTCACTTCCTCTTGTATGTAATTTTGTATACCCCTGAGGGTCTCCTTCCATTTCCATGCAATTTCCCTTCTCTCTCCCTTTCCCTCCCACCTCTCATCCCTGTTTAATGTTAATCTTCTTCTCATGCTCTTCATCCCTACTCTGTTCTTAGTTACTCTCCTTATATCAAAGAAGACATTTGGCATTTGTTTTTAAGGGATTGTCTAGCTTCACTTAGCATAATCTGCTCTAATGCCATCCATTTCCCTGCAAATTCTATGATTTTGTCATTTTTTAATGCAGAGTAATACTCCATTGTGGATAAATGCCACATTTTTTTATCCATTCATCTATTGAAGGGCATCTAGGTTGGTTCCACAGTCTTGCTATTGTGAATTGTGTTGCTATGAACATGGATGTAGCAGTGTCCCTATAGTGTGCTCTTTTTAGGTCTTTAGGGAATAGACGGAGTAGGGGAATAGCTGGGTCAAATGGTGGTTCCATTCCCAGCTTTCCAAGAAATCTCCATACTGCTTTTCAAATTGGCCTCACCAATTTGCAGTCCCACCAGCAATGTACAAGTGAACCCTTTTCCCCACATCCTCGCCAGCACTTGTTGTTGTTTGACTTCCTAATGGCTGCCAATCTTACTGGAGTGAGATGGTATCTTAGGGTGGTTTTGATTTGCATTTCTCTGACTGCTAGAGATGGTGAGCATTTTTTCATGTACTTGTTGATTGATTGTATGTCCTCCTCTGAGAAATGTCTGTTCAGGTCCTTGGCCCATTTGTTGATTGGGTTATTTGTTCTCTTATTGTCTAATTTTTTTAGTTCTTTGTATATTCTGGATATTAGGGCTCTGTCTGAAGTGTGAGGAGTAAAGATTTGTTCCCAGGACATAGGCTCCCTATTTACCTCTCTTATTGTTTCTTTGCTGAAAAAAAACTTTTTAGTTTGAGTAAGTCCCATTTGTTGATTCTAGTTATTAACTCTTGTGCTATGGGTGTCCTATTGAGGAATTTGGAGCCCGATCCCACAGTATGTAGATCATAGCCAACTTTTATATTTTTAAGAAACTGATTTTTTAACTCCTTTTTGAAGCTTTGTAAAAAACAAAATTCACAGGGTGTTGAAAATAAATGTAAGGAACATTCCATAAAGCATTCATCCAATTTACCCCAAAGTTAACATCGTGCAATTATGTATGTACTAATGATATAAGGAGGTTGATTCATAATGGGCGAGGGAGGGAGCTTGGGAGGATTTGACAAACTCTAGGTAGGGCAAAGGAGTGAATGGGAAGGAAGGGGGTATAGGTGTAAAAAGATGGTGAAATGAGATGAACATCATTACCCTAAGTACATATATGAAGACATGAATGGTGTGACTATATTTGAATACAACCAGATATATAAAAAATTGTGCTCTTTATGTGTAATATAAATTGTAATGAATTCTGCTGTCATACATTGTTGAGAGCCACAGCCAAAGGGGCCCCAGCAAACTTCCAGCTGCCAGCTGATGATTGGCTCACAGCGGCCCCAACAAACTTCTAGCTGCCAACTGATTGGCTCCTCTGCGGTGATGCTCATTGGGCTGTTTCCCCGCCCTTTGAGACCACAGACCTGCTCATTGGGGGACTTTTTTTGGCTCTTCCCAAGCGACCCAGCCAATCAGCCTCAAAAGTAGGAGGAATGAGGGAGGTGGAGAGGCTTGTGGGAAGCCAGTGGTGGCAGTTTGGCTCTGAGGGTTTTCCTGAGGAGCTGTGTGGTGCGGTGTGTGTGTTCTAAAAATAAAGTTTGTTTCTTTTGAAAAGTGGCTCCTGAATTGTGACCAGCCAGACTGCAGCAATACATAACAAATTAGATTTAAAAAAGAAAAAAAAAGAAATTACTTGTCTTCATAACTGTGTTCTTTTAATATTTTGGATACAAATTTTTTTTCAGAGTTCTTATGTTATAATATATTCTCCCAATTTCTGAACTGTTTAGTTTGTTTCTTACTCTGTTTTTAAACAAAACATTTATAATTGTAAAGAGATCTAAGTTTTTTCAAATCTGATGAATACTTTGAGAGTCATATCTAAGATTGCTTAACACAAGTTCATGAGGATTTTCATCTATGCTTGTTCAGAAGTTTGGAAATTTTATCTTTTACATTTGTGTCTATAGTTCTAATTAATTTTGTGCACAGTGTGAGAAACGGATGAGGACTTTATATTTTTTTTATTTGGTTTTTCTTTTCTTTCAGAATTATTTAGCAAAAGTATAATGCATTACCAACTGAATTTTTGGCATTGATTGTTCAAAAATGGCATTTTTTGTGATTGTCTAATTTGATTTAGCATTATATTCTCCAACTCCATCCATTTACCTGAAAATGCCATGATTTTATTCTCCTTTAATGCCGAATAATATTCCATTGTGTATATATACTACATTTTCTTTATCCATTCATCTCCTGAAGGGCATCTACGTTGGTTTCACAGTTTAGCTACTGTGAATTGTGCGGCTATAAACATTGATTTGGCTGTGTCCTGTAGTATACTGTTTTTAAGTCCTTTGACTATAAACTGAGGAGTGGGATAGGTGGGTGAAATGGTGGTTCAATTCCCAATTTTCCAAGGAATCTCCATACTGCTTTCCATATTGACTGCACCTATTTGCAGTACCACCATCAATGTATGAGTGTGGTTTTTTCCCCACATGCTCACCAACAATTTTTGTTTATATTCTTAATAGCTGCCATTCTGACTGGAGTGAGATGATATCTTAGTTTTGATTTGCATTTCTGTAATTGCTAGAGATGTTGAACATTTTTTCATATGTTTGTTGATTGATTGTATATCATCTTCTTAAAAGTTTCTGTTCAGTTCCTTGGCCCATTTATTGATTGGGTATTTGTTGTGGGTTTTTTTGTGTATGTGTGTGTGTATGTGTTTAGATTTTTGAATTCTTTATATATACTCAATATTAGTGCTCTATCTGATGTGCATGTAATAAAAATTAGCTCCCCAAATCTATGCTCTCTATTCACTTCACTGATTGTTTATTTTGCTGAGAAGAAGCTTTTTACTTTAAATACATCCCATTTATTGATTCTTGATTTTAATTCTTGCACTATAGGGGTTTTATTAAGGAAGTTGGGGCCTAACCAAACATGATGGAGATTTGGGCCTACTTTTTCTACTAATAGATGTTGCGTCTCTGGTTTAATTTCTAGGTACTTATTTTGAGTTAAGTTTTGTGCATGGTGAGAGATAGGGGTTTGATTTCATTTTGTTGCATATGGATTTCAAGTTTTCTCAGCACCATTTGGTGAAGAGGCTATCTTCTCTCCAATGTATATATTTGGCACCTTTATCTAATATAAGATAACTGTAATTATGTGGGTTAGTCTTTGTGTCCTCTATTCTGTACCAGTCTATTTTGTTGCCAATACCATGCTGTCTTTGTTACTATTGCTCTGTAGTATAGTTTAAGGTCTGGTACAGTAATGCCACCTGCTTCACTCTTCTTGCTAAGAATTCCTTTAGTATCCTTGAACCTTTATTTTTCCAGATGAATTTCATGACTATTTTTTCTATTTCTATGAGGAATGTTATTGGGATTTTGATTGGAATTGCATTAATTCTGTATAGTGTCTTTGATAATATAGTCATTTTGGCAAAATTAATTCTGTCTATCCAAGAAAAAGGTGGATATTTCCATCTTCTAAGGTCTTCTTTAGTTTCTTTCTTTAGCATTCCATACTTTTAATTGTAGAGGTTTTTCACCTCTTTCATTAGGTTGATTCCCGATTTTTTTTTTTTTTTTTTTTTTTTTTGGTGGCTATTGTAAATGGGATAGTATTTCTCCTTTCCCTTTTGGAGGATTTTTCACTTATATACAAAGATGCCTTTGATCTATTGGTGTGGATTTTGTATCTCTATACTTTGCTGAATTCATTTACTAGTTCTAGAAGTTTTCTGGTGCAATTTTTGAGTCTTCTAGATACAGAATCATATCATCAGCAAATATTACTAATTTGATCTCTTCTTCTCCTCTCCATTTCCCTTTAATTTACTTTCTCTGTTTAATTGTTCTGGCCAGTGTTTCAAGAACTAGTTAAATAGAAGTGGTGAAAGAGGGCATCCCTGTCTTGTTCCAGTTTTTAGAGGGAATGCTTTCCATTTTACTCCATTTATAATGATGTTGGCCTGAGGATTAGCATAGATAGCTTTTATGATGTTGACATATGTTCCTGTTATCCCTAGTTTTTCTAGTGTTTTGAACTTGAAGTGGTGCTGTATTTTGTTGAATGCCTTTTTGGCATCTATTGAGATAATCATGTGGGTCTTATCTTTAAGTCTATTGATGTGATGAATTACATTCATTGATTTCCATATGTTGAAGCAATCTTGCATCCCTGGAATAAACCACACTTGATCATGGTGCACGATCTTTATGATATGCTTTTATATTCAATTTGCCAGAGTTTTATTGAGAATTTTTGCATCTATGTTCCTTATAGATATTGATCTGAACTTTTGTTATTTGATGTGTCTTTACCTGGTTTTGGAAACAGGGTGATATTGGCCTCATAGAATGAGTTTAGATGTACTCCTTCTTTTTCTATTTCACAAAATAATTTGAAGAATATAGGTATTAGTTCTTCTTTATAGGTCTTGTAGAACTCAGCTCCGTATCCATCTTGTCCTGGGCTTTTCTTGGTTGGTAGGCTTCTGATGGTATCTTCTATTTCATCATTTTAAATTGATCCATTTAAATTGTGTTTGTCATCCTGATTCAGTTTGGGCAAATCATATGATTCTAGAAATTTGTTGTTGCCTACGATATTCTCTATTTTATTGAAGTACAAGTTTTCAAAATAATTTCTCATTATCTTCTGTATTTTTGTAGTGTCTATTGTGATATTTCCTTTTTCATCATTTATGTTAGTAATTTGAGTTTTCTTTCTCCTTCTCTTTGTTAGCATGGCTAAGGGTTTTGTCAATTTTATTTATTTTCTCAAAGAACCAAATGTTTGCTTTGTCATTTTTTTCAATTGTTTTTTTCTTCAATTTCATTTATTTAACCTCTGATTTTAATAATTTTCTATCTTCTACTGCTTTTGATGTTGATTTGTTCTTCCATTTTTTGGGCTTTGAGATGTAAAGTTAGGTCATTTGTTTGCTGACTTTTCTTCTTTAAAGGAATGAACTCCATGCAATAAACTTTTTTCTTTGTACTGCCTTCATAGTGTCCCAGAGATTTCAATATGTTGAATCAGCATCCTCATTTACCACTAAGAATTTTTAAACTCCTTCTTGATGTCTTTTGCAACCCATTGTTCATTCAGTAGCATATTATGTAGTCTTCAGGTGTTGGAGTAGTTTTTATTTTATCATTGATTTCTAATTTCATTCCATTGTGATCTGATAGAATTCAGTGTAGTATCTCTACTGCATTTGCTAAGAGATGCTTTGTGGCATATTATATGGTCTATTTTATAGAAGGATTTATGTGCTGCTGAGAAGAAAGTGTGTTCACTCTTTGATGGTTGAAATATCCTATATATGTCAGTGAAGTTTAAGTGATTGATTGTTTTAGAGTTCTATAGTTTCTTTGTGCAGCTTTTGTTTGGAAGATCTATACAGTGGTGAAAGAGGTGTGTTAAAATCACCTAGAATTATTGTGTTGTGTTCAATTTGCTTCTTGAACTTGAGAAGAGTTTGTTTGATGAACATAGATGCTCCATTTTGCGGGGTATATATTCTTATAATTGTTAACTTGTTGGTATAAGGTTCACTTGAGCAGTATGAAATGTCCCTCTTTATCCCTATAGATTAACTTTAGCTTGAAACCCACTTTATTTAATTTGAGGATGAAAACTGCTGCTTACTTCCACAGTCCATGTGAGTAGTATGCTTTCATGGAACATTTCACCTTCAGTCTGTGTATGTCTTTTTCTATGAGATGAGTCTCTTTGAGCCAGCATATCATTGGGTCTTTTTTTAAAATTCAATCTGCTAGCCTATGTCTTTTGATTGGTGAATTTAGGTCATTAACATTGAGGGTTATTATTAAGACATGATTTGTATTCCCTGCCATTTTTGTTTATTTTTGTTATTTAACTTGACTTGTTTTTTCCTTTGATTAGTTTTTTTTTTTTTTTTTTTTCAGGGTAATACCTCCCTCTGGTGATTTTGATTGTTGTTTTTTATTTCCTCTTCATGGAATGTTTTGTCAAGCGTGTTCTGTAGAGCAGGTTTTCTAGTTGTAATTCTTTTAAATTTTGTTTATCATGAAAAGTTTTTAATTCATCATCAGATCTAAAACTTAATTTTGCTGGATATAAGATTCTTGGTTGCCTTCCATTTTCTTTCAGAGCTAGCTATATATTCTTCCAGGATCTTCTAGCTTTCAGGGTCTGGGTTAGAAAATCTGCACATAACTTCATTGGTTTACCCTCTATGTTATCAGATTCCTTTCTCTTGTAGCTTTTATAATTCTTTCCTTATTTTGTATGTTAGGCATTTTCATTATAATTTGCTTTGGTGTGGATCTCTTGTAATTTTGTACAATTGGTATCCTGTAAGCTTCTTGTATTTTGTTTTCTAGTTCATTCTTTATGTTTGGAAAATTTTCTGATATTATTTTGTTGAATAGATTGCTCATTCCTTTGGTATGGAACACTATGCCTTCCTCTATCCCAATAAGTCTTAAATTTGGTCATTTCATGTTATCCCATAGTTCTTGAATGTTCTACTCATGGTTTCTTACCATCTTCACTGTGTGATCAACATTCTTTTCAGGATTATATATTTTGTCTTCATTGTCTGAAGTCCTGTCTTCCAAGTGGTCTAATCTGTTGGTGATGATTTCAATTAAACTTCTAGTTTGGTTTATTGTTTCTTTCATTTTAAGAATTTCTGTTTGGTTTTTTTAGGACCTCTATCTCCTTCTTGGAGTAATTTTTTTTTTCTTTTTGTATTTGTTTATGTAACTCTTTATTGAAATAATCTTCTGCTGCTTATATTTGCTGTCTTATACCATCCTTTAATTCACCGAACATTTACATTATGTACATTCTGAACTCCTTCTCTATAATTTCTTCTTCTGTGCTGCCCATGGATTCGAATAATGTAATATATTGATTTGTTTGCAGAACTTTCTTCCCTTGACTTTTCATGTTGCTCGTGTCTCTTCCCTTCTAGCACTGTGGGTCCATTTTTACCCTATAGGCTTATAGTGCTCCTGTTGGATTCCAATGTCTCTCTTTTGAGGGGAAGCACAATGTTAATAGATCCCAATATAAACAACATACAACCTTAAATCAAATATTTGTTCAAAATGTACAGAAATGGTGAATTCAATTATTATCAGTATGTTTGTGAAAGGGTTTACAGTTTCTGATGGTGGTCAAAGAACCAGGGGTGAGGTATAGGATGATATGCTGAGGAGGTAGGAGGTGAGGACATAGAGTTATTAGATCTTAGGAAGTGTAAAAGAGAAATCTAAAGAAGGTTAGTAGAAGAGAAAGAAAGTAATTTTGGGTAGAGAACTAAGTGGGAAGACATTAGGGTACATAAGACATACATATATATTAAGAAAAATTTTTTAAATGTTAAAATAGTGAAAATCAGAGAAAGAAAGAGAAAGAATATATAATACAACCCAGACATCCCTGTCCTCAGTATCCTAATTCATGCAAAATACTTGGTTTCACACATGTTGGGGATGTGATGGTGGGAGAATAGAGAAGGAGAAGGAAAAAAATCTGGAAGGAAGAAACAAGGTCTGTTTTGGTTGGAGATCGATATATTTCCTGCTTCCCTTCTCATCCATGAGGTGGGGTCTTCTGTCCTTAGCTGGTATCTCCGCAATCAGGATGGTGAAGGTAAACAGAGTAGGAGGGTTGGTCTTGCATGAAGGCCACCAGGAAGTGAAGTGTGGCACCCACCAATCCCCAAAGGAAGACTGCATCTCAAGGATCTCTTTTGGGGCCCACCAGGGTGCCTGATTTTATCTTCTTATCTTGCCTGAAGACTTCCCAGTTCCGGGTCTCTATGTTAGTCTCTAAACTGTATCACACTCCCCTTCTCCCTTTCTACTTCCTAATAAGGGGCCTTTCTCTCAGGGAGTCTTGTTTGTGGCCCTCTGAGTGCTGTGCACCTTCCACTTCGAGCTGTTTTGTATTGTGCAGTCACTGTGCCAGGTTAGCGCTACTGTGGAGAAGGGGGAGTTAGAAACTATGGTTACCCGGCCAGCCAGAGTTGCCTCCACTAAAGATGGTGATGAACGTGACCCAAGATGGTGGTGGCTGCTTTCAGTGGTGGGCTGTTGAGTCAGGTGGGTGGAGCCAGGCGATGGTGTTGGACTATGTGTTAGGGATGAGCTCTGTGGCATGCAGTGTGTGGCTGTCAGCTGTCTTCAGAGTCAGTGCAATGTCCCAAAGTGCAGGCAGCCTACTGCGCAGAGGGGACTATCGCCATGGCTGAAGAGTCCCAAGATGGAAGAGACCAGGGGAGCCCCTTATTTGTATATGGGGGTCTACCTGGGAGTTGCAGCTGGAGTTCCTGTGTGTGGGTAGCTTCCAGGTATACTGCATGGGAGCAGCCTCAGGGATTTCTGCTTTGATGGATGGCCAAAAGTTCTGCACAGTTGCTGATAATGGTGGTCCTGCTGAGTCACATGGTAGTCCTGCATGGGCCAGTAGTTGGGAAAACTACTCTGATGATGAGTCTTAGAGCCCTTCATGGAATGATTCCTGCATGGGAGCAGCTGTGGGGATGTCCTCTATCTCTCGCAGAGAAGCAGTATTCTCACTACTGAGTCCCAGGTCATGGGGCAACACAGAATGCCACCTCCCTCTGGCCCACCATCTTGGATCTCCCCCAAGACAAGCAATTTCTATAAGAGAATCTCTACTTTGAAAAGTTGAATAGCAATTTCTCCCATAGGCATACAAATAGCAGACCCATGCAAATGAATGTGTTCTATAACATTCTTCAGTAAAGAAATATAAATTAAGACAAAATGGCATAATGCTATATACCAATAGAAAATCAATAATGAAATAAATAGTTAATAGAAAGTTAGGATTAAAAGAAATTGGAATGTTCATGGATTACAGAGATAAGTATTTAATTATATAGTCACTTTGGCAAATGTTTTGTCAGTTTTTTCAAGTTAAACAAATTACCATATGACCAGCATTTTCCTTCTAGGATTCTATCCAAATGAATTGAAAGTACCTCTACACACAAAGAATTAGAAACAAATATTCTTAGCTGCATCTTTCATGATAGCTCAAATCTAGAAACAATGAAACAATTCTTCAGCTGGTGTATGCATGAACAAAATGTTGTCCTTCATGCAGTGGGATTCTCCTTAGTAATTAAAAGGATGAAATACTGATTGATACATGTTACAACATATATGAGCCTTAAAAACAGGTTACATATCAAATATAACATATTGTGTGATCTTCACTATGTGAACTCTCCAGAAAAATGAAGATTATGTATAAGACTGGAGAGCAGATCAAGGTTGACTAAGACTTGGGTATTATTAAGAACAACAATCAAGATAAGTGTTCTAATGTGACCGAAATAATGAAATTCTAGCTTGTGGTGATGGTAGCTAAACTTTACTAAAATTATTAAATTAAAAATTTTCTATTGACTCAAATTTTGCAAGGTAAATGTATGAGGTAAATTAGGCATCAGTAAACATAGCTTTAAAAACTACTATATGACTTTTTCACTCCAAACATTATCATTAGAAGAAAGGAAACAGGAGTCCTAGACTATAAGACTAGAGAAGCAGAAATAGTTTTTATTTTTATTTTTGATTTTTCAATTTTAAATATTTTACTGTTATTTTTCCATATTTTTAATTGTTGAATTATAATTGCATATAATGGTAGGATTCCTTGTTACATATTTCTATATGCATACAATATAACAATACAATTTGGCAAATATCATTCTCCAGTATGTCACCTTTCTCTCTCCTTTCCCCTCCCCTGATAACTCTCCTCTACTTTATTAATCTCCCCTTGATTTTCATATGATACCCCTACACCTATATATTTCTTTTTTTTCTGTATAACTTCCACACATGAAAAAAACATACAACACTTGGCATTCTGAGTTTGGCTTATTTCACTTAATGTAATGTTCTCAAGTTTCATCCATTTTCCTGCAAATGAAATCGCTTCATTTTTCTTTCTAGCTGAATAAAATTCTATTGTGTATATATAGCACATTTTCTTTATTCATTAATCCATTGATAGAAATCTGGTTCCATAGTTTGGCTATTTCAAATGAACTGTGCTCTTATAAATAAGGGTGTACTTGTGTCAATATATGATGACTTTGATGCTTTAGGAAAAATACCGAGAAGTGGCATATCTAGTTCATATGGTTCCATTCCTAGTCTTTTGAACTGCCATAGTAATTTCCATAGTTGTTGGAATAATTTAAAATCCCATCAAGTGTAAAAGTATTCCTTTTTCTCCACTTCTTCTCCAGCAATTTTTACTATCTGTATTCTTGTTGGCTAGACTGAGATAAAAACTTAGTGTAGATTTGACATGCATTTTTCTAATTGCTAAAGATGTTGACCATTTTTTATATATTGGCTATTTGCATTTTTTGAGAATTACATGTTTAATTAAATTACACATTCATTTATTTGGTTATTTGGGTATTTTTTTGGGGGGGTGAGTTCTTTACATATTCTGTATATTAATCATATGATAAGACAGATTTGTATTGTAATCTATGGATGGAACAAATGCTTTTGTGCCCCTCAAAATCATACATTGAAGTTTTAACTTAATGAGATTTTGGAGGTGAGATCTTTGGGAGATAATTAAGTCATGAGAATAGATCCTTTATGAGATTATTACCCTGGAGAGAGATGATACCTCTCTTGGCCTTGTGAAGATAAATCAAGAGGGTAAACCTCTGTGAACAAGGAACAGGGTTCACAATAGATATTGATTCCACTGGCACCTTTATCACAGACTTCTCAGCTTCCAAAAATGTGAAGATAACATTTTTGTTATTTAAGCAATCCAGTCTAAGTTATTTTTTGTTATAGCAATCCTAGATGACTAAAACTTCCAACTGATTTTATTATGTTCTGAATGCTATTTGAGATATTAAAAATTAGTGGTCAGTGAATGACATGATCAGGTCTGTGATATAGAAAGATCTTTCAGTGATAAGGAAATTCTACTAAGGTTAGTCTATTAAACTCAAAGCAAGAAATTATTGCAAAACTCAAAGCTAGGAATGATGAGAGCCTAATATAAGAGAAAGTGAAAGAAACAGCAATAGGTCAGGATGAGAAATTGAATACTGATTAATGCAGAGGAGCTTCTAGGAAACTTACTATTTGCTTGAGAAACTCTCAGTATATATTTATGGGAATATTTCCAGGAAATTTAATTGCTGGCTTCTAAGTGGAAAATTCCTGTAAGTAGTTGGATGCATGAATGAGTTTGGAATTGACCATAGAGCTGAGGGTGAGAGATTAAGGTATTATCACCTTATAAGTAGGATATGTTTCCAAGAGAACTCAGGAAAACAAATAGAATGAGAACAGAGAGATGAAGAAATAGCCCTAAGCCACAGATAGGACAAGGAATGGCAAAAGAGGAAAAAAGCTATTTCCTGTAAACCACTAGCCATGAGTGCCACAGAGATTTTGAGCAATGTATTAGAGGAGACTCCTCTGCATGTGGAAACACGCCAAGGAACATTTCCAAAGCAGTGTGCTTCAAAGACATTTTGTCAACTAGAGAGATCTTTACTGTTTATCCAGACAAATCCATCATTTTATAGCAAGAAATTTGAGTCCTGGGGATCCTAAAAGTGTTGACACTACAAAATAATTTTGAAGCTACTTGTCTAAGATCTCTGGTTCATGATCTTTTCTCCCAACAAAATCAAATATTTTTTCCGTTTTATGTAAAACATTTATTTATAAGAATTATGTAGGAAAAAGGAAAATAAACAATAGAACCTATAGTTAAAACAAGATTTTCCCACCTAATCTTACTATTCTCTTAAGGGGTTAAACACTAGTGGAATAATATTCAGTATTTTCTATAATGTTAAGCATATGAAAAAATCAGAATTTACTTGTGAATTATTTCTCTATGATAAAAATCACGACTCTACAGCTGATTTTTAAAATCATTGAACAGCATGTATTAGAAACATTCTATATTCATACATTATAAATTCACCCAAATATTTTACTACTATATATAATTGACAGTTATATTTTATTGCAATAATTAAACAAATTTTATGTTCATTGCTCAGTTCTATGCTAGCTTTGCATTTTGTAGCACTTTTCTTGTTTTGAGGAACAAAACATACTTCCCATTGAGACTACTTATACCTCTCTTCCACATAGGTAACCATCCCCCAAATTTGTTGTTTAAATGTCAATTTATGGTTTTTTTTCTACAATTACATATGTGTGTTGGAATAACTTTCATTTTACAGCTAGCAGCTAGCAGCTATGAGCAGCTCAAATTGCTTGAAGAATCTACACTCATTCAGGCCTGATAGGAACACCTGCAGGATGGGATGCTCTGCTCTAGCGAGCCCTTAGTGAAACCACATCCTTGTGGTTAGCATTGCCAAGTTGCCAGGCCAAAAAACTGATAGCCAGGATCTTCAGGCATGAAACTCCAAACTTAGAAAGCCCCCTCCCCTAGGGACAAAGACCCTTCCTGATTATAGCAACATTTAGAGCATCCTCATAGTGTACTTACATTAAGCATAAGATTATTGGCTTCTGGATACTATCTTGCTTATGTATGATTGATGGGCATACCCCACCCAAACCCTATAACAATTGTATGCATTCCAAAAATAAACTGAGCTATTGGACATTAACTAGGTTGCCACAAGCCAGTTGTTCTCATCAGCTCCTGGTGTCTGTGTGTTGATTTTGCATCTCTGTCTTTGGCAACTGAGATAGCCGAGTGACTAACTGACCACATCAGTGACCAGAACGAAAGCATATGTAGATATTGATACATTGAGACAAATGTGTGTGTGTGTGTATACATATATACATATACCTTACATATGTGGTATTATAAAATAGACTCATTGAAAACTTTTATTCTTAAATAAAACTTTATTGTAGTTTTGTCATATTGATGCTGAAGCTATAGTTCCTTTTTTAATAAAAATATTTATT